>NC_059328.1:33822500-34125530 GCF_018350155.1 Leopardus geoffroyi
AACAAGTTGCATATCTTGAATGTATACAGTATTATATGTCAAATATATTTCAATAGAAAAATAAAGTTTTTAAAACCTCTCTTTAAAAAAAGGCATCCAGCAGTCAGGCCCTACAGGAATGCAGGCTTGAGACACCTCCCCAAGTGAAGCATCCTATCCAGATGAGGTGTTGGTCAAGGATAATAACATGGAATGGGGACACCTGGGTGTCTCAGTCAGTTAAGCACCTGACTTTGCATAAGGTCATGATCTCATGGTTTGTGAGTTCAAGCCTGGCATCAGGCTCTGCACTGACAGTGCAGAGTCTGCCTGGGATTCTCTCTCTCTCCCTCTCTCTCTGCCCCTCCCCTGATCATTCATTCTCTCTCTCTCTCCCTCTCTCTCTCAAAATAAAGAGATAAGCTTTAAAAACAAAAGATTCCACTTTAAAAAACAAAAAACAAAAACAAAAAAAAGAACATGGAGGGGTACCTGAATGGCTCAGTCAGTTAAGTGTCTGACTTCAGCTCAGGTCATGATTTTGCCATTTGTGAGTTCGAGCCCCATGTTGGGCTCTGTGCTGACAGCTCAGAGCCTGGGGCCTGCTTCAGACTCTGTGTTTCCTTCTCTCTCTGCCCCTCCCCCACTTGTGCTCGGTCTCTCTCTATCAAAAATAAATAAACATTAAAAAATTAAAAAAAGTTAAAAGGTCAAGAAGAAGAGAAACTAGAAAAAGGAGACTAAGAAGTACTGGCCATTAAATAAGGGGTGTGGAGTTTTGGAAGCAAGTCAAGTAAGTGCTTCAAGTAGGAAAGAGAGGCCAAATATGTCAAATGACGCTGAAGGTTGTATACAAGGACTGAGAAGTGACCAGTGCAGTGAACAATGTGAGGGTCAACAGTTACCTTCACATAAGTGGTGGTGGAGGAAATATTAGTAGTGTCACAAGAGTGAAACCTGACAGGTGTGTTTCAGAGAAAATTGTAAGACAAGAGTTAGAGACAGAACTGTAGACAACTGTTTCCTGGAAATTTTCTCCAAAAGCAAAGAAAGGACTGATGGCTGGCAGGGAAAATCAGGACTGAAAAAAAGGTTATTTTTCTTTGAGATTAAATAATAATAAAATATTAGTACTCTATTCCCTTTTCCTTTCTTCCAATTCAAGAGGACTGTATTGTCCTTCTTTTCATTCTCCTCAACAAAAATACGGTGAGAGCCTGCATATAAGGAAGCCAAGAGCTGAGTTCAGGTTTTCTTCAAGATAAGCACAGTGTTAGGAGGCTCACTAGAGATGGGAAAGGAGCTCACGATGAAGCCACAGAGCCAAGAGAATGTTATGTCAATCTTACCAGAAACCTGGAGCCACACCTGTGTCGAGGAAATTTCAGTTTCTCCCCTTGAGTTTTCCAAAAGCTTCATTCACTATTGAGCTTAACTTTTTTAAAAATTTAATTTAAAAAGGCTGTAGTTTATACTACACAGGTGGTGTGATATGGTCCTTGCAGTGTTGGCTAAATTGTTGTTCTCAAACTTAGAAGTGTGTAGGAATCACCTGTAGAATCTTCTAAAATGCAAATGTTGATTCCTTAGGTGTGGAAATACCAAAATTCTGCATTTCTTAACAACTCCTGAATGATGTTGGTGATGCTAATCCCCAGACCACTCCTTGATCAGTAAGAGTCTAAATAGTTTTGCATGAATCAATAACCCCTGCACTCAGGTATTCACACTCTTGAGTCATCCCCTCCCCTTGAGTCTGGGCAGGACCTAGTAGTTTGCTTCTCGTGAATATCCCACAAGTGATGGGAAATCACTTTCAAGAGTAAGTTACAGAAGACCCTGGCTCCACCCTGCTCACAATCTCTCTGATGAAGCCAACTGCCAGGTGGAGAGCTGCTCCGAGGAGAGGCCTACATGGAAGAAACTGATGGATGCTCTGTACAGCTGTCAGGAAAGACTCTCAGTCTAAAAGCCCACCAGAAACTGAACCCTGGTGACAATCAAGTGAGCTTGGAAGCAGATCCTTCCCCAGTCAAGTGCTAGGATTTCTGTAGCTGATTCCTTGATTACAGCCTTCTGAGACTCCCTAATCTGAGGATCCAGCTAAATTTTGCTCAGATTCCTAACCCACAGAAAAAATAAATGTTTATTGTTTTAAACCACAAAATTTGGGGGTAATTTGTCACACACCAATAGATAACTAACACAGAGGAACTGCAAAGAGTCACAAGGAAACTTTTGGGGGTTGATGATAATGATCTTGATTATGGTGGTGTTTTCATAAGTATATATACACATTTCAAAACTCATCAAATTGTATACTTTCAATATCTACAGTTCCCCATATGTCAATGTATTTCAATAAAGTTAAAAATGCATTATGAAAGTGTCTGGGTGGGAGGAGATTTTCCCAATTGCTAGGAGATTCTGCTCTCCCCTGAAAATATCACTTCACTAAGACAGAGCTCCTTACTTTAGATACATGAGGGTTTATGTGCCCTAAATGAATACTCTCCTAATAGTATTGAATGAGAAATGACCTGTGACCTATATTACTTTCCTGAACCCTATTTTATATGATTACAATAGATTTTCTTAAATTGTTCTGTGGTTCAGACCTTGTCAAATCCCTGACTGAGCTTTAATGGTGTTACTGACCATTAGTCAGTAACTAGTAACTGACCATTAGTCAGTCACTGACCAGAAGTCATCTTGTGCCCATCAATTTGAACTTATTTCATGAATCCAGAGATCAAGCACTCAGGTGCATGTTCACTCAGTAATAGGAAACATGAATATTGGTGCCATTTCTATGCCAGGTCTTGTAAACTGGTGGTAGAGAAATGAATCAAATATAGGCGTGCCTTCATGGAGTTCCCTGTCAGGTGTCTTTATGCTTGAGGGACACCTATTGCCATAACCTCCTGGGTGTTCTGAGATATGATCTTACTGAGACTAACCCATTAATACATCATGTGTGCCCATTGGATGTTGGAAAGAATTTAGATGGAGAAGTCATGTAGGCTGTGTCCCGGGTTTGTTGCTGGTACCCATGCTTCTGTGACTTCATTCTGTTGCTTTACCCCAGCCTGTCACTTTGAGGAAAGCTCTCTTCACATCTTTGTTCCTAAGACTATAGATGATAGGATTGAGGAAGGCAGAGATGATGTTATAGAATAGAGCCAACTTCTTATCTTCTTCTGGGGAAGATTCAGAACCAGGTCTCATGTACATAACCATACATGGTATAGAGAACAACAGTAATGTGGGAGGCACAGGTGGAAAAGGCCTTGAGCTGCCCTTGGGCTGAGCGAATTCTCAAGATGGCAGCAAAAATATTGATATAGACAATGATGATGAGGGAGAGTGGGACCAACAGAAGAATGAAGCCCAAGATGAAGTCCACCTGATCATTGAGAGATGTGTCTGCACAGGCCAACTTCAAGACTGCAGGTACTTCACAGAAGAAGTGATTGATCTCATTAGGACCACAATAGGGAAGAATCATAGTAGAGACAGTGTATATCAGGGCACAGCTGATACCCCAGAATCCACAGAAGGCCACCATTGACCCACATAGCAAAGGGCTCATAATGACTTTATACCTCAGGGGATGGCAAATGGCCACATACCTGTCATAAGCCATGATTGCAAAAAGCCAAGACTCTGATTCCTAGCATCAGGAAGATGTACATCTGCGCCACACATCCAATGTAGGAGATGGTCTTCTCCTTGCAAACCAGGTGTACCAGCATCTGGGGCACTGTGGTGGTGACATAGCCCATATCCATAATGGATAGGACACTGAGGAAAAAGTACATGGGTGTGTGGAGGCGGGAGTCCATGCGTATCAAGGTGATAATAAGCCCATTGCCCAGAAGAGTGATGAGGTAGAGGAAGAGGAAGACACTGAATAGAATAACATTTATCTCTGTGTTACGAGAGAATCCTAAAAGAATAAACTCAGTAAGAGAGCTATGGTTTCCCCAGCGTAAGTCTTGCATCCTTCTCCTGGTATAGAGAAAGAACAGAGCCATAATCATTCATAAAATAAAGTATTCAGATTCAAACCCTGATGCTACTCTTTTATTAGGAGGGCCAAATATAAGTAGCAAAGTAGGTTCTCATTAGGACACCCACAAAGCTGGGAACCAAATTTTTTAAAAAGGGATTTCCATTTTATATGAAACAGCATGTTAATATTCTATTACTTAATCCTAGTTTATTCTGAGACTACAGGTAATAAATTTCACATTTCAAAATGTAGAACTTGCAAAAAGGAGTGTCCAAAACTGTGTCCTGCACTTCCTGAACTTGCCATAGTTCATGGAGCTTATAAAAGATTTCAAAGCAGTCAAAAAAATAATTGGATATTTGAGATTACAGCATCTGTTGTGAGTGTCATACCAAATGGAGATTTCTACCCCTCCTTGGAAGCTTTTATCAAAATGGGTTTCAGTGGGACTACTTGAGTAGCCTAACAGGTACTCTGGAATTTTAGACACATAGTTATTGGATATATGACTTACTCCAGAAGACAACTATCATTTGGAAATAAATTCAGCTTCATGACAAGTCAAAGTCATGTATTTCCATGGACCAGAGGTGGGTAATACATGAGAGAGAGAGAGAGAGAGAGACAGAGACAGAGACAGAGAGAAAGAGAGAGAGAGAAAAGGAAGGAAGGAAGGAACAAGAGACGGAGGAAAAGAAACTACCATGCTAGGATACTATACTCAACAAATATATCCATAAGGAATGAAAGCTGTTTGCTCTCCAAAAACCCGATAATCAATTACCAAAGACTCCCAGTAAAAGAAATATTAAAGAGCTTCTTTAGGCTAAAGGCAAATGGTCCCTGATGGAAGTATGCAATTAAAAGAGAAAATTAACACCAGAAATCATAAATGTGTGTGTAAATATCATAGAATATTAATTGTTTAAAGCAACAAAAATAGCGACACCTTGTTGGAGCTTTAAATATACACATAGAAGTTGAATATGTGACAAAAATGGTCTAACGAGCAGGAGGAGGAAATGGACTTAAACTGTTGTTAGATTTTGCATTGTTTGGGAAATGGCACTTTAAGTGAGACTATAAGCCAAAGATGCATATTTTAGTCTCTAGATCAGGTGTCAAGACACTTTTTCACGTAAGGAGTCAGACAATAAATAGTTTAGGCTTTGCACAGAATATACAGTCACTGTAGCATATTTTTATTTGTTTTTTAAAATCCCTTTTAAAAATATAAGGTTTACCAATCCCTGTTGTAGAATAACAAAAGAATAATTTGAAAAAATAGTAAAACTCAAAATACAGTACAGAATGTAAAGGGAATAATTAAAAGTTTTTGATTAATTCAAAAGAAGGCAGGAAAAGTGGAATAAAGAAAAAAAGAACACTTGGAACAAGTAGGAAACAAGTATTAAAATGATAGACTCAAACCTAATTACAATAGTAACTACATTAAATGTATATTAGTAAGCAAGCCTACTGAAAGACAAAGATTATCAGACTGGATTTTCAAAAACTGGTAGCAATGCTGGGGCACTTGGGTGGCTCAGTTGGTTGAGTGTCCAACTCTTGATTTTGGCTCAGGTCATAATCCCAGGGTTATGGGATTGAGCCCCTTGTTGGGCTCTGTGCTGAGCATGGAGCCCGCTCAAGATCCTCTCTCCCTCTCTCTCTCTGTCTAGTCTAGTCCCTACTAGACTAAAAATAGTCTTCCCGCTCTCTAAACTAAAAATAAAAAAAAAAATTTTTAATAAAAAAAATAGAATAGAATAAAATAAAATAAAATAAAAACTAGTGGCAATGAAAGAATTCCATAAAGAAAGGAATAATCTTTAAAAACCAGGGAAGAACAAGAATACAATTTTTAGATTATCAAGATAGTACCAGTCAACTCAGGACTGTCTTGCCCCTCACCTCATCTCTCTCTTACTGCAAGCCTGGCAGTGGCTAAAGCCACTGGGAATTGGGATGAGGAATTGACAAACTAAAAGGTAAAGAAACATAACATACTTCCTCCTTGCTACTTGCAACTTGCTACAGCAAGCCTAACTCAATCTGAAGAATTATAGAAGACATCCTGCAGGAGGTAAGAGTCAAGCTGGTCGTTGAAGAGTGGGTGGACGCTAACTACAGGGAAAGTGCAGGAAAGGATATACCAGGGAGAGAAAGTCATCTGTGTGAAGTCATGAAGCATTAGCTAGCCAGAGAGTGATGGGAGATGGGGTAAAGAGGTAGGCAAGGACAGACCATGGAGGACCTATAAAGCCCTACAAAATGGTCTAATGAGGGTGGATTTTATAGAAAGGAACATAAGGATCCACCAAATAGGCATGACATCAGGTTTATGTCTGGCAATAATCACACTGGCTGCAGTGTGGAGACTGCAGCAATTCAGAGAGGAAAGGATGAGAGTGGGAGCAAATATTGATATGAAAAGTAGGTATTCAACAAGAGTCTTTAGGAGGTGAGTCTATGGATGTAGGTAAGTGATTAAGGAGTGGTGAGAAAGAAAGATGGGTCAAGGATGGATTCCAAGTTTGAGGAAATGGATGGGGGTGATGGTGTCATTCACCGAGGTTGGGTAAATGGGAGTGGAAAGTTTGGGAAGGAGGGAAGAAGGACACATGATGAGTCTAGTTTTGGAGTCGGGGAGTTTGTGGGACTCTCAGTATCTGTTTGGCTGATGGTTGAGAGCTGAAAAGAAAGCTCTAGAGACAGGAATCTGAGCGTCCTCAGCACTTCTATAGGAACTGAAGCCATCGGAAGAGATGAGATCACCTGGGGAGAGCGTGTAGAGGGAGAAGACAGCTGAAAGCAGCACTCTGAGAAGCCACACTCTAAGGGTTGGCTTCAAGGAGAGAATCCAGAGAAGATGGTGTTGAGAGGCCAAAGATGGATGACATGTGACACAGAAACCCAAGGAGAGACAAGGTCTACAAGGAGAGGATGGTCTTTGTGGTCAAATATGGATAGATACCAAGTGAGATGAGAACCAAAAGTGTCTGAAGCCAGACCATCTCCTGCCTTAAATACATCTCCATATTTATATCTCTTGCCTGGATGGTCCCCCTTTATTCCTTGTGTCCAACTGCCTACTTGAACTCTGCCTGTTGATGTTTGACTTCTCAAACTTCTCACATCCAAGACTGAACTCCTAATTTTTACTACATGCTCTAGCTCTTGGATCTCATCTCCCATTACTGTCCCCTTGTCTCATTCCACAAAAACCACACTGTCACTGTTACCCTTTCGAGTCCAACAACTGCCAACTAGACTTTCACCCAAAGACTTTTGCCACAACATCCAGTACTTATGCTCTCTTCTGCCAGATCTCTTTAGGGGGGAGTTCTTCTACTTCCTTCAGTTCCCTGCCCAACTGTCACTCATCAGAGAGCCCCTTCTTCACCATCCTGTCTGAAATGCAGCCATCCTTCACTGTCTCCTTAGTCAGCTTTACTTTCTTTATTGTACTTCTCACTTCTTAAAAAACTTACCTATTTATCTGATTATTGTCTGTTGTCCCCAAGTAGGTTGTAAAAGCAGAAACTTTGTTTTGTTCACTAGTATATCTCTAGTGTCAATCATTGTGCTGGGCACATGGTAGCAACTCAATTAATATTTATTAAATTGTTAAAGCAGGGATGCCAGTCTTAGATTCCATCCTAGAAGCTATATTGGCAGGATAAATAGAGGTGATTGATACCTGCCCTCTCCAGTGGGGCAAACATATTTGGAATGTAGAATTTACACCTGTGACCACAGTCTTAAGGAGATACGTGGACGAGTTGTGGCTTGTAGAAGATATATTATGATGGTACAAAAACAAATCTAAGCAACTGGTGATTTTTCTCTGCAGAAATTTAAGCTAGGGAGGATGCTGAGGTCTGTCTACAGAAGTATCTAAAGGGCTGCATTAAGGAAGATGAATAAGAATTGCCCTGCATAGTCCCAAATTTAGAATTAGTATAAATTTTACTAGGACACCAAGCTTCAGATTGACTACAGAAAAGTTCCAACATCCAGAGATATTCATAGACAGAAAAGACTGTCCTAAGAAGCAATGAGCTCCCTGTTTCTGTTGAGAGGTTCAGGCTGAATCTAGCTGACCATATGTCAGGGACACAGTGGGATCAACCTGGACTTAGAGGTGGAGCAGAAGGACTGCTGAGGTCCATTCCATCTGGAGGAGTTAAGGTCTTTTCCATCTTCTCTGTCCTCTTTACTATCTATCTTCACCTGTTTCCCAATGCCTAATACCTGGAGCACTGTAGCAGCCTCTCACTGTGACTCTCATCCCCCAGTCCCACCCACTCACTCAGTCCTACAGCATTTTCTAGGAGCAATCTAAATAAAAGAGCATTTTCACTGTGGCCTTTGTCCACTCGTTCTACTGGTGCAGAATGTATGGGGGAAGGAGCATTGGGTGGGTAGAAGAGAAGAAGAGGGAATAGAGATGGGGGATAGCTCCAGAACTCCAGAAGCACTCTCAGTCCCACAATTTTGGACAACAGTGACAGGGAGCATCACTGAACTATAGGTATCTTGGTGGGAGGCATCTGCCTTGCTCCCTGCTCCTCAATAAGAGATCCTTAGAGCAATTCCCAATGTCAGAGTGGTCCTCCAAATCCTTGCCTCCCCTGAGATCTCCTTGCAGCCTCCCTCCTCCTCTCCCATATCCTAGTGCTGTCCTATCAATCTTCTCCACCTCTCACCTGCATCTCTTGACTTGCCCACTTCCAAGGGTCCCCCTGATTGGGACAGGGACATGGGAGAGCCCTGCTGCCTCAGCCTCCCCAGCAACAGCCTCTCCTCCTTCTCTTTGTCTTCATTGGCAACTGAAGGCCAAATGTCTTAAGGGAGATGTGCAGACTCAGTCAGAGGGAAAAGAAAGGTAGTTGGATGGAGAGCAAGTCAGAGTTGGGGAAGAAGAAGTGGACAAAGGATAGGACAGAGCAAAGAGCATAGGCATGAAGGGACCTGCAGATGTGCAGATTTGTAGAACCAGAGCAAGCAGAGAAAGGATGCCTCAGAGGAGCAGACACCCAAGCCATGGGCCACCGTCCCCACTCCCACTGCTCTTTACCTGCTCTCAGGCTCTGTGTGAGGGATGGGCCAGAAGCCTGAGGAGCTGTCCTTTGAAACTGTGCTCACGGGGGCCCCAGTTCCCAGGAGGACAAATCCAATGACTTCCAACGAACTCTCTGTGCCTTAAATCCCCCAGGGACTGAGTATCAAGTCTGCACTCCCATCACCTAGTACTCAAGACCCCCTGACTGGAGCCCCGACTACTCCCCAGAGGTCCATGCCCTCCTGTGCCACATATTTTCTCTGGGTTAGCGCCAGACTGCATATGTTCGATCCCTAGTTTCACAGTTACCAGCTGTGACTTTGGGCAAGTTTCAGAAACCTTTCCAGGCCTCCAGGCCTTTTATCAGGAAACTAGAACCTGCTCCATAGAGTTGCAGGGAGGGTAAAAGGAGTTCACAAATAGAAAGCTTTTAAGACTGTGCCAAGTGTATAGGAAGTACGTCACCTGTACATTTATTATTCTCCCTCATTTGCACCTTCTATGCTCTCCACCTGAAGACCCTCTTCCCTTGTGTCTTTAAGTCTGCCCTAAATTTCTGGTCACCCCCTTAGGAAGGCAGCCATGACTGACCTCCTGTTACCCTCACTCTCCACTATTGTTCCTGGGAGTCCTGCGTGATCTGTGAGGGCCCTGAGGAGGGAAGGAAGGCAGAGCAAGTGCAAAGGTTTTGTCTACTATTGGAATTAAGTTTCAACATGTGGAAATTAAATAATACACTCTAATGCAACCAATAGGTCAAAGGAGAAACCACAGGGGAAAACAGAAGATACTTGAGAGGAATGAACACAAAAAAACAGAGCACATCAAAATTCACAGAATGCAAAAAAAAAAGTTTATTTAAAAATAAGAAAGATCTCAAATCACCTCATTCACCATAAGTTACAGAAGAGGGGGGCATCTGGCTGGCCTAGCCCAGTGGGTACAGCATGCAACTCTTGATCTCAAGGTTGTGAGTTTGAATCCCACATTGGGTGTGGAGCCTGCTTAAAAAGAATAAATAAAATAAAAATTAAAAAATTAAAAAGAAACTAGAAGACCTTGGTTGAACTAGAAGAGAACTAGCTTGACAGTAGTAACCACTATCAGAACATCACATTGTAGGCCTTAAATATATGCAATGTTTATTTGTCAACCATACTTCAATAAAGCTGGGAGAAAAGGGGTGCCTGGGTGGCTCAGTGAGTTAAGTGTCCGACTTAGGTTCAGGTCATAATCTCACGGTTTGTGGGTTCAAGCCCCGTGTGGGGCTCTTTGCTGACAGCTCAGAGTCTGGAGCCTGCTTCAGATTCTGTGTCTCCTTCTCTTTCTCTCCCTTCCCCACTCATGCTCTGTCTTTCTGTCTCTCAAAAAACTTTAAAAAATATTTTTTTAAATTTTTTTTAACGTTTATTTATTTTTGAGACAGAGAGACAGAGCATGAACGGGGGAGGGTCAGAGAGAGAGGGAGACACAGAATCTGAAACAGGCTCCAGGCTCTGAGCCATCAGCACAGAGCCTGACGCGGGGCTTGAACTCACAAACCATGAGATCATGACCTGAGCCGAAGTCGGATGCTTAACTGACTGAGCCACCCAGGCGCCCCTAAAAAATATTTTTTAAAAATTCTTTTAAATAAAAAAGCCAGGAGAAAAGAAATATTGTATTAGCTTTTAGGAAATTTTTCTGCAACTATTCAAGTGGCCATATATTTTTTTCTTCTTTCTTCCTTTAGGGCATTTTTCAGTTCATTTACCCAATTTCCCCAAGTTGTCAAAAGTCATATGATGAAATTGTTAACAATATATCTTTACCATGTATTTTGATTTTTGCAGATTTAAGGGGACTAGTATTGAAGAGAGAATCAAAGGGAACTTTTCTTTATCTGTATTGTTTAAATGTTTATAATAAATATATCGATGTTCACTTGTATAATTAGAGAAAAGTAAAAAGAAATTACAAACAGTAGCAGTAAAAGTACTTGAGAGATTCCTGATGTAATTGGGCTATCACTGTCCCCCGTAAGGCTAACAGCAGTGATCTTCGGTGACTGACTTACATGTCAAGGCTAGTTCAAGGTGGAGAGAAGCTTCTTAGGCAGCGTATGCCCGCTGAGTCTGGGGGCCTGCTTTGGGACTGTGTGCGTGACTTCCCAAACGTAATCATAGGCTCCAGACATTGAGCTACTGAGAATTCCCCACCAGCTCTGCATTAGCCTGACGTTTCCCAGGAGGATATAAGAACTGTTGGTTATACAGAGTTAAACTTTTCTCATCTCAATTAAGCCAAAAGTAATGTCTTGATTGTTCTTCCTCTTTCCCCCTCCTGCTGTGAGTCTCCAACTTTGTTCCCCAGTTCCTGGGAGCCACCCTTGGGTCCCTCTGCCCCAGGAGTCCTCCTTCCTGGTTGTGGTCTGGCTAAGCCACAGCGGAGTTGCTCTGACGTGAGAAGTCCCGGGGGAGCTTGTTAAATTCAGTGTTTAAGAACATGGAAGGAACACCATTAAGAACTTCAGCTCATTAGACAGCTGGGCCAGCCACAGCAGCTACGCAGCAAGATCAGAGGTGACCCAGTGTCCCTCAGAGGCATCTGAAGAAACCTGCTTTAACTTCAACCTGACTTTATCCTGAGCATGTACACCAGCCAACAAGCACCTGCCCAAATCACCTTCCCCTCCACCACCGCCATCACCTGTTTTTTTCATCAGACGTTACCTTACCACAGCCACATCGCCCTGTTAGTATTCACCTCCACATTCATTTGGCATCCCTCCCAAAATGTCACCCTTTCCCCAGTGCATCATTGCCCTCAGCATTATCACCCAACTCATCATCTCCCCACCACCAACATCAGGGTCATCATCATCCTGTTGCGGTGCAAACACCCTCGTTAACTCTGCCACTCTGTCAGTCCATCAAGGCCAGCACTTCCAGGGCCAGCACCCCAACGTGTATCTGCAGCTCATGAGAAGAGAGTGGTGGCCCGGAGCTTCAGAGGAAAAGCCTGTATTTGGGAAGGCAAATATTTTTAAATAGCTGTTCTGTGATTTCAGTCAAGTACAAAAGGACAAAGCAGATCATGTGAAGATAACAGACTGAGGGAAGAATGCATTTAAGCCAACAAAGTACATTTACCACGGTAGTCAAAAATAGCCTGAAGTGGAGACAGTAAAGGGCACAATGGGCCTTCCATAAAAATTAAAGTATTCGCGGGACACAGGGAAGAAGAAAGAAAATTAGGATAATTACGGAACGAAGATGAGTTACAAAGATCTGTCTGCAAGTATTAAAGAGTTTCTACAGAAGAAACAGTAAAACAGAGGCAATATCCAGAAGTACAATATAAGAAACCTTTCTGGATCTCAAAAAGAAACACCCTGAAGATCGACGTGCCCCCACTATATTCCAGGGAAAATTCATGAAGGAGTTCTACACCTGCACACATCCACCTGACAATTTGCTCTCCACACCACAGCCAGAATGATGCATTCAACAACCAAGGAGCAAAGTCAAGTTTCATTGCATTATCTGAATCGGCAGGATGTACATGCAGCATCCACACATATCTTTGCAACACCAAATGGGAATGCAGGCCTCGCCGCTACCCTGTCTGCTCTCTCTGCCTTCAGGGGCCTCTCTGGTCAGCCTCTTGCCTTAAGTATTCCCCAGGTGGGAAGGAGACACTAGTCTCACTCATCCCAAACTTGAGGGACACATGTCAATCTCCCAGTCGATCCTGGAGCGCCTGTCTGATTGCATCCTCAGGCCAGGGCAGGGAGGCCTAGAATTGCTGCAGCTCAGCACAAATCTCTGTGTGGCCTCTCTGACTGTTCTCCTAGAGCTTCTTCCACTTGACAGGTGAGGGGCCAGGAAGAACCCATTCCCCTCCCCCACCGAAAGGGGAAGAGCACATTACTCTCTCCTGGCACGAAGCCTACACTAAACAATGAACTCTCCAATGTAATGAACGTCCTTTCCATGTCTCAATTCTTTTCAAACAGTCTACAAGTACATGGTGGTGAAGTGATGAACACAGGACTGGGTTGTGTCTGGCAACTCATTGAGGCTCTTGCAGAAAGTGGAGCTTTTAGCCAAACTTTTGATACAACAGGAAAAGCCTCAGTCAGCATTGTGTTATGACTACATTCCTGAAAAGTCGGGAGAATATGAGAAGGGAATCAACCATAATCCCACTTCTCTAAAACCAAAGCCATCTTCTTGTTAGTGTTTTTTCTCCATTATCTTATCAACTACAAGTTTTTGTGTAAATTTGTATTTATCGTATGCTGGTCCTTTTGTAGACTGCTTTTATTGACTTCATGTTATTTTTTTAAGTTTAAAAAAATTTTTTTAAGTTTATTTGTTTCCTTTGAGAGAGAGACAGAGATAGCAAGTGGGGGAGGGGTAGTGAGAGAGGGAGAGAGCGAATCTCAAGATTCTCAGATCGTGACCTGAGCCAAAACCAAGAGTTGGACGCTTAACTGACTGAGCCACCCAGGCGCCCCATCCACTTCATGTTATAGCATATACATTATCCCAAGTTGTGCTATATTCAACATATCATCTTAAGTGAATGCATAATGACATACACATTTTGACAAATCCTTTTATAAGCAATACTGAAATGAATATCTTTACACATGTAGACTTCATTTTTGGACTGATTCCTTAGGAGTGATAGCTAAAATCGGTGTCATAGACTACGCTGGTCACCTGATTTTTCTGGCCAGTATCCATTCTCATTGCTTCTACTGATAGTTCCCTGAAGCTTTTCTCCATAAAAGAAAAAATTGGGGTATGTTGTGTTTTCATATTCATCCAGTTCAAAATACTTTCTAATTTTCCTTGTTCATTTCTTCTTTGGTCCATGGGTTATTTAGAAGCCTGCTATTTAGTTTCCAGATATTTGTAGATTTTTTAGAAATCTTTGTTACAGGCTCCTAATTTAATTTCACTGTGACTAGATAACACACTCTCCATGACTTGAATATTTTCTAGTTTATTGAGACTTGTTTAATAGCCCAGAATATTGACGGTATGGATCAAATAACCCCTGTAATTGAAAGAAATGTTTATTCTGCTGTCATTGGATGGAGTGTTTTATAAATGCCAATTAGGTCAAGTTGTTTGATAGTGTTGTTGAAGTCTGCTATATCTCTGTGGATTTTGTATGTACTTGTCTTATTGATTATTGAGAAAGGGGTCTTGAGGTTTCCAAAAATAATTGTGAATTTGTCTATTTCTCCTTGGAGATCTCTACATTTTTGCTTCACATATGGTGAACTCTTACCAGGATAGCTTTCCTGGCCCCTCCTAGAGCAACTTCATCACCAACCCACCCACCCCTACCCCAAAACCAACAGGGGAGAGGAAGACCCAGAGTGCAGCAGGCACTCTGTGTGTACAGTTAGGAGCACTGGTAGACCAGCCTGCCAGACTTACCCTATAGCCCCAAAATTAGTAGTTTCTATTATTATTTTAGTCACATGGTGCTTGTTTAGATTTACCTATGTTTACCAGTTTCTTTCTTCATTCATTGCCATGCCAGTTACCAATTCATTGCCTGTTGCCCCAAACCCACCGAGCGCATTGTCTCATTTTGTGCTCCTGGAGCTGAACCCTGAAACATTTTTTCCTTTACCCGCTGACACGTTGTAATGTTAAACTGTGTCAGTAGAGAGCACCAGAGATTCACTGCAGGAGGAAGGGGCTTTTCTTTCTGTTTCCAGTGTGTTTGACTTCTTGTCACTTCTACAGCCAAGGGAACTTCCAGCAATGTGCATTCAGCCTGCAACAAGTTTTGCTGTCGCTGGTGGAAAGGCTTCCTATTTACCAATCCTAGCTCATAGTCCTCTACTCTGGTGTTACTTCTTGCATTTCCTACTTCCTGGGATCAAATTTTCTTCTTATCCTTTGGCTTTTCTTTGAATAAGAGCTTATTAGTGGTAAATTCTCCTTGTTCAGCACTTGGTCTTATATAATGGACATGTCTTATATGTCTTATATGTCAGTCATGAATGATAATTTGGCTGGGTATGAAATTCTAGATTCATAGTTGTTTTCTTTTGACACTTAGAAAGTAACAACAACTTAGAAAATTCACAACATACTCAGGTAAGGAAAAAATCATGAAAGCAGCAAGGGAAAAAGTCCTTAACCTACAAGGGAAGAGAGATCAGGTGTGCAGCAGACCTATCCACAGAAACTTGGCAGGCCAGAAAAGAGTGGCAGGATATATTCAATGTGCTGAAGTGGAACAATATGCAGACAAGATGTCTCTATCCAGCAAGGCTGTCATTCAAAATTGAAGGAGAGATTAAAAGTTTCCCAGACAAACAAAAATTAAGGGAGTTCATAACCACTAAACCAGCCCTGCAAGGAATTTTAAGAAGGACTCTCTGAGGAGAGAAAAGACAAAAAATAAATAAATAAAAACCAAAAGCAACAAAGACTAGAAAGGACCAGAGAACATCACTAGACATTCCAACTGTACAAGAAACATAATGACAATAAATTCATATTTTTTAGTACTCACTCTAAACGTCAATGGACTCAGTCCTCCAATCAAAAGACATACAGTAACATAAAGGATAAGAAAACAAGATCCATTTTTATGCTGTTTACAAGAGACCCACTTTGGACCTAGAGACACCTTCAGATTGAAAGTAAGGGGATGGAGAACCATCTATCATGCTAATGGTCAACAAAAGAAAGCTGGAGTAGCCATACTTATACCAGACAATCTAGATTTTAAAGTAAAGACTGTAACAAGAGATGAATAAGGGCATTATATCATAATTAAGGGGTCTATCCACCAAGAAGACCTAACAACTGTAAACATTTATGCTGAAAATGTGGTAGCACCCAAATATATAAATCAATTAATCACAAACATACAGAAACTCATTGATAATAATACCATAATACTAGGAGACTTCAATTTTTTCACCCCACTTACAGCAATGGACAGGTCATCTGATCAGAAAATCAACAAGGAAATAATGGCTTTGAATGACACACTGGACCAGATGGACTTAACAGATATATTCAGAACATTTCATCCTAAAGCAGTGGAATATACATTCTTCTCCAGTACACATGGAACATCCTCCAGAATAGATCACTTACTGGAACACAAATTAGCCCTCAACAAGTACAAAAAGATCGAGATCAGGGGTGCCTGGGTGGCTCAGTCGGTTGAACGTTTGACTTCGGCTCAGGTCATGATCTCATGGTTTGTGGTTCCAGCCCCGCATCAGGCTCTGTGCTGATGGCTTGGAGCCTGGAGCCTGCTTCTGATTCTGTATCTCCCTCTCTCTCTCTGCCCCTCCCCTGCTCACGCTCTGTCTCACTCTCTCTCAAAAATAAATAAATATTAAAAAAATAATAATTAATTAATTAATTAAAAAAAAAGATCGAGATCATACTGTGCATATTTTCAGACCACAACTCTATGAAACTCGAAATCAACCAACCACAAGAAAAAATTTGGAAGGGTAACAAATACTTGGACACTAAAGAACATCCTACTAAAGGATGAATGGGCTAACAAATAAGTTAAAGAGGAAATTACAAAGTACATGGAAGCCAATGAAAATGATAATACCACAGCCCCAGACCTCTGGGACACAGCAAACGCGGTCATAAGAGTAAAGAATATAGCAATCTAGGCCTTCCTAAAGAAGGAAGAAAGGTCTCAGATACACACCTACCCTTTCACCTTAAAGAGCTGGTAAAAGAACAGTAAATAAAACCCTAAACCAGCAGAAGAAAGGAAATAATAAAGATTAGAGCATAAATCAATGCTATCAAAATAAAAAAAACAAACAAACAGTAGAACAGATCAATGAAACCAGAAGCTGGTTCTTTGAAAGAATTAACAAAATTGATAAACCACTGGCCAGTGTGATAAAAAAAAAAAAAAGAAAGGACCCAAATAAATAAAATCAAGAATGAAAGAGGAGAAATCACAACCAACACAGCAGAAATACAAACAGTAATAAGAGAATATTATGAGAAATTATATACCAATAAAATGTGCAATCTGGAAGAAATGGACAAATTCCTAGAAACATAAACCACCAAAACTGAAACAGAAAGGAATAGAAAATTTTAACAGACCCATACCCAGTAAAGAAATCGAATTAGTAATCAAAAATCTCCCAAAAAACAAGCGTCTAGGGCCAGATGGTTTTCCAGGGGAATTCTACCAAACATTTAAGGAAAAGTTAACACCTATTCTCTTGAAGCTGTTCCAAAAAATAGAAATGGAAGGAAAATTTCCAAACTCTTTCTATGAAGTCAGCATTACCTTGACTTCAAAACCAAAGACCCTGCTAAAAAGGAGAACTATAGACCAATTTCCCTGATGAACATGGATGCAAAAATCCTCAACAAGATATTAGCCAACTGGATCCAACAATACATTAAAAAAATTATTCACCACGACCAAGTGGGATTTATACCTGGGATGCAGGGCTTATTCAATATCTGCAAAACAATCAATGTGATTCACCACCTCAATAAAAGAAAGGACAAGAACCACATGACCCTCTCAATAGATGCAGAGAAAGCATTTGACAAAACACAGCATCGTTTCTTGGATTCCTACTCCCAAGAAAGTAGGGATAGGAGGATCATAACTCAAGATCATAAAAGCCATATATGAAAGACCCAACACTAATACCATCCTCAATGGGGGAAAACTGAGAGCTTTCCCCCTTAAGGTCAGGAACAAGACAAGGATGTCCACTCTCGCCACTGTTATTCAACATAGTATTGGAAGTCTTAGCCTCAGTAATCAGACAACACAAAGAAATAAAAGGCATCCAAATCAGCCAGGAGGAGGTCAAACTTTCACTCTTCGCAGGTGATATGATATTCTATATGAAAAACCCAAAAGATTCCACAAAAAAACTGCTAGAACTGATCCATGAATTCAGCAAAGTGGCAGGATATAAAATCAGTGCACAGATATTGGTTGCATTCCTACACACCAACAATGAAGCAACAGAAAGAGAAATCAAGGAATCAATCCCATCCACAATTGCACCAAAACCATAAAACACCTTGGAATAATTTTAACCAAAGAGGTGAAAAATCTGTACACTGAAAACTATAGAGAGCTTATGAAAGAAATTGAAGAAGACACAAAAAAATGCAAAAAGATTCCATGCTCTTGGATAGGAAGAACAAATATTGTTAAAATGTTGATACTACCCAAAGCAATCTACATATTCAATGTAATATGAATGTAATACCTATCAAAACAACACCATCATTCTTCACAGAGCTAGAACAATCCTAAAATTTGTATGGAACCAGAAAAGACCCCGAATAGCCAAAGCACTCTTGAAAAAGAAAACCAAAGCAGGAGGCATCACAATCCCAAGACTTCAAGCTGTATTACAAAGCTGTAATCATCAAGACAGTATGGTACTGGCACAAGAACAGACACTCAGATCAATGGAACAGAATAGAGAACCCAGAAATGGACTCACAAACGTATGGCCAACTAATCTTTGACAAAGCAGGAAAGAATATCCAATGGAATAAAGACAGTCTCTTCAGCAAGTGGTGCTGGGAAAACTGGACAGCGACATGCAGAAGAATGAACCTGGGTCACTTTCTTACACCATACACAAAAATACACTCAAAATGGATTAAAGACCTAAACGTAAGACAGGAAGACATCAAAATCCTTGAGGAGAAAGCAGGCAAAACCTCTTTGATCTTGACTGCAGCAACTTCTTATTCAACATGTCTCCAGAGGCAAGGGAAACAAAAGCAAAACTGAACTATTGGGACCTCATCAAAATAAAATCTTCTGTGCAGCGAAGGAAACAATCGGCAAAATTAAAAGAAACCAATGGAATGGGAGAAGATATTTGCAGATGACATATCAGATAAAGGGTTAGTATCCAAAATCTATAAAGAACCTATCAAACTCAACACTCAAAAAACAAATAATCCAGTGAAGAAATGGGCAAAAGACACGAGTAGACACTTCTCCAAAGAAGACATCCAGATGTCTAACAGACACATGAAAAACTGCTCAACATCACTCATCATCAGGGAAATACAAATAAAAACTACAATGAGATACCACCTCACACCTGTCAGAATGGCTAATATTAACAACTCAGGCAACAATGGATGTTGGTGAGAATGTGGAGAGAGAGGATCTCTTTTGCACTGCTGGTGGGAACGCAACTGGTGCAGCCACTCTGGAAAACAGTATGGAAGTTCCTCAAAAAACTAAAAATAGAACTATTCTATGACCCAGCAATTGAACTACTAGGTATTTATCCAAGGGATACAGGTATGCTGTTTCAAAGGGGCACATGCCCCAATGTTTATAGCAGCACTATCAACAATAGCCAAAGTATGGAAAGAGCCCAAATGTCCATTGGTGGATGAATGGATAAAGAAGATGTGGTATATATACAATGGAGTATTACTTGGCAATCAAAAAGAATGAAGTTTTGTCATTTGCAACTATGTGGATGGAACTAGAGAGTATTATGCTAAGCAAAATTAGTCAGAGAAAGACAAAAATCATATGACTTCACTCATAGACAACTTTAAGACACAGAACAGACAAACATAAGGGAAGGGAAGCAAAAATAATATAAAAACAGGGAGGGGCTCTTTAAGAGCCTCTTAAATATGGACTCTTTAAGAGTTTCTTAAGTTAAGGGACTCTTAAATATGGAGAACAAACAGAGGGTTACTGGAGGGTTTGTGGGAGGGGGATGGGCTAAATGGGTAAGGGGCCTTAAAGAATCTACTCCTGAAATCATTGTTGCACTATATGGTAACTAACTTGGATGTAAATTTAAAAAATAAAATAAAATAAAATACAACATGAAAAAATAAATAAATAAATAAACATTAAAAAAATTTTTTAAGAAAAAGAGACAAAATCATTGAAATTATGAATCATAGATTCTGAAGTGGGTAAGGACAAAAATAAAGATAACATAGGAATCAGAATAAATGAAAAGAAAGAGCCAGTGGTTGTAGGCCCCAGTGAAGGGGAGCAATTGAGTGATTACACTGTAAGTTGAGGAAGTAGTGGTCAGAAAATGGAATGTCTGGGGCTCTTGGGTGGCTCAGTTGGTTGAGTGTCCAACTTCGACTTTGGCTCAGGTCATGATCTCTCAGTTCATGAGTTTGAGCCCCACATCTGGCATGCTGCTGTCAGCCTGTCAGCAGAAATCCCACTTCAGATCCTCTGTCCACCTCTCTCTGCCCTCCCCCTTCTTATGCACTCCCCAAAATAAATAAATATTTTTTTTTAAAAAAGAAAGAAAATGGAGGTGGGATAATTCTTTGGCAATAGAAAAGACCAGTTATGGCTATGGCTAAAGTAGAATGTATCAATAAAATTCCTTTATTGATAAAGGAATGAAAGAAAGGAGGTCAGACCACTGAATGGGGTCATCTATATGGGCACTGAAGTCACTCAAGATGATGGACTCAAGACTAAGACTTTGAGACAAGTGCAAAATTTTCATAGAAAAAAAATTATCCACGAGTCTGAAGGTAACAATGCCAAGGAAATGGTAAGTAGCAAAAACTTCTAAGGAGCGAGTGATTTTTCTAATAGGAAGAGAAGAATAATGGCTTGAAAGGAGACAGAAGGAACAAGGAAAATACACCACATTCCCCCTGAAGAATTGCAGAATTTGAGAGGAGACATATGCAAGGGAAGCAGTGTCCTGTAGGAAAATCCAGGTTACAGTTAAAGCCAGGGGATTCAAGGGACAGGAAATAAAGAAACAGTCTGAGGAAACAGAAGGTTTTCCAGTCATGTTGCTGGACTTCCGAAGAATACAGCTGATAGTTTTGTGAAGTATGCAAGAGCATGGATGTTAGACCAACGGAGAAAACTGAGCATATTATGGTGTTAGGAGTACAGAAGAGAATTGGGGCACCTGGGTAGTTCAGTCCATTAAGTCTCTGACTTTAGCTCAGGTCATGATCTCATGGTTTGTGAGTTTGAGCCCCACATTGTGCTCTGTGCCGACAACTCAGAGCCTGGAGCCTGCTTTGGATTCTGTTTCCCTCTCTGCCCCTCCCCAGCTCTCTCTCTCTCTCTCTCTCTCTCTCTCTCTCTCACAAAAATAAATAAACATTAAAAAATTTTTTAAAGAATACAGAAGAGAATAGAGGACCAAAGGAGCTTACGATTTGGGTGATGATCAAAGAAACCAGGAACGATAAGCAGACAGAATTGCTACATCAGACAAGAGGAAGAGAAGGGGAAGGGTACAGTAGCCTCCTAAATCATCTGACATGCAGCTGGACGTCTCAGGTAGTAAGCAAGAAAGTCCAAATCTAATTATTAGGCACTCAAGAGTTATTGACTTCAGTCCTATGTTCCTGGCTCCAGGCAAGGATCAGGCAACAAACCAAGGGACCTCAGGGACCAAGAGGAAAGCTGCACTGTAAAGTTCTGTTCTGAAACAACCCTACAAGATCCTGTCCAGAAACATGGGAGATGGTCATGCTGACTGACAGTGCTCTGTGCTATTTTGTGCCCCCGCCTGCATGCCCCCCTATGTCTCAAGTTTTGGTTCAAGTTTCAGTCACACCTGCTTTGTCACCCACTGCCTGTCCATATAGCTCCTTGCCTGGCCTACAGTATCTTTATTGGTAAAATGGACATACTATCTCTGATCACCTGTTATTCACGGAGAGATACAAATGATGTGAAAGGGCTTTGGAAAATGTAGTAAGTTAAATAGCTGGAGGCACTGTGACTTCTCCTCACTTTGCCCACTCCTGATTCAGATCCGTTCTCTTGGTCCCCAGTCCCTCACTGTGTCATAGCCCTTTGATCCATCTTGGCGTAGTGAGGGGCAAAGCTACATGTTATCCCAAGGAACACAGACTAATACTACAGCCCCATTTCTTCCCTCTGCTATTTCCTGTGATCAATTCTCCAACCTAGCAACTGGGGCCATTTCCCTGGCTGGTGAGCATGCTGACTTACCCAAAGGGAGGGGGACACACATGTCATAATGGGCATTGAGCCATGGGATGATGTGATGGCTGGTTTGTGAGATAAATGCCGGGGTAGGTCTGAGCTTGTGCCCAGTTGCTCATTTTGCCAAGACGAGTAGCTAGAGAAACGCCATTTGGAAAAATGACAAGAAAGCTGCCCCCAATTTCTTCGTCTCAGCCCCAGCCTACAACTTCCCGCTCTGTCCCCTCATACTCTCGTTTCCCAACGCATCTTTCTCCCCTGCCTCCGAAAACTTCTGGCTGTCAGACTGTTCCCCAGTGCCGTCCACTTCCCTCAGTTTACAGCCCTACCTCTTTCCCACCTCTGACTAGAGTCATCCCTTCTTGCTACCTACCTTACCAGTTTCCCTGCCCAGCTCTTCCTCTGTTCCTTCCAGACCACCCCCTCGCCGCTCTGTTCATCTGGCACCTCTTTCCTGTTACTGTTTTGTCTTGGCTCCTACTCCCCCTCCTAGCCCTTCTTTCTAGATCCTTGGAGTCGGGTTCTCCCCAGCACTCCAACCAGCCCCAACCAGACCTCCATGATTCACAAATCTCATCCTGGAGGAATGGTTTCCCAGCAAGTGGGACAGTTCTGGTACAGTCCATAGGTGCTAGGACTGTGGATCCCCAGGAGCCTGACCTGATGAACATCGGGAATTTGAGAGAATGGCCAGCCAACATCCATTTTGGAGGGTAAGCTCAGTTGTTTACAGGACCCCTTTTCCATGATGGTGTTTTTCAGCCATAACCTGAACATCTTACTACTGTCTGTATTTTGCCTTCATCCTTGTCAATCCTCTTCAGATGCCAGAGACACGTTTAATAGGATCCTTTTTCTAGAGAATCTGTTACTTTCCTCTCTTATCTGATAAGCCAGCCTGAGTGAGCTTTTACATTTGTAACTTGCTTCTCCATAGAACTTGGTCTGTGACCACGGAGCAAATAGCAAGACCAGAGACAGAAAGTAGAGAACAGTGAGTGGAAAACATCTAATCTGATCTCTAGGAGGTAAATCCTATTGATCTGCCCTAGATTAAAGTGAATGCAAGAATGGGTGACCCCCTAAGAACTCACACACAGAACACAAGGCCCCTATTATAGATATATGGGGGATTAAGGTTTTTGGTCTGGTTCCTCCAAGACTCTATTTCTCCACATACTCGGACTGTAGAAACTTGCCAGGGACTTTGTGCCTTTGAGAAATGCCTCCTGCAGGAAGATGATGGGTGTGTCAGGGGGCGGGGCTCCATTGTGTTCTCATCCAAACTCTGAAGGCTGAACCTCTATACCCCAGAATATGGCAGGTAGCAGAGCCTAGAAGGCAAGGACACGTCCAGATACTACCCAGATGAGAGCATCAGATGAACAGATGATACATTTTCTTAAAAGTGCTCTTCTCAAACTAATCATAGATTCAGTGCATTCACAACCAAAATCCTAACAAACATTTTTAGGGAACTTGACAAACGGATTATAATTTGGATGAATTATAATTTGGATGGCAAAAGGGCCAAGAATAGCCAAGACTCTCTTAAGAACTGGTAGGAACAATTTTCCTACCAGATATCAGGACTTATCACAAAAATAGTAATTAAGATAGTATAGCAGTAGTACAAGCATAAACCAATAGACAAGTGGCATAGAAAAGAATCCAGAAACGGGTTTACACATATGTGGACACTTGACTTAAGATAAAAGTATCATAGCAGAACAAGGGGGCTAGGACTATCTTTTCAATAAATTGGTTCTTGGTCTATTGGATAGTCAGACGGAAAAAACTAAGCTAGATTCCTATCACATACTACAACAAAAATCAATTTCAGGTAAAAGATGCATTAAATATTAAAGGGTAAAAATAAATCATGTAGAATTGTTCTGTCATACATGGCCATTGAGCATGTGAGATATGCTATTGAGTATGAAAGGTACACTGGATTTTAAACACTTAGTATGAAAGAACAATAAAATATCTCAATAGTTTCTAAATTAAAATGTTGAAATGAGAATTTGGATATACTGGGCTAAATAAAACATCTTTCAAATTAATTGAATTCTTTTTGCTCTTTTATTAAAAAAATTTTTTTTAATGTTTATTTATTTTTGAGAGAGACAGAGACAGAATGTGAGTGGGTTGGGGCAGAGAGAAAGGGAGACACAGAATCCGAAGCAGGCTCCAGGCTCCACACTGTCAGCACAGAGCCTGACGCAGAGCTCGAACTCACGAGCTGTGACATCATGACCTGAGTCAAAGTCGGATGCTCAACTGACTGAGCCACCCAGGCGCCCCTTTGATCTTTTATTTTTAAAAAAATTTTCTTAATGTTTCTTTATTCTTGAGAGACAGTGTAAGCAGGGAAGGGACAGAGAGAGAGGGAGACACAGAATCCAAAGCAGGCTCCAGGCTCCAGGTTCCAAGCTGTCAGCACAGAGCCTGATGCAGGGCTCGAACCCACAAACCACGAGATCGTGACCTGAGCCAAAGTCGGACGCTTAACCCACCCAGGTGCCCCTCTTTTCGCTCTTTTAATTAGATACTAGAAAATTTTAAATTACTTGTGTGGCTTGCCTCAGAGTTTTATTGGACAGTCCTGATTTGAAGGTTATATAAGAAAATATCTTCACAACGTCAGGTAGAAAAAAATGTCTCCAATGGCACTTAGAAAGCACTAATCATAAAGGGAAAAACTGATATATTTGACCATATTTAAATTTCAAGAAGATACTACAAAGTGTCTTTCAAGTTATCAAAACAACATTATTAAGAGACTAAAAAGGCAAACGGTACAGCGGGAAAAGAATTTGTAGAACATACAACTCCCAAAAGGTTTATATCATTAATACATGATGACCTCCAACAAACTGATAAAGAGAAGACAAACAATCCAAAAGAAAAATAGAATAAGATTTGTAACAGGAACTTCATAAAGAGGATGTCCAAATGACCAATAAGCATACCAAAAAAGTTGGCCAATCTCCTTAGTCAGTAGAAAGATGCAAATTAAAACCATAATGGGATGGACTCCCAAGTATATGGCCAACAAAATGTTGGCACATGTGCACCAAGAGACATCTATAACAAATGTGCACACAAGGGGTGCCCGGGTGGCTCAGTTGATTGAGCTTCCGACTTCGGCTCAGGTCATGATCTCACGGTCTGTGAGTTTGAGCCCCACGTCAGGCTCTGTGCTGACAGCTCAGAGCCTGGAGCCTGCTTCGGATTCTGTGTCTCCTTCTCTCTCTGACCGTCCCTCATTCATGCTCTGTCTCAAAAATAAATAAACATTAAAAAAAATTTTAATAAATTTTAAATTAAATTAAATTATTTAATTAAAAAATTTTAATTTAAAAATTTAATTAAAAAATTTTTAATTAAATTTAAAAATGTCCACACAGCATTATTTGTAAGAGTCCATATTGAAACAGCCCAATGTCCATCAGGAGTAGAATGAGTAAATAAATTGTGGTATAGTCACAAAACCGAACAGTACACAGCAATGAAATCACAGCTACACACAACAGCATAGATGAATTTCACAAACATAATGTTGAGCAAAAGAAGTCAAACACAAAGGTATGTGTACCATATGATTCCATTTATATAACGTGAAAAACAGGGCAAGTAATCTTTGGTGTTCCACATCAGGATAGTGGTTACCTTTGAGGAGAACAGGGAAGACAGTGTTCAGGGGGTGGGGGGTGGTGTGAGAGAGGCCTCTGGGATGGTATTAGTGTTCTAGTGTCAGCTTCTGAGATGGTTACACGGATGTACTTTGTGCTGAATCAGTACGAGCTGCCCCTTTCGGAGGAAAGCACTTTGCTGTGTACGTGCAATGTTTCACCATAAAAAGGTTTTGTTTTGATTTTGAAACATGAGTGCTTATCGAGAATCCCTAACTTATAACTGAGTTCTGATGTCGTGGTGTCAGGCAGGAGGTGCAAAGGGCTCCCACAAAGGACCCAGAGGCTCTCTCCTTTTGTCTTCCCTCCCCATCTGCCAAATGTAGAGAGGGCATCATATGGTCTTTCTCTTTTATTTGTTAATATGGCAAATTGATATTTCCAAATACTACACCAACCTTACGTCTCTTCGACAAACCCCACTTGGCTATGGTATATTATTCTTTTCATATATTGCTGGATACAATTTTCTAATACTTAGTTAAGGATTTTTACATCTATGCTCATGAGGTTTATTTACCTTTAGTCTTGCTTTTTGTAATAATTTGCCTGGTTTCAGTGTTGATGTAATGCTGACCTCATAATGAGTTAGGAAATGGGACGCCCGGCTGGCATGCAGTTCTTGATCACAGGGTCATGAGTTCGAGCCCCACGTTGGGGGGTGTGGCGCTTACTTAACATTATTCAGTTAAAAAAAATTAAAATAGCACATAAAAAAATGAGTTGGGAAATGCTTCTTCCACTTCTGTTTTCTGAAAGAGTTTGTGTAGGAATGGTATTTTCTGCATATGTTTGACAGGCTGACCAGAGAAGCCATCTGGGCCATGTGGGGAATTTTTCAATTACAAACTGAATTTTTAAAAATAGATATAAAGCAATGCAGATTTTTCATTTCTTCTCTTTTCCTTTTTTTTCTATCTTTGTCAGTTCTAGAAATCTATACCTTGACAGAAGTTATCCATTTCATCTAAGTTTTCAAATTTCTGTTTGTTGCTTTTTCTCCTGGCTCTGGGTCACATTTTCCTACTTCTTAACTGTCTGCTTTTCTAATACTTTTCTATTGGTGCTGCCCCCTGGGAATGATACATTGTTGAGTGCTGGATTTTGTTTTGTTTTTTTTTTTTAAGTTTTATTTATTTATTTTGAGAGAGAGAGAGCATGAGCAAGGGAGGGTAAGAAAGAGGGAGAGAGAGAATCCCAAGCAGGCTCCATGCTATCAGTGTGGAGCCCCACGCAGAGCTTGAACTCCCGAACCTTGAGATCATGACCTGAGCCAAAATCAAGAGTCGGATGCTTAACCGACTGAGCCACCCAGACACCGCTGTTGTTTTCTTTAAAAGGTATTGGAAATCTTTCTGGCAGGCCACTTGGCCATTTGTGGATCCATTTGGTACTTTCAGAGCTTGTTTGTGAACTTTGTTGGGGAAAGGCTAGACCAACGTTTTCTCTAAAGCTAGCTTAGTCCTGTTACTAAAGTGTAAACTTCTGGGGGCCTCTACCCAACACCTTCAACTAGGACTCTCTACCCTGTGTGGCCAGAACTCACTCTTCTCTCCATCCTATATGAGCTCTGGGTGGTGTTGGGCTCACAGCTCCCCAGTCACTTCACTGAGTTTCGCCCTTCTTAGTATCAGGCAAGACTCAAGGGGTTTCCATGCACATCTTTGGCTCTCCTTCCCTCTCTCCCCCACTCCTCCCTCCAATTTCCTGCTCCACAAATTGTCAGCTGCCTCACACTCCTGAACCTCAGTCTGTGTCTCCCCAACCAGCCAGTATCACCTGCTCAGCTTGGGATTCCCTTCCCTGCATATTTCAGAAAGTGTCTCCAGAGAGAAATGTGGAGCGACTGTAGGGTTCATCTCACTTGTCCCCCTTCTCTCGAGGAATCACAGTCCAGTGCCACTCGGTGCCCAGGGTCTGCATTTGCCTAGTTGTTTGCAGCAGGAGAGCAAGCCCAGAAGGAAAAGTCTTGTTTTCTTATTTTACCCTCTGTTTTGCCTCTCCAATCTCCTACATTCACTCTGTACCATGTAGACTCCATCTTGTGCCATATAGAGTTGGTCTGTTTGTAGTTTTAAGTAATAGGATTATACTTTAAACCTTAGCCTTTTTTTTTAAATATGAAATTTATTGTCAAATTGGTTTCCATACAACACCCAGTGCTCATTCCAACAGGTACCCTCTTCAATACCCATCACCCGCCCTCCCCTCCCTCCCATCCGCCATCAACCCTCAGTTTGTTCTCAGTTTTTAAGAGTCTCTTATGTTTTGGCTCCCTCCCTCTCTAACCTTTTTTTTTTTCTTCCCCTCCCCCATGGTCTTCTGTTAAGTTTCTCAGGATCCACATAAGAGTGAAAACATACGGTATCTGTCTTTCTCTGTATGACTTATTTCACTTAGCATAACACTCTCCAGTTCCATCCACGTTGCTACAAAAGGCCATATTTCATTCTTTCTCATTGCCACATAGTATTCCATTGTGTATATAAACCACAATTTCTTTATCCATTCATCAGTGATGGACATTTACGCTCTTTCCATAATTTGGCTGTTGTTGAAAGTGCTGCTATAAACACTGGGGTACAAGTGCCCCTATGCATCAGCACTCTTGTATCCCTTGGGTAAATTCCTAGCAGTGCTATTGCTGGGTCATAGGGTAGATCTGTTTTTAATTTTTTTTTTTAATTTTTTTTTCAACGTTTTATTTATTTTTGGGACAGAGAGAGAGAGAGACAGAGCATGAACGGGAGAGGGGCAGAGAGAGAGGGAGACACAGAATCGGAAACAGGCTCCAGGCTCTGAGCGTCAGCCCAGAGCCTGACGCGGGGCTCGAACTCACGGACCGTGAGATCATGACCTGGCTGAAGTCGGACGCTTAACCGACAGCGCCACCCAGGCGCCCGATCTGTTTTTAATTTTTTGAGGAACCTCCACACTTAAACATTAGCCTTTGATAGTTTTTTCAATGAGCCCTGTTTTAAGGTCTGCCCTTACAGCTGCAGTGATCTAATTTGTGGTTCTAACTGTTGCATAGCAGCTCACCAGCATACAACGTATAGCTCTTTATTTATTAAGACATTTTGTAGGATAGGGATACCTATTTTTACTTTTTTTTCTTCATAAAAGTTTCATGCATTCTTTGTTAGGTTAACTCCTAGATAATTCAGTTTATTGCTAATGTGAATGGCATTTTCTATTATATTTTTCTAGTTGGTTTCCATGACCTAGGTCTCTACATCTGCTTCCAATTGAGATGGTAACACAGATTTCAAGAGAAATCTGCCACCTCAGACACTGGATGAGAAACTAGAGGGCCAGACCTCTTCAGCTTTTTCAATACATAGTCGGGGAGTTTAGAAACACACTGATGGCTTGGAATGGCCCAAGGTAAGCAGAAGGTAGCCCCACAGAGTCACTGGGCTAGCCTGTAGTGGGCTGGGCTGTGATGTGCTCAGAATCCATATCAGGGCACCTGGGAAACATAATAATGTGAGACTGGAGTGGAGAGGAGATAAAGTTACAGTGACTCCCACCTCTCCTCCTTCTGAGCCTCTCCCTAGCCCTAGCCTTGTATGGAGGAACGGATGCTGGACCACTGGGTCCAAGCTGAAGAAAGGTCAGTTTAGCAGGGGACAAATACTTCTAGAATGATGGTTCATCTCTACTTAGGCTTAGGAAGGTAGTGAAAACTTTTTTTAAAAGTTATTTTATTTTGAGAGACACAGAGATAGTGTGAGTGGGGGAGGGGCAGAGAGAGAGAGGGAGACGGAGACCCCCAAGCAGGCTCCCTGCTATAGCACAGAGCCCAATGTGGGGCTCAAACCCATGAAATTGTGAGATCGCGACCAGAGCCGAAACCAAAAGCCAGATGCTTAATCAACTGAGCCACCCAGGCACCCTCGTAGTGAAATCTTTAGAAGGCTGTTTGAGCCTTTGCTAGAAAAAGGGATCCAGGGGCACCTGGGTGGCTCAGTTGGTTAAGTGTCCAACTTCAGCTCAGGTCATGATCTCATGGTTCATGAGTTCGAGCCCCCCATTGGGCTCTGTGCTAGCAGCTCAGACCCCAGAGACTGCTTCGGATTCTGTGTCTCCCTCTCACTCTGCCCCTCCCCCACTGGTTCCCTCTGTCTCTCTCTCAAAAATAAGTAAAACATTAAAAGAAAAAGAAAAAGAAAAAGGGACCCAGGTGTGGCTCACGATGATGAGTAACAAAGGCTTCTTTGGCTCAGCCGTGGTGTGATAAAGTGTGTTTGCCTTTCTTTATCATGTAAGGGTTTATGTAATGATGTCAGCAGAAGATCACAGTACTAACTGATCAGACATCCAATCAGTTAGCAAACATTTACCAAACACCTATATCTGTCCACACTATGCCAGGTACTGGCAGTGCAGAGATGGCCCTGATATATTTCTTATTCTCGAGTAACTTACCTATAAACAAAGAAGCTTAGTAAAGTATTCCAGGAACTACAGATTGGGAGTAGAACATGGCACAGAAAAAAATTGGACTAGGGGCTATAGAGTCCAGAAAGGTTTCTGAAAGATTACATGTGAGCTCATTATAAACACGTGTTCTCCAAACAGACAAGGGGGAAAGAACCTTCCAGGACAAGGGCAAGGAGCAGCAGGAGCTAAAACAAGGAGCCATTAAGTAGCTGGCTGGGCTCAGGAAACTGTGTGTCATATAACTGATGTGTTCAACACTGGGTCCCAGACCTAAACACATCCTGGACCACACTGTGTCCTGAATGAATGGATGGATGGATGGATGGATGGATAGATCAATGCATGAAGCACTTAGCTGAAAAGTGCATGGGCTGGCAAACTGTATTATAGGAGGTATCTAGAGTTGTCATATTCATAGAAAAAGAAAGTAAAATGGTAGTTGCCACAGGCTAGGGGGAGGGGGACATGGGGAGTTGCTTAATGGCTGTGAAATAATTCTGGAAATTGGTTTCACATAATGTGAACCGCTAAACTAACACTAAACTATATCCTTGAAAATGCTTCTGGTGGTAAATTTTATGTTATGTGTATTTTATCACAATTAAATTTTTAAACGAAATAAACCATAAAGTCCCCCAAATTATTTATATTAGGAAAGAATTCTTGTCTGTATCACATGGGTGATAAGGGCCAGAATAACTTGTCAGACTTGAACTTCCTCTGTTTTGTGAGATAGACCTTTATCTGTTTTGTGAGTCTAGGCATCTGCTTTAAAAGGAGAGAGGTTTCTGACTCCTCCCAAAATCTTTTTTAGGAAATGACTGTCCAAGGTGAGGATCAATCAAGCCCATTACCTCCGGGGTCTGCCGCTGGACGGCATCCTTTCCTGACGGTATGCAGGGGCGGTCCTAGTAACCACGGTCTTATGCAGGGGCGGTCCTAGTAACCACGGTCTTGAGAAGCTGGGGAAGGTGAGTCGTGCTTAGTGGTTCTTCGGAAGGAAGTGGGGCAAAGTATAAGGTTGGGGGAAGGGGGATGGGCGGGCCGGAGGGGGTCCGAGGGAGGCGACGCCGTTGCCGGAAGGCGACGCCGTTGCCTGGAGACAGCGTGGGACGCCGTTGCCAGGAGATGGCAGTCTCCCCGCACCCGCAAGCCATCCAGGGCAGTGAGAAGTAGTTGGACGGATCTGATCGGAGCCAAGTCATGGCCGGTCGCCAAAAGGAGGTGATCATCGATGAGGTCCATCAGAACCAGATCCTGCGCGAATTGTACCTCAAAGAGCTTAGAACCCAGAAACTCTACACAGAGTACCACATGAATCCCCTCCGCAAGGGTGAGAGGTGCTTGGGGCAGAGGAAGGGGACAGGGGAGGGGCAGGAAGGAGGGGCCTTGAGGGTGCGGGGCAGAAGTGCGGGGTGCAGCACAGTAGGAGACGCCTTCTCTGACCTCGCCCCCATTCCTAGATTTCAGGACTCTTGATTGTTGGGGGTGAGGGTTGTCTCACTCCGCATCCCATCAAATACATTAATATGTTAAAATGCACACGCACCGCGATTAAATAGTATTTTTTGTGTTGCAAACTGGTGCAGCCACTCTGGGAAACAGTGTGGAGTTTCCTCAAAAGGTTAAAAATAGAACTACCCTACCACCCAGCAATTGCACTACTAGGTATTTATCCAAAGGATACATGAGTGCTGATTCGAAAGGGCACATACACCCCAATGTTTATAGCAGCGCTATTGATAATAGCCAAGGTATGGAAAGAGCCCAAATGTCCATCCACAGATGAATGGATAGAGAAGATGTGCTATATATATATATATATATATATATATATATATATATATATACACACACACAATGGAGTATTACTCGGCAATCAAAAATAATGAAATCTTGCCATTTGCAACTACGTGGATGGAACTGGAGGATATTATGCTGAGTGAAATTAGAGAAAGACAAATATCATGACTTCACTCATATGAAGACTTTAAGAGACAAAAAAGCTGAACATAAGGGAAGGGAAACAAAAATAAGATAAAAACAGGGAGGCAGACAAAGCATAAGAGACTCATAAATATGGAGAACAAACAGAGGGTTACTGGAGGGGCTGTAGGATTTTATGTTTTGTCTTGCTCTGTGTTTTGGTTTGTTGTTAATAAGCTAGTTGTTTGTTTGTTTGATTGTTTGTTTTCTCCAGGCTTCTAGTAATGTCTTAGCCCTTCAGGAAGTTCAGGGATGGTGGACTCAGGGCCCATAGCGTCCCCCGATAAAACAGCCCTGCTCCTACTCTTCTCACTTGGCACATTCTTTGGGTGCTTGCATCTGGTCTGGTAACATCAGCTGCCCCTGAATGACTCTGGGTCTCAAAAGGAGCCCCAGACCCATGAACCCAACCACTGCCCAGCTCTCTTCCCCTGGACAACCCATGGGTACCTCAGACTCACCAGCTGGAAAACTGGGGGCATCCACACCTCTCCCCCACCTGTTGCTACTCCAGAATATCTTTGTTTGAGCAAAAGTTACCACAACCCACGTTAGTAGCCTAGAAGTCATCCTCAGTCTCTCTCTCCCTCACTCCAAACACGTGGAAGTGGTCACATCTCTCTCACCTGACCCTTCCGGGTTCTTACCTCAGCAAAAGACTGTGGTGCGTGTGGAGGCATCTCTACTTCTCACTTCCTTCCACCCTCTAATTAGGGCCTGAGTCCACCTCTCCAGCCTCTTCCCCCCACCCCCAAGCCTCCTCACTTCTGTCTGCACTGAGAGAGAGAGAGAGAGAGAGATAACTACCCTCTTCCTCCAAGCCCTCCTGACCCCACACCCCCACCCCTCCATCCTCCTGGAGCTACACTAAAAGTGAGTTCCATCCCACCATTCCCTCTGTAAAATCCTCAGTGGCTCCACACCTTCTGAACTGAGGTTTAAACCAGTCAGTACAGAAGACCCCTGTGATTCTGGCTCTGCTGCCCACCCAGCCCCATTGGGACTCCCCTCCCCAGCCGCACACTACTCCTTTAATAAATATTTTAGTGCCCACTCTGTACCAGCCACACACTCCCTTCTGTCCCACCATGTCTAAATAGAATGGATTTCCTAAATACATCACACTATTCCCCCGCTTCGGTACCATTATTTCTTCTTCCAGAATTTCTCCCCCAACTTCCGGGCCTAATTAACAGTAGTCCACTGCAGCTCAGCTCTGCAGAGAAAATGTAATGTGATTTTCTAAACAAAAATTGCATATATTTAAGATGTACAACATGATGTTTTGATATACATATACAGAGTGAGATGATTACAACAGTCAAGCTAAACTGCATACCCATCTCCTCAGTTACCCTGTGTGTGTGTGTGTGTGTGTGTGTGTGTGTGTGTGTGTGTGTGTGGTGAGAGTACAGAAAATGTAATGTCTTCATTTTGCTCATAACTAATCTAGTTTTCCTCTGGAGCTCCCAACCACTAATTTCAGGAATGCAAATTAACTGTCCAATTCTGTTTAAACTTGTTCCATTCCCACAATTTAAATAATCCCTTCAGGCAACACTCAGGCTTTCTAGATCTCCTGGCTCTTGTCCCTTGGGCACGTGATTCATATGATCCATTGGGACAAAGTCAGGAAATATTAGAACTTGTATTTGTGCTAGAACTTGTATTTATGTTTACTTTTAGGCGTACAGAAAAATTATACTGCTCATAGTATATAGAGACTATATAAATATACATGTATTAGGCGCATGCTCGGAAGGTTTTACTGGTAGGAGTCTGAGGTAAAAAATCACTTGGGAGACTACTGGTTCCTTCTGGCCTCTGCTCATTTCCTACTGCCCTCCACCTAACTCACTGCACTGCAGTACTCTGGCCTTCTTGATGTTTCTCAAACTCACCAAGCTCACTCTCAGATTCTTCCCACATGTCCTCACACAGCACATTCCCTCTCTTTGTTTGAAATTTTGCTCTAATATGTCTCCTTAGAGATGAGACACCCTCACCCCCCATCCCACCATCAACTCTCTACCCGTGTAAAATACTTTACTGTTCTACATCTCACTTATTTTGGCCCAAATATTTATTTGTTTACTGTCTGTCACCACAAATAGAAGATCAGCACAGGAACTTTCTCTGTTTATAGCCCTGTCTCCAGTGCACAGTAATTATGGGTTGAACGGATGTCTGTGGATTCTGCACCTCTGTTTTCACATAGTCTTCTGATAGATCAGTGCGTGTCCAACCTTGTTTGGCTGCCTGGTATGTCTACATCCCTGTAGACCACCGCTGTTTGAGAGAACCTTCTGTAATGATGAAAACGTTCTATATCTATGCTGCCCAAAATGGTAGCCATTAGCCCCCTGTGGCTACTGAGCCCTTGAAATGTGGCTAGTGTGCCCATGGAATGGATTTCTAATTGGTATTTAATTTCAAATATTCAAATTCAAGTAGCTACATGTGACTGGCGGCCACTATGCTGGACAGTGCCTCTCTGGATTGTGAGGTCCTTGCGGGCCTTATTCCCTGGTGCCCAGCACAACACCTGACATGCAGCAAACACTCAGAAAATGCTCAGCAGGTGTCTGGCCTAGGGTGGGTCATCGAGACGGCAGGGTGTGAATGTTTTAACATGAGCTTGTGATGCTGTTTTTCTCTAGTTCACACAATCACCAGAAAGCCCATGTCTTGGCATGATAACCTGGAGGAACCTGAAGATGGTAAGTCCCAGGGCTTATGAACACCATTGAGATAGAGCACAGATACGCAGCTGGCTAGGGAGGCCTCTTGGGATAGCGGTACCTTAGGGCAACACTTTGATCATCTGAAAATTGGGCTCACACTCATGAAGCTCATTGGAGATTGGCATACTCAACCATACAGCAGGTTCATTAACTGCCAAACCAAGAAAAATGCTCCTAATAGCTTTGACACTGTATCCATTCATCCACTCACCAAACATCTTTGCTGTTACAAGCAGAGGTTCTGAAGTCATACTGAGTTCAAATCCTGATTCTGCCCCTCATTAGCTGTGACTTTGGGCAGATTTGTTAACTTCTCAGAACCTATCTCTCAGGGTTGTTGTGAGTATAACAAAGTAATGCAAGTACTTAGAACAGTATCTGCGGGGTAGAGACCTCATACCATAGTGAAGGAGACAGATGAGGAAATTGAGAGTAAAATTGATGTGGCAACAACATAGAAAACAGGTGCCCTAGTCCAACAGTGGAGTTCTAGGAAGTCTTCTTGGAGGAGGTGGTAACATGGTGAGGTGGAGTAGGTCAGGTAAAGGAGACTGAAAGGACATTCTGAGTTATATGGAAAGGCACAGAAATGAGAGACACCAGCACGGCCCAAGACCTGCGGGTAGTTTGGCATGGCTGCAGTATACAAGTGGGCGGGGCCACACTCAGGAAGGATGGAAGAGAATTTGATGGAAAGCCTAATCCTTCCTGGCAAGCTCTCCTCCTCCCTCTACCTTCTTAGAGTAGAATTTGATGGAGGAAAGACGCAAGGTTTATGTAGGAGGTCAGGGTAGGAAGGTGGGGGTGGGTAGGAGGAGGGAAGATCTCATATCATAGTGAGACAGACAAGAGACTAATAGAGCAGCAGCAGAGGAATTAAGCGTGCTATCTGTAGCCCAGCTAGAGGAAAGGAGAGGAGCTGGGGGCTTGCAGCAATAAGGAAAAGAGCAGGTGGTGAGGGGCCTGAGAGCTAAGCAGCAGTTGATCGCTAACTGCTTATATTAAGGATAAGCTCAGCCCGATGCCAGCCCTTAATTAACATTCCTTCATCCATCCTCAGTCATCTTGCTGGGGTAGATATTTGCCTTCCATCTTACAGATGAGCAAAGTGAGGCCTGGAGAAGTTAAACCACCTGTCAGGCCAGTAGTGGAAGGGCCAGGAATGCCTGACTACGAAGCCCAGGTTCTTCCCACTGTCAAACCGCCCCTCTCAAATTGAGACTTAGTAGGGTAGAAATGGAAAAATGAAACTTTTAAAGTGCTCAAGCTGTGGAGTTACAAATACGTGTGGGGGTGGTGGCCATATATATCACCGTGCGAAGGATCTGACCTTCTTACAAGCTGCCTCCTCTCTCCACCACGGCCACATTGGCCCAGCTTGCTCGTGCCCCAGTGCCTTTGTTCTTGCTGCCTGTAGTGTGGTTTTCCCCTGCCTCTCCCTCAGGGCCGGCTCCTGCTTGGCATCTAGAGAGACCTCCCCTCACCATCCTGTCTAAAGTAGCCACCCTTGCCTCTGCGTGCCCCTTCGCCTCCCCCCTTCTACGCAGCTAGCATCACTATAACCATCCGGTTTATTTGTCCCCTTGTGTATTGGGTCCCCTATCCCCCCACCTAGACCACAAGCTCCGGGAGAGCGCGAACCATAACTGTCACACTGCTCTACCTCTGGGGTGCAGCACAGTGCCTGGCACAGAGTTTGTGCTCAACAAATACTTGCTGAAAGATGAGTTTTGCAAGGCCTTGGCAGGCCCCTGAGGCCATGTGCCATATCTCCAAGGAAGGATGTGGCCAGGGTAAAGAGCATGGGAGCTCTCGGACCCAAAGCCTGCCTCCTTCGTAACTCATGCCTCATCTCCCAGCCAGGTTTCTAAATCTTCTTCACCATGCTGCCCTGGGGCCAAAGAAGAAATACCCAGAGACACAGACTGAAAGCCAAGAAATCGGATGGGACTCAGAGCCCTTGGTAAGTGTGGCTCCTTTACTTCGGGAGCCCAAAGGCAACAGAGGTGGTGGCTAAAAGAGCAGTATATGAAGCCAGACTGGCTGGGTTTCCACTCTGGCTACCACTTCCTAGCTGTGTGACCTTGGGTAAGTGACTAAACTCTTTCCTGACTCTGTTCCCTCACTGTAGAATGGAGATATTACAGATAACACCTCATAAGTTTGCTATGAGGATTAGAGGAGGTTGTATTTGTAAGGTGCCTTAAACGGTGCCTAACACCTAGCAACTGCCGTGTAAGTGTTGACCAAAGTTGCCGGTGACTGCCTGAGTTTGCTGTACCAGTTTTTACTAGGGCAATCTTGGGCACGTAACATCACAGGGTTCCACTCCCTTATCTGTAAAATGGGAATGCTAGTAACACACACCTCATTCGAGTGGAAGGGGACCAGGAGCTGCGAGGAGCCCAGGAAATGTAATCATCAGCACATTGTCACCCAACATGTGCTGGGGCTTCTGTTACTGAGGAAGAAAAGCAAGGTTTCGAACAGAGAATTTGAAGAACTTCCTGCCACGTTTGTCTTTGAACTTGCTCGTGTCTTTTGTCACTTAGAAAGTTTTAGTTTTTAAGTAGTCAAATGTGCCAGCCTTTTCCCTCACAGTTTCTGGGGTTTGTGCCTTGCTTAGGAAAACACCTTCACTGTCCAGAGTTGCAAAATGACTAGCTTTCCTTTTAGATTTCCCCCCAAGTTGTTGTGTCTTTTTAACACTTGGCTTTTAGTCCATCTGCATATTTCGCGCCTGATGTGAAGCTGGAGACACTGTTCCTCAGCTCTGTCGGAGCTTCCTTCATTACCTCAAAGGCACCAAGGTCTTGCACACCCTGTATCCTTAGGTTACTGCTCGTGCAGCCTGCCTCCTGATCCCTAGCCTGTACTCCTTGGGGAGTTCTACTCAGCCTTCAGGACCACTCAGGAGGCACCTCATTATAAAGTCTCATTAAGGGATGTGCACCCCCCCACTCCCCACCAGGTAGAGTTGGGCACCTTCCTGGTACGTTTCTGTAACACCACATGTCTCCTGCTCCTGCACCATTCAGCTCAATTCCGTGCAACAATGTAACATGGTGGCTCTGGTGCCAGACGCTGGAGTGCAAATCCCAGCTCCACCACTTTCTAGCTGTGGAAACAGAACCTCTCAACTTCCATTTACCCACCTTAAAATGGGGTTAATAATATAGACACTTGAAGGTTTGTTGTGGGAATTAACTGAGACAATGTATATAAACTGCTTAGGGCAGTACCCAGCACATAGTAAGTGTTCAATAAATGGGAGCTGCTATGATGTGGGTTAGGAGGAATAGAAAGGAGAGCTTTAGCCCAGCCAAGGACCGATGGGGTGCTTCTCCTGGCCCCTTGGCTTGATCCCAGATGTCTTCCTCTACTGAGTAATTTTCTAGTGTGCACATTCCCAAGAACTGCCTACACACTGTAGTTCTTGAATTTCTGCCGCGGGCCTGGTCTTCTCGCCTATTTATACAGCTCTAGTCTGGGACGTGTGGTTCTGCTGAGGCGCTACAATGGGGAGATTGGAGTAAACAGCTGAGTAATAATGAATGAATGAGTGAATGAATGAAGGACTTAGCAAATAGCTGCAACAGCTCCTCCTCAGAGGTGGGGCATTGCCTTAGAGAGAGGAGACTGGGAGATAAGAAGTGGGTCCAGCAGGAGCCTCCCACCTGAACAAGGGGACTGAATCCAGGAGAGCAGTGCTCAAAGGGACAGAGGAGGAGGAGGGGTGGGGGACTAACATACAGTGTATAAGGACAGGGACAGAGAGTTGTGAAGGTAAACTATCCAACGTAGATAATTAAGCAACTTTAAAAATATTACGAAGCACAAGTAATTTAGCTTGTTAGTCTTCATTTTCTTAAAGACAAAAGGCCTGGCTCCCGTGGGTACAAAGTATGCATGTGGAAATGCATCCATTTTTTTTATTTCCTTTTCTAAAATGTATTTATCTATTTTTAATTTACCTCCAAGTTAGTTAGCATAGAGTGCAATAATGATTTCAGGAGTAGATTCCTTAATGCCCCTTACCCATTTAGCCCATTCCCTTCCCACAGCCCCTCTAGCAACCCTCAGTTTGTTCTCTATATTTGAGTCTCTTATGTTTTGTCCCCTTCCTTGTTTTTATGTTATTTTTGCTTCCCTTCCCTTATGTTCATCTGTTTTGTATCTTAAATTCCACATATGAATGAAGTCATATAATATTTGTCTTTCTCTAACTGACTTATTTCGCTTAGCATAATACCCTCTAGTTCCATCCACGTTGTTGCAAATGGAAAGATTTCATTCTTTTTGATTGCTGAGAAATATTCCATTACATATATATACATATATACCACATCTTTACCCATTCATCTGTGGATGGACATTTGGGCTCTTTCCATACTTTGGCTATTGTCAATAGCACTGCTATAAACATGGGGGTGCATGTGCCCCTTCGGAACAGCACACCTGTATCCCTTGGATAAATACCTAGTAGTGCAATTGCTGGGTCGTAGTTCTATTTTTAACTTTTTGAGGAACCTCCATAACGTTTTCCAGAGTGGCTGCACCAGTTTGCATTCTCACCAGCAGTGCAAAAGAGATCCTCTTTCTCCGCATCCTCGCCAACATCTGTTGTTGCCTGAATTGTTAATGTTAGCCATTCTGACAGGTGTGAGGTGGTATCTCATTGTGGTTCTGATTTGTATTTCCCTGATGATGAGTGATGTTGAGCAGTTTTTCGTGTGTCTGTTAGACATCTGGATATCTTCTTTGGAGAAGTGTCTACTCGTGTCTTTTGCCCATTTCTTCACTGGATTATTTGTTTTTTGAGTGTTGAGTTTGATAGGTTCTTTATAGATTTTGGATACCAACCCTTTATCTGATATGTCATCTGCAAATATCTTCTCCTATTCCATTGGTTGCCTTTTAGTTTTGCTGATTGTTTCCTTCACTGCACAGAAGCTTTTTATTTTGATGAGATCCCAATAGTTCATTTTTGCTTTTGTTTCCCTTGCCTCTGGAGATGTGTTGAGTAAGAAGTTGCTGTGGCCAGGGTCAAAGAGGTTTTTGCCTGCTTTCTCCTCAAGGATTTTGACGGTTTCCCATCTTACATTTAGGTCTTTCATCCATTTTGAGTTTATTTTTGTGTATGGTGTAAGAAAGTGGTCCAAGTTCATTTTTCTGCATGCCACTGTCCAGTTTTCCCAGCACCACTTGCTGAAGAGACTGTCTTTATTCCATTGGATATTCTTTCCTGCTTTGTCAAAGATTAGCTGGCCAGACGTTTGTGAGTCCATTTCTGGGTTCTCTATTTTGTTCCATTGATCTGAGTGTCTGTTCTTGTGCCAGTACCATACTGTCTTGATGATTACAGCTTTGAAATATAGCTTGAAGTCTTGGGATTGTGATGCCTCCTGCTTTGGTTTTCTTTTTCAAGATTGCTTTGGCTATTTGGGGTCTTTTCTGGTTCCATACAAATTTTAGGATTGTTTGTTCTAGCTCTGTGAAGAATGATGGTGTTGTTTTGATAGGTATTACATTCATATTACATTGAATATGTAGATTGCTTTGGGTAGTATTGACATTTTAACAGTATTTGTTCTTCCAAGCCAGGAACATGGAACATTTTTCCCTTTTTGTGTGTTTCCTTCAATTTCTTTCATAAGCTCTCTATAGTTTTCAGTGTATAGATTTTTCACCTCTTTGGTTACATTTATTCCTAGGTATTTTATGGGTTTTGGTGCAATTGTGAATGGGATCAATTCCTTGATTTCTCTTTCTATTGCTTCATTGTTGGTGTGTAGGAATGCAACTGACTTCTGTGCATTGATTTTTATATCCTGTGACTTTGCTGAATTTATGGATAAGTTCTAGCAATGTTTTGGTGGAATCTTTGGGGTTTTCCATATAGAGTATCATCATCTGTGAAGAGTAAAAGTTTGACTTCCTCCTTGCCGATTTTGGATACCTTTTATTTCTTTATGTTGTCTGATTACTAAGGCTAGGACTTCCAATACTATGTTGACTAACAGTGGCAAGAGTGGACATCCTTGTCTTGTTCCTGACCTTAAGGGGGAAAGTTCTCAGTTTTTCCCCATTGAGGATGATATGGGGTGGGTCTTTTATATATGGCTTTAATGATCTTGAGTTATGATCCTCCTATCCCTACTTTCTTGGGGGTTTTTATCAAGAAACGATGCTGTATTTTGTCAAATGCTTTTTCTGCATCTATTGAGAGGATCATGTGGTTCTTGTCCTTTCTTTTCTTGATGTGATGAATCACATTGTTTGTTTTGCAGATATTGATTGTACCAGATCTGTATCCCAGGTATAAATCCCGCTTGATCATGGTGAATAATTTTTTTAATGTGTTGTTGGATCCGGTTGGCTAATATATTGTTGAGGATTTTTGCATCCATGTTCATCAGGGAAATTAGTGTGTAGTTCTCCTTTTTACTGGGGTCTTTGTCTGGTTTTGGAGTCAAGGTAATGCTGGCTTCACAGAAAGAGTTTGGAAATTTTCCTTCCATTTATATTTTTTTGGAACAGCTTCAAAAGAATAGGTGTTAACTCTTCTTTAAATGTTTGGTCGAATATTTCTGGAAAGCCATCCACCCCTGGACTCATTTTTTGGGAGATTTTTGATTACTAATTCGATTTCTTTATTGGTATGGGTCTGTTCAAATTTTCTATTTCTTCTTGTTTCAGTTTTGGTAGTTTAAATGTTTCTAGGAATTTTTCCATTTCTTCCAGATTTATTGGCATATAATTGCTCATAATATTCTCTTATTATTGTTTATATTTCTGCAGTGTTGGTTGTGATTGCTCCTCTTTCATTCTTGATATTATTTATTTGGGTCCTTTCCTTTTTCTTTTTGATCAAACTGGCTAGAGATTTATCAATTTTGTTAATTCTTCCAAAGAACCAGCTTCTGGTTTCATTGATCTGTTCTACTGTTTTGTTTTGTTTTCTTTTGTTTTTTTTTTTTGAATAGCACTGATTTCTGCTCCAATCTTTATTATTTCCCATCTTCTGCTGGTTTCTGGTTTTATTTGCTATTGTTTTTCCAGCTGTTTAAGGTTTAAGGTTAGGTTGTGTATCTGAGACCTTTCTTCCTTCTTTAGGAAGGCCTGGGTTGCTATATAGTTTCCTTTTATGACAACCTTTGCTGTGTCCCAGAGGTTTCAGGCTGTGGTGTTACCATTTTCACCGGCTTCCATGTACTTTTGTATTTCCTCTTTAACAATGTGGTTAGCCCATTCATCCTTTAGTAGGATGTTCTTTAGTCTCCAAGTATTTGTTAACTTTCCAAATCTTTTCTTGTGGTTGATTTCGAGTTTCATAGTGTTGTGGTCTGAAAATATGCACGTTATGATTTCCATCTTTTTGTACTCGTTGAGGGCTGATTTGTGTCCCAGTAGGTGATCTATTCTGGAGAATGTTCCATGTGCACTGGAGAAGAATGTATATTCTGCTGCTTTAGGATGAAATGTTCTGAATATATCTGTTAAGTCCATCTGGTCCAGTGTGTCATTCAAAGCCATTGTTTCCTTGTTGATTTTTTGATTAGATGATCTGTCCATTGCTGTGAGTGGGGTGTTGAAGACCCCTACTATTATGGTATTATTATCAATGAATTTCTGTATGTTTGTGATTAATTGATTTATATATTTCAGTGTGCCATGATGGGAGCATAGATGTTTACATTTGTTAGGTCTTCTTGGTGGATAGACCCCTTAATTATGATATATGTCCTTATTCATCTCTTGTTACAGTCTTTATTTTAAAATCTAGGTTGTCTGATACAAGTATGGCTACTCCAGCTTTCTTTTGGTGATCATTAGCATGATAGATGGTTCTCCATTCCCTTACTTTCAATCTAAACATGTCTTTAGGTCTAAAGTGGGTCTCTTGTAAACAGCATAAAGATGGATCTTGTTTTCTTATCCATTCTGTTACCCTATATCTTTTGATTGGAGCGTTTAGTCCATTGACATTTAGAGTGAGCACTGAAAGATATGAATTTATTGCCATTGTGTTGCCTGTAGAGTTGTAGTGTCTGGTGGTATTTTCTGGTCCTTTCTAGTCTTGGTTGCTTTGGTCTTTTTTGTTTTGTTTCATCTTTTCTCCCCTAAGAGGGTCCTCCTTAAAATTTCTTGCAGGGCTGGTTTAGTGGTCATGAACTCCTTTAGTTTTTGTTTGTCTGGGAAACTTTATCTCTCCTTCTATTTTGAATGACAGCCTTGCTACATAAAGAATTCTTGGCTGCATATTCTTGCTGCACTTCAGCACATTGAATATATCCTGCCATTCCTTTCTGGCCTGCCAAGTTTCTGTGGCTAGGTCTCCTGTGAACCTGATCTGTCTTTCCTTGTAGGTTAAGGACTTTTTTTCCCTTGCTGCTTTCATAATTCTTTCCTTCGTTTTGTGAATTTGGCTATGACATGCCTTGTTGATGGTCGGCTTTTGTTGAATTTAATGGGAGTTCTCTGTGCTTCCTGGATTTTGATGTCTGTGTCTTTCCCCTGGTTAGGAAAGTTTTCCAGTATGATTTGCTCACATAAAACTTCTACCCCTTTTTCTCTCTTTTCTCTCTCTTCATCTTCTGGGACCCCTATCATTTGGATGTTATTCTTTTTTTTTTTTTTTTTTTTTTTTTTTTTGGATGTTATTCCTTTTTAATGAGTCACTGAGTTCTCTAATTCTCATTTGAGTTCTCTAATGCTCTTTTGCCTCAGTTTCCCTCTTTTTTTTCCTGCTTCATTTTTCTCCATAAGTTTGTTCTCTATATCACTGATTCGCTGCTCTGCCTCATCTGTCCTTGCTGCTGTGGCATCCCTTTGAGATTGCATCTCAGTTATAGCATTTTTAATTTTGTCCTGACTGGATTTTCTTTTATCTTTGCAGAAAGGGATTCTATGCTTTTTCCAACCCACGCTACTATTCTTACTATTGTGATTCTAAATTCTAGTTCAGACATCTTGCTTGTGTCTCTGTTGATTAAGTCCCTGGTTGTCATTTCTTTCTGTTCTTTCTTCTGGGGTGAATTCCTTTGTTTCATCATTTTGGAGGAAGAAAAAGAATTAATAAAATAAAAATTAAAAGTTAAAAACAACACAAAAAAATCAAATAAAGGATGTAGATCCTAGGTGTGTTTTGGTCTGGTTGTTGAAAGGACCTTGATAGAATAAAGAAAAAGGGAAAGAAAAGAAAAAAAAAAAGAAAACACTTGAAATTTTAAAAAAATGAATACAATAAAACAGAATAAAGTGAAATGATGAAAGTAAAATATAATAAAAAATTACAAAAAAAAAACCCCTGGAAAACATAGTAGAAAATTTTAAAGAAAAATCTTTTTATAAAAACAGAAAATAAAAATAATTTTTTCTCTTTCTGTATTCAAGAATAAGAAAAGAAAAAGAAAAAAGTGGAATAGATGGACAGGCAAACAGAAAGGAATACGATGGAAATTACATCCAGTTTCCCCTAAAGTCAAACTATGAAGTACTTTATAGTCTGTACCTAAGCAGGTGGAGAGACTTGTGTTCCTAGAGCACAGTTGGTGAGTTGGCCAGGGGTTGGTGTAACAACTCCATTTCTCCACTAGATGGTGCTGCTTAGCTTACTGGGGTGGATTGTTGTGGCACGTGTGTATATGCATGTGCAGGAACGGTGAAAATTGTGTCACCCAGCTACCCAGTCTCTAGTATCAGAACTCTGTGCTTGCCCACTGGCAATCAAGCACCCCTCCTTTGTCTCCAGCCTCCACCCACTCCCCACTACTTCCCTGTCCTTAACCAAGTCGTCAGCCTGCCAGGCGGCACCTCCATCCTGAGTTTTATCTCAATGGGGCTGTTTCCAAACCCCTCACTTCTGAGGGCCCTGTGGTTTTGACCCATTCAGGCCCTCTGGGGGAGGGTCTCACAGAGTAGTGGCCAAGTGCTGGCCACCCCTCGGAATGCTCACATGACCGTGCCGCTGCATTTGCCCAGAGACGGCGGCTGGGTGCCAGCCGCCCCAGGAAAAGTTCACGCAATTGTGTAGCAGCAGCGTTTCAGGGTTTATGGAAAATGACAACACACATCTGGCACCAGGCTTCACCACCTCAACGTCCTTATTCCAGCACCAGCAAATGTGGCTGTTCTCTGGGGTCTGCTGGAACCTTTGCCTGTGGGGAGGCTGCACAACCTCTACCAAATGTCCTCCCAGCTGGGGAACTGCCTCTCCCCATGTGGCCCAAGGACCCCTCGGATCTCGCTGTCTGTTCCTGGGGATTCGCCCTTCCCACCAGAGGTCTATCAGGTATCGAGCTGCAGAGTTTCAGACTCTGCTCCCTCTGTTTATAGAGTCTTAATGAAATTTAAATCCTCTCCTTTCTCCTTTTATTGTTAATTACCTTATGGGTGTTTTCACTCTTTCTCTTTCTCTCCAGATGCTTTCAGGAGGAGTGCCTTTCCTCTATTCTACCCCATGTCTCCATCCTCTCTCTTCAAGCAAAAACAGCTCCTTGCCCTCTGAGGCTTCTCTCTCCCCCAGTTAACCTCTCTGCACCACATACCTGTCAAGTTTGTGGCTTAAGTTATGCAGCTTGTTGAGTTAATCCTCAGAACAATTTTCTAGGTGTGCAAGATGGTTTGGTGTTGATCTAGCTGCATTTCAGGGACAAGAGACACAAAAAACTTCCATATTGCTCTGCCATCTCGGACCTTCCCCCAGAAATGCATCTTTGACCAGCACATATCATGGCAGGCTCACTCGGCCATGACAGGAAGCACAAGTATGGCTGTCCCGGCCAGGGGGACCCTCCTAGGCCTCGCAGATAACCAACTGTGCATGCCAGATCAGCCATCACTGTGGAGTTGCAAAGGGTCTGCAAATAGGTCAAGCCTGTTCATCATTACAATGCCATCAGATGGCACTGCTGGCATAATAAGAAAGTATTCCTCCCAAAAAAGTTAGATCCAGGTGTTTTGCAACCATAAAAGGCAATTAAGCCAGAGTTCCAGAGTGATACATTTGGGGGCAGAAGAATTGATCAGGCCTAACTTACCTTAGGGCTGGCTCCCTACCCCCTAGCAGGGCCTGACCCTAGACTAGCAGAGAACCCCAATCCCAATAGTAGGACACTGGGGAAGCCATACTCGAATACCTCTCAGCTTCTGCTCTTCTAGTAACATTTGATGAAAATGTATCCTTTCAGTTAATTGCATAAATTAATCTTCTAGCTTCTGTAAGATTTATGTGTCAGAGTGCTTGCTCTTAGTTCCCTGTGTGACTGCTTCAACAACATCCACTCCTTCATTCAACAGATGTGTACTGAATCCCTAGTGCATGCTGGATACTGTTCTAGGTGCTGGGGATAAGCAGTGAGTGCCACAGATACAGGACTCGCCCTCGTGGAGCATACATTCCAGCAGTCCACAGGCGTGGCCTCCAACTCAAGCCTGGGAAAGGCAAGAGCAGCCACGTTGCATATAGGTACTCTCATTCAGTCCTACGACTGTTTTGATGCAATTGCTGTCATCTCCTTTTCCCAAACAAGGCTGAGCAAGGAGAAGCCTCCAGTGCTTTTGGGGCCCGGGTCCATCCAACTACGGACCCACGTCATCCCCCCTCTCCAGAAGCTTCCTTCTGACACCCGTGTTCTCCTCTTTAGGTCAGCCCCGAACGTGGTGACCGCAGGCTGAACCACTTCAGGGTCTACAATGACATCACTCTGTACAAGGCTAAAATGTGGAGCCTGGGAGAGGATGATCGCCACAAGTAGTGTCCCAGCGGTGACAGCAGCCCTGTCTTTAATACCCAATGTGTGTGCTGCCTGGATAACTAAAGATTATTTTGAAGCCTCGGTCTGACTTTTCCTATTTGGAGTCTCACATTTCTCCTTTCTGCCCAAGTCCACTGGTTCATATCCTTAATCTTAAAACTGGCGGCAGAATTCCAGTTTAAGATGCATACAGTATTTCCTCTGCCTCCCCGGATCCCAGTAAGGGATAATAAAAGGACAAAAAAGGTATGGATGCACAACAGAGAGAATGAGAGAGGAACATCAGCTACCAAGAAGACCGAAGACATATTTAAAAGATGGGAAGCTGATGGAGGAAGGTGAGGAAATCACAAATGGGACATGCCGAATGGGACACCTCTGACTCAGAGAAACAGGGGTGTGAGGCGGGGAACTGAAAATGGACATTGGTAGGGAGACCCTCCCCCCCACCAACACACACACCAGCCAGACACATAACACCTCATACAGTGGAGGCCTACTCCTAAGGAAATGGGAAAAGCCCAAGGATCCGGGACACAAAGTAAAACACAGGGTAGGAGCGAGGTGTGACACCACCAATGAAAATCGGTGAAAGTAAGATTGAACCCCTAGTCCACACATATATTGCGCTTTTACCCCAGGTTTGAAGCTGGAAGGTTCCTCTCTGGAAAAATGAAATGGCTCTAAAGACCCCCACGTAGTACCACTTGAAGTCCTATCGGAAAAGTGCCGGTGGGGGAGGGGCGCCTGAGTGGCTCAGTCAGTTGAGTGTCTTTTGGCTCAGGTCATGATCCCAAGGTTGTGGGACTGAGTCCCGTATTGGAGTCTGCTTAGGATTCCCTCTCTCTTCCCTGCTCTCACCCACTTTCTCTCTCTCAATCTCTCCGTGGTGAACACACGGAGGGTGTGGGAGGGGGCGTGCCCAAGAGGGCACGGCAGCCCCACATCTTCCCTCCGATACCTTGCTCCATGTATGTCTTCCATTAGGCCCTTCTTGAGTTATGCCTGAAAGGCAAAGCCATCTATTGCTGAGATCACTCCTGCTTTTGGAACCTGACAGATCAAACTGCAGATCAAGACTGCAAATCCAAGTGGCCTTCCCCTGGGAGACATTTTCATACAATGCAATGATGACTAATTAGTAATGACTACTTGGGCATCTAGAAATGTGCCAGTATCTCTTAACCATTATAATTGTTTTGCTGGAACGGAACCAGGTTACCTGTGATATCACAGAAAGATAGATGTCTTTGTCCCCTGTTCCTGACGTAGTTCCTAAATCCCTTGTATTTCCTAACTGAGAGAGGTGATAGGGCCATCTTTTATTCTTTGTAAAAATTTTTAATGTTTATTTTCGAGAGAGAGCACCAGCAGGGGAGGGGCAGAGAGGAGGACAGAAGAACCAAAGCAGGCTCTGTGCTGTCAACACAGAGCCTGATGTGGGGCTCGAACTCACAAACCCTGAGATCATGACCTGAGCTGAAGTTGGATGCTTAACCAACTGAGCCACCCAGGCACCCCACATTTTATTCAAATGAGGAACTCTTGGCAGCTTCTAGATAGCTGCAGAATGGGGGCTGCTTATCAGAAAGACCAAGCCTTGATTAGAAACTTGGAACTTTAGCCCTACCCCCAACCTCTGGGGAGGGAAGAGGGACAAGAGGTGAACCATCACCAATGGTCAGTGATTTCATCAATCATGCCTACGCAGTAAAACCCCATTAAAGAAAAAAGAAAAAAAGAAAAAAAGAACAAAACAAACCCAAACTGTAGGATTGGGAGAGCTTCCAGTTGGTGAGCACATCAAGGTGCTGGGGTGGGGGGGTGTGCCCAGAGAGGGGGTGAAAGCTCCAAGCACCCTCCCTACCCCCATAGCTGCAAGCAGCTCATTTTAACAGTCCTGCACTGCTGTGCAAAGTGAGGATTGCCTGGGTACAGAGTAACAGCTTTCTTTTTGTTTTGTTTTGTTTTTGGTGACATTGAGAAGGAATTGAACATGCTGTATTTAAAGGAACAGACTTGTAGGAGCACAACGACCACTTTCAGAGCTGACAATTTTGTGACGAGAAAGAACCAGGGACCTGATCTATCTTATAATTTACACTAGATCAGAAAATTAGACTCACGTTTCTGCCTATCAACTGTCTACCTTTTATGCTTCTCTCAAAATACAACATCCATGGGGCGCCTGGGTGGCGCAGTCGGTTAAGCGTCCGACTTCAGCCAGGTCACGATCTCGCCGTCCGTGAGTTCGAGCCCCGCGTCGGGCTCTGGGCTGATGGCTCAGAGCCTGGAGCCTGTTTCCGATTCTGTGTCTCCCTCTCTCTCTGCCCCTCCCCCGTTCATGCTCTGTCTCTCTCTGTTCCAAAAATAAATAAACGTTGAAAAAAAATTAAAAAAAAAAAAAATACAACATCCATGATGATGAATACATTTTTTAAAGTTCGTCAAAGTATTAAAAACTTCTATTGTTAAATGCAGACAATGAAAAAAAATAGTAAAACTAATATTTGGTAGACTGTAACTTAAAACATTAAAATCACTGAGAATCAAGTGTTTCATTTGTGAAAAAAAACAGTGCTTGCCTTTTTTCCTTGTATGACACAGCAAACTTCCTTTCTACACCTTGGCAAGTTGTCTGACTCCCCAAGCTTGGATTCACCTCCAACACTTTATCATTTGGCCTTTCAATGTTACAAAATACCTCCAGGAGTCCCTTTAACATGAAGTTTGCTACCAGTGTCCCCTCCTCTGGGACATCTCCATCTTTTTCCTCATCGTGTCTATAAGCTCACTTTTGCTCCTTCTCTGGCTGCGTATCCGGTCTCCAGAAAGCAAGTGTCACCATTCTCTCGTCACCTGTTTCTCCTGCGGCTCCACTCGCATCCTAGCATCCTATTCAAACGTCACTTCCACCTTATCACGGTCGCTTACTTGTTGCACTTTCCTCTTGGTTGCTTGATCCTTCTTTGCCTACTTTTGTAAAATGTCATGTGGGTTTATCCCTGGGAGGCTAAGAGGCAACACAAGTGCACCCTTGGCCACCTGTGCGTGAACTGAGATGTGCCACGACCCACCACCAGACTTTCAGTGACAGCTGGTCACTAAGTATCGTGTAGGGATTTGTGGACAGGAGAGCTGGTAGCAAAGTTGCTACTTCCTGCCATTACTCACAGTTAACAACACTTTTAGTAACTGAAATGTGGACAGCGTGGCTGAGAAACTGCCACCTTGAGCACTGAAATCCAGGCATAGCAAGAACGGCCCTTACAACCGAAATCCACACACGGCAAGAAAAGCCTGCACTTGGCACTGAGAACTGCCAGGTCCCCACCTATCCCTCCATGCATGGGACTGCAATTTAACGCAATATGAGGGATGCTACTGCCTGCACCCTGGTGATCCTTTGAGGGCTGAAACAGCAGAGGAAGTGACTTAAATGACTTCTATGAAGTACACCTCTGAAATTGATTCCATTCGCTATGTAAGAAAAAAAGGGGAGGGGGGGAAGTAGCAACATAGTTTCAAATCCTGTACAAGTACTAGCAGTAATGACTTACTTTTGGCCTTCCTACTGCTAACCTGTGTTCTCCTTTCTTAAAACTCTCAATTATGTTCCACACATAATTCAAAGTCTTTAATGGATACATTACTCCATCCGCTTATATTGTAGATTGTCAAAAATAGGTCAGGGTAAAACATTTTGGTCTTCTGAAAACGGGACCTGTTTGCTCAGAATTTTGTTAATCGAAATGAGTTTACAAAAACTAAATTCATTCTTTTTGCACTGGAAAGTATCATAAGACCAGAAATGTCCTTTTTTTTTTTTTAATTTTTTTTTTTCAACGTTTATTTATTTTTGGGACAGGGAGAGACAGAGCATGAATGGGGGAGGGGCAGAGAGAGAGGGAGACACAGAATCGGAAACAGGCTCCAGGCTCTGAGCCATCAGCCCAGAGCCCGACGCGGGGCTCGAACTCACGGACCGCGAGATCGTGACCTGGCTGAAGTCGGACGCTTAACCGACTGCGCCACCCAGGCGCCCCGAAATGTCCTTTTTTTGTATACCAATGATCCCACAAGGAAACAATGTAAAAATGAATTTTTTTCCTGCTTAAGACTACACAGTTCTCAGTTTTCTAGCCTCCTTAAAAATACAGTTTCTAAACTGGAACGGAGAGATGGAGGACAGGTAAACTTCCCTATCAACACGGAGTAAAACCCAACATGCAACGTGGCCTGCCCACCCACGTCCAACCTATGTGTAGCTTCCAGGCAGCATCTGAGCACCTCTCAAGTATGTACCACCAAGGCTGACGTGAAGAAACTCCCCCCAACAAAATAATTCTAAGCAGGTATAAACTCCCTATCATATGGCAGGCAACAGTCTAAGCATTTACATATATTAACTCACTTAATGCTGACATTTGGGTAGATATTATTCTCATGTATATGAAAAGATGACAAAGCACAGAAAAATTAATGTGCCCAGGGTCAAACAACAAGCAGCAGAAACAGGTGTCAAACCCAGCAGTCTGGCCCAAGTCTGTGCTCTTGACCCACACGGCTCAACATGAAAAAGGGGGATCATAATGCACAGGTGGGGCAGGGGAAAACCCAAGGAAACAGAATGAAGGGAACAGAAGAAAAGCCTTAAAAAAACCAAAACTATAATTCACATTATGAGATAAAAGAACAAAGAATGCTTAGAATAAAATGGAAAATGAAAGCTAAAATACTCGGTAAATGATTAGACAAAGAATCAAAAGAATCTTTCCCCTAAAGTAGAACGAAAATACAAACTTAGAAGATCACTGGAAGGGTTTCACAATCTAACAAAAATTCCAGAATTAGAACAAAGAAAATAGGGAGAACTTATCAAATAAAATTTGCCAGAACTGAAGAACCTGCATCCTTCTAAATACCCTAATTAAAGAATAAAAACAGGCCCACACCAAGGCATGTTATCGTGGAATTTCAGATCGTTGGGTGAAGAAAAGCTTCCAGAAAGAAGGAAAGGGAAGGGCAGTGACTTTTCAGTGGGGAGAGGAGGCAGCAAAACAGAGAAGCAATGCCTACAACATTGTCGGGACAATACCCATCAGCCAAACTAAAGGCAACTGCAGAAATGTAGGAAGTTCTCAAGTTCCCCTTCCTTAGAAGATACCAGAAGATGGTACACACCAAAGGAAGGCATAAGCTAAGATGTCGCTATGATGTAGATGGTATAGAAGACACAAGGTGACAGCTGCATGACAGATCTAGGTTGGAGCAGAAACGTGTAAGCTGGTTAAAATGACATAGGTCTAAGGAAAAATAAAGATATACAAGGAAAATTAGGCACACAGGAAAATAAGGGTGATAATCAACTCAAGGAAAACCCAAAAGCTGTATCACAAAGGAAATTTTATCAGAGTACAACTAGTTTGACAGTGATTGGTATTTTAACAATCATAATGTATAAACACTGATTCTTGATTTATCTAAACCCATGATACAATTACCTGGAAGGATGAGGAAGGTATACATTAAATCTCCAATTATCATAAAAGGAAGGCAATTTGGGCTCAAAGTCTAAATTATCATCAATAAACAGCAATCTTAATACATAAAAGTAACTTCTCAATCCTTTAGTCCTGAGTTTTTAACCAAGAGGATGTGTTTCTTTGAAAATTTTTTAGTTTATGAAAGAATTTTTTACAAAAAGAAACCAAAAGATGATCCAACTGTATTGTGAAATCCCAAGTCTGCATCCCTTTCTCTTGGTTCCTCATATACAAAGATGCTGCTTAGCGTGTTCTGCTCTTCATTTTCTCTCTTGTTCGTTTTCCAGGTCTCTTCTATGGAACAAGAAAATACCGCATGTGGTCACACAGCAGCTTGATCTTCTGCCCCAGGGAAAGGAAGGGAGCGGGTAGGTGTGGGATGGGAGAGGAGGTGATCCAGCCCCTCATGTGACCCCTTGGCTCACTTACATTTGATCCTTTCTTTCCAGGCCTCTTCAGGCCCTTGCCATGAGCTGTCTTGGCCCGGAAGCTGGATACATCATCGTAGCTCTCACGAGTGTTCCACTTGGAGCCTTTCTTCTTTCCACCAAAACCAAACTTCTGGTTTTTATAGCGTCGCTTAGCATTGGGCCTGGAAAAATGCCGGCTTACAGGTCACCCACAGCACTGCAAATCCTGATGAGTCTTACAGCCTACGACTACCCCTAGTTTCCTGTCTAAGCAAAATCTCTTTAGATACTACTGTTACCCAGAATCTTATCATTGGCCCTACTTTCTTACTCTAAAAATCCCCCAGGCAAGCTCATCTACTTATGGTGTTAACCATTAGAGCAAGAAAACAAAGCAAGAACTAGGAAGGGTTTCACATACATTTTGTGGCTCACCTCTTCTCTCTGAAGAGTTTTCTATTTTAACTAATTTTTGCTAGATCATCCTCAGTTGTTTCTATTCCCTTCAAGGATAGTACATGCAATTAACATTCAAATATAATAAATTTTAAAACTGGTCTTCCTGCAGGAAATCTCAAATTCAACATATCCCAAAATCACATGCTTTCTCCCTTCCTAGACTGGTTTCACCTCCTGTATATAGGCAATGACTTGGTGGGGCATCTGGTTGGCTCAGTCAGTAAAGCATGCGACCCTTCATCTCTGGGTTATTCGTTCGAGCCCCACGTTGGGTGTGGAGCCTACTTAAAAAAAAAAAAAAAAAAAAAAAAAAAGCAGTGACTTGAGGCTGGTGGAACTACATCTTTTCAGCCACCAGGCTAGAAACCTGGGAGCCAGCCTTGATTATTCATTCCTTTGTTCACTCTCTACACCCAACACAATTACTGAGTGGTGCTAGTTTAACTTCTTGAATATTTCTTCAATCGGTTTTCTCTTCTCTGCCCCCGTTACCCCTTTTGGGTCATTATCATTGCTCTCTGGACTTTTGTAATAGCCCCCTAATCAATTATCCTGCCCCCCTCAAGTCCATCCTTTATACGAGGTACACTTAATTTTTCAAAAACATGAATATGACCTACTCGTAATTTTGAGTAAAGCCCTCAATGTCTCCCCAGTGCCTACTGGATAAAACCCAAGTTTCTCAACAAGGCAAACACTGTCTCTGTGACTTGGCCCAGGGCCCTCTCCAGCTACATTTCACCCCTCCTTGCCCTACACCGCACTCCCAGTGGCACCAAATGCTTGCTCTTCCCTCATACACAAACTGCTGTTCTCACCTCTATGCTTTCACTCTCTCGTGTTCTTCCTTCTTGCCAAAACCAGTGTCTCTCCTATTCTCCTGGTTCTTACTCATCCTTCAGACTAAGCTCAGGTGGCACCCTCCTCCAGGGAGCCATCCTCACGCCCTCATCACCAGACCAGGTCAGCTATTTCTAAAATGTGCTTCCACACTACTCCCTCAAATGCCTTGATCATAGCATTCATATATCCTACAGAAATTATCATTTCCCCCAGGCCTGGGGTCCAGGGATGCATAAAGGTGAACTAAGAAGAAAATAATAATCTTTGCCATTAACCCTTTTAATCTGCAAAATGGTATGAGGTCCATACAATTTTCTCATTTTCATAGATGAGGAAACAAATATTCAGAAAGGTCAAGTAAATCTTGCTCAAAGCTGCCGAAAGTGGCAGGCTCTGGACCTGAACCTTCAGTCTACGCTGTGAGCAACTTTTACTGAGCATCCACTTAAAATGTGCCAAATCCTTAAATCACCCTACTTTAGTTTTTTTGGTTTTTAGTTAACTAATTTTTTAAAGCAAGCCCTACACCCAATGTGGGGCTTGAACTCATGACCCCCAGGTCAAGAGTCCAATGCTCTACTGACTGTGCCAGCCAGGTGCCCCCTAAACCACCCTACTTTAATCTCCCAAGACTGATACGGCTAAAAGGACCCATCACATGGGCCGGTAAGCCCCGGCCACAGGCAGCACTGTGCTCTCTCAACTCGAGGCCACTCCTGTGGAACTCGCTGCCGTGCCCGTGACTCGCTTGCCCAGCACCCATCACAAAACCAAACAAAAACCCTTCATACCCCTTCTTCATCTGTTGGCCTTTGGCTCCTTCCTTTGTTTTCCGTGCAGCAGCTTTCTGATCCCCCTCAAGGAAATCCAGTTTATCAGAAAAGCCTGGGAGGGAAGAGGTACTTTGATCAGCACTGACACGTTCATTTTAAGAAGAGCTTGAGCTTCGAAAGAAGGTTGTTACTTGCTAAATTAACTTTAAGAGATACATTTTGTTCCCCACACCGTCCCCAAACCTTAGGCCCCGTGGCTGCAAATCAATCAAGGCTCCAGAGCAGTATGTGTTCAAATTAGCAGCTACCCCTGCTCCCTATATCCTTAGGACAGAGATATACTGACCTTTCTGATATTTCTTAATGGCGTTCATCATATGTGTTTTCTCTCGCTGCCTCTTCTGAAGAACCTCTGTTTGCACCTGGACATGAACACAGGGCCGTCATACCCACTCCAGACCATCGCTGTAAGCACCTACATGCTTTCGGTAACAACGATGTGCTAACATCACCACCGCACATTTACGTGTGCCAGAACTACACTAAGGCTCTAAGCATATTCTTACTTTATCTTCTCAACCACCCAGTGAAGTAGAAATCCCTATCACCCCTGAAACTGAAGCACAGAGAAGTTAAGCAGCTTGCCCGAGTCACGCAGTGGGAAAGTACGCAGCTGAATTCACACCCAGGCAGTCTGCACTCTTACCCCATTCCACCATCCTGCCTACAAAATCACGGCAAATCACGTCTAGGTCTACACCCAATTCTCTCTGTTCGTTATGTGTGAGCAGATTAAGTGTCAAACCCACTCCGTTATGAGGCATGAAAGTACCAACAGAAACAAACAATCTCCCAAAAAACATAAAAAAGGCTGTAAGGACAAAAGAAGATACCAATACTCAAAGGCAGGGTTTCTCAATCTCCATACTACTGATAGCTCGAACAGGAATCACTCCGTGTTGGGGGGTGGACAGCCTGCCCAGCGCACTGCGGGATCTTTAGCAGCCTCCCTGCCCTCCGCCCACTAGATGCCAGTAGCACACTCCCCATGGAGATGTGACACTAAAAATGTCTCCAGATGTTGTCGGATGTTGCCTGGTAAGCAAAATTATCCCCAGTTGAGAATCGCTGCTATGAGGTTTCTTCAAGTTAGCAACAGTGAGCTAACAGGCCCCAGTGACGTTTTCTTTGGCTCTGACAAATTAGATTTTTACACCAAATGCCCATGTCTTTGAGCTGGCCTCGGCCATCGACCACCAGATCAATCCAATAAATACGCAGCTGCCCTTCTGCACAGGACAGGACACTCATCTACTCTTACTCTGCTGAGGATCCGGCAGGGAAGTGACTCCCAATGTGGACAGCAGCTCGGCACCCCGATCACAAGCATTTATGTCCAAAACGCGGACAAGGTCCGAACACTTCTGCTGACCCTCCTCACACTCCCTTCTTCCCACAACCCTGACTTCAATTCCTGTCATCGTGTTTCCTAAATAACCATGAAATAACAAAGAAAAACCAAAGAGTTTCATGGTATGCCTGCCCTTTTTTAACCTGAGGTTTTTTTCATGTTAGAACTCAGACGTTCATAGTTCAAGCACACGGGTGCCATTTTTCCCTCTCAGTTGGATCACAATAATATGGTTCTTTCAAGGACTTCACATCATCTAGGCCAGTGATTCTCAAAGCAGGATGCATTTCAGAATCATCTGAGAAGCTGGGGCGTGACGGGGAAGGGAAGAAAAAACACCCGGATTCCCAGACATTCTGAAGCCCAGAAATCTGTTTTGAAAAACCTCCCCAGGTGATTTTGCTGTGGTCAGGTTGGGACTCCACTGATCTGGACTCCCCTCTTCATTGTACAGATGAGCAAATGGGGCCCAGTGGAATGAATGAATCGCCTACAGTTACCATGCTACCCCTGGTGAGACCCTGGTGTCAAGGGAAGATTGTGCTCGTGGATACGAGCACATACTCCCCACAGTGAGATAATAAACACAAGACAGAGCACACACAGGGCACAGAAGCAGACCTGACCCAGTCACCCCAGCCTGACAAACACTCGGCCTCATCCCGTGCACCCACATCTTCCTTCTTACCTTCTTCCCGTATTTCCTAAGTGCTCGCAGTTGCTTAGCCTTTTCAGACTTTTCCATGGCGGCCTGTTTAGCCTGCAGCTTCTGCCGAATCTGAAACACAAAATATTGTTAGCTCACGTTAAGTGAATCTGGGCTGACCACCACATAGGGTGTGCTGGAGCAGGGAGCACATCTTCCCGGTTCTGCAAACTGGAGCTCAAAGGAATCTTGTAAGTCCTGTTTCATACATGAGGACAAGAGGCCCAGAGGTTGAGCACTTTGTCCAGGATACCAAAAGTATCCATGGTGGATCTGAAAAGTGACCTCCCCACTCCCAGTGTGCTGTTTGTTCCGCTATGCAAAACTGCCTGCTTGCCATTCTCCCAGGAGAAACCAACTTTTCCCCAACCCAACTGTCTGCAGACTAAGGTCAAACCAGCATGCAGCCTCAGTCCCCTTCTCAGATACACCACATACACATTAAAAACTCAAGCAGGTACCAGGTACCTCGCCTTTTCCATCAGACACACACATTTCAGTCAAGGGGTAAGCACGTGTCAGTGTGAGTGTACAGAGGGGTGTCTGAGCTCGTCTCTAGATTAGCTTCCCCAAGTACCACTGAAACAAGAGCTCCCTAAAATCCAGCTGGAGACCCAATAGGACTATCTGAATATATCTTGGGATTAAATTTTGACAATTCTCTTCCTCCCAGAGTTAAATGAGGATCAAGTTCTATGTAACCCTAAATTATACTACATCTGAGCTATATGTTAATCCCTCATCTTACAGAAAACTGATGCCCAGAGAAAAATAATTCTTTACAAGTTAGAGCACCGCCCCTTGGCAATGGCTGGACAAGAAGTGTGTTTTCTCTATATGCCATGCCATGACCACGCCAGCTAAGAAATGCAAAAGGCCATCTTGATCTCGGGACCACAGTTCTTACAGTACTTCTCCTCCCCTTAAATGCTTAAACTAGGAAAAAAATCATCCTTCTATTTATCTAACTGGTGGTGACTGGCATGAGTCTGAAGTAGGCAATCAAGACGATAATTGTCCTCTGACAACCAATTCCCTATTATTGGGCTTAGTTCTTTTTATTTTCTTCTAAAGCTCATTTATTTATTTTGAGAGAGAGGGGAAGAGAATCTCCAAGAGAGGGAGGGAGAGAGAGAATCCCAAGCGGTCAACACAGGGCTTAAACTCAGAACTGTGAGATCATGACCTGAGCTGAAATCAAGAGTCAGACACTTAACCCACTGAACCACCCAGCAACACTGTGGGCTTAGTCTTTTTTAAATTACAGGAGATAAGCCAGCTGACTACACTTAAGTATAAAGCCTTGGCTTTCCAGAGAAAACCTTTGTTTCTTACCTTCTGCATCTGCTGATCAGACTTGGCCATCTCTGCAAAATAGTCAGTGGGCCTCTTGGTAGGGACTTTGAGCTGATGGAGCCGGGGTAATATGGAAAGCACAGCGGCCTGGGCTTGCCGGTAGCTGAGGATGTAGGACAAAATGTGAAATAAGCGAAGGGAGAGAGACCTTCCACTCCCTCTCACTTGCCTTATCTATCGAGGATGACCTTGGAGTTATCCAGGGGCAGAAAAATGCTCAACATCTGACCTCCACCAGCAAGAACACACATACACTAATGAAAATGTAATAAAGCTTCATTAACTTGGTATCTAGGAGAGATTTAACTGTATACTCTTTAAAGAGGAAGGGGGAGTTCTGCTAAAAATAAATTACTTTAAGACAGTGACCACACACCCCTTAACTTAAAAACTAATACCAACTGGGGCACCTGGGTGACTCAGTCAGTTGAGCGTCCGACTTCAGCTCAGGTCATGATCTCACACTCTGTGAGTTTGAGCCCTGCGTCGGGCTCTGTGCTCAGGGCCTGGAGCCCGCTTGGGATTCTGCGTCTCCCCCTCTCTCTGCCCCTCCCCTGCTCATGCTCTGTCTCTCTCTGTCTCAAAAATAAATAAAAACATTAAAAAAAAAGAAAACTAATACCAATCATGAATTCTTATGTAGTCCTTAAAAAAGGTCATGTAGGAACCTCTGAGGCAAGTTTCTGTTTAACTGAAAACACACAAAAAACTTTAAAACTGAATACCTCAAAATAAAATTTAAAAATAAAATAAATTAGACTTTGGATTATAACCGGTGGACCAAAGGGCTCTTTTCTCAACCAGGAACAATCTTCTAGAGCTTTTTAGTAAAAAAAGAAGCCTTCCTACTCACTCTCAGGCTTATGACAATTTCTGAGGACTGCAGGCTCACTGCTTCTCCCACCTCCCCCCTTTCTCGAACAGAGCCACCCCCCCCCCCCCACCTTCTCCCACACTTGAAAACAAACATACAAACTCATCTCCCGCTGGAAGTCATCTTCCGGATCAAAGGCTTTCTGATCCTTGTTCTGAGGGGTTGACTGAGGTCCACTGATTTCCGGCACGGGACCCAGGGTCACATCAAGCCTTTCAACCCATTCCAGATCCCGCTTGAATTCAGCCAAACACTGCTTCAGGCCACTCTAGGAAATTCATCAGACACTGAGCCTGTATGAAGGACACAGGCCAACGGACAAAGCACTAAATAAACCCCAACATCCGGACCTCCTGACAATGCCCAGGCTGCGTCTGCCCTGGGACAAGAACTCAGTCCGCCAAGCACAACTGTGCCTTGGGAGCATCCCGTGTCCTAGGACCCCCCCGACCAGGCACCCGAGCTCACCACGTCGTTCACAGCTTTCTTTGGCCCCTCTAGCACCACATTGAGGCCTGGCTTCAGGAGCCCTCTGGAAAACGCATCCTGCAACTGCAGGGTACAATCGGCAGTCAGCACCGGGGGAATGAGGACCCTCTCCCGCGCCCAGCCCCGCGAGCCCGGCCGACACCTACCTCCCTGTCGGTGACCAGAGAATCATCAGAATCCGAGTCCGAACCTGACAGCGGGGGGGTGTCCATGTCGCAGCGAACGTGCACGTCCGCTCTAGTCGAGGGAGCCCGGTGGCCTGAGGCCCGCGCGGCCGGAAAGGGGCGCCTCTCGCTGCTGCCGCCTGCCCCCGCCCCCTGCTCGCACGCCGCGGCCCCACGTGGACCCGAGCCCCACCAACGCCGACTGCCGGGTGCCTCGGCAGAACTTTCCCACCGGGACTTCCGCTTCCGGCCGCATATCCACACTTCCGGTTTGCCGTTGCTATAGGAACCGCTCCGGCGTCCGAAAGAGCCGGGTTGCTCGGGACCCATAGGGGTTCTACTCCTGGATACACGCGTGGTCTGGTGACCCAAAGAGAAGACGCCAAAAGTGTGAGCGCGTAGTTGGGGGTCCTCTGGAGAAGCAAGAAGCCTCGAGGGAGCGAAGGAAAGGGGAGAAACAGCTGCCGCAGCGGAAGGGGGTGTGGGGGCCGCTGGGGGCGGGGGGCGGGGGGGCGGAACCGGAGGAAGGCTCCGGGGGCGGGGCCAGGGGCGTGCTCAGGGCGGGGCGAGGCGGGGCAGGGCGGGGCGACGCGCGCCTCCAAGCTCACCGCTGCGCTCCTTGTTCAGCAAACTCTTTGCCGGGTACCATGTCGACCGTGGTGGCTCAGTCGCTGCATGTTTTTGGTCTTCGATCCCACGTGGCCAACAATATCTTTTTCTTCGATGAACAAATCATTATATTTCCTTCAGGAAATCACTGTGTGAAGTACAATGTGGATCAGAAGTGGCAAAAATTCATTCCAGGTAAAAAAACCTTTCCATCCCTACGCATGCGTTTGACCGTGCCAAATATAACCCCATAATCCCGACAAGACTATAGAAAGTTAAGTATTTTGACCAACTTAAATATACGTATAGTTTTATAAAGGTAGAAGGAGTACACGTCCACCTGCATTAACAGAGTAACCACACATACATCGTTAAAATCACATGTAAAATGATGTTAATTTAAAAGTACTTTTTTCCCCCACTGATTTAATGGAAAAAAATTTATTTTAGAGTCTCTTTTCATGCCGCTGCAATATCATTGTCTTTGTCATCTCCAGGGCCACTTTTTGAGTTGTTTAGCACAGCTTTCCAGAGTTCGGTACCTTCATTACATCACGTTTTGGAACCGTGTATGATGAAGGCCCTGGAGGTTTAATCACAAATCACAAATAACCGTTTGTATAATGTTACATTTGTGTTTGTTCACACTGGTCCTGTTAATGTTATACCTGATTTCCACAACTCAGTCACTCTTTTTCCAGTCTTTATTGCATTCAAAATGTTTGATCTTGACACATGCCTACAAAATAGTGTTCACTGCATATATCTAATATCTAAAGAACTATAATAAAGCGAAGGTCCATGAACGCACCACGCAGGGTAGGAAATAGAACGTTGCCAGCCCCAGTGTTTCTCCCTGATTTTGTTCTCACCACGCATACTCACACCCCATCCTGGATATTGTAATTACTCCCTTATTTCTTTATATACTTTTACCATGTATATGTGTGGCCTTATAGAAAATAGATCTTTGTTTTTGCTATTTACCAAGTTTTATAAGTTTAATCATGGTTATACGTATGCCAAGACCTTCTTTTGTTTGACATCATGCTTTTGAGACTCATACGTCTTAATATATATTAACTGAGTCGTTTTATTGCTATATGGTGTTCCATCATATGAATGGAATGCCCCAAATATATTTATCCATTCTAGTGTTGATGGACATTTGGGAAACAACAGTTTTTTGCTTTACAAAGCATCCTGCTGTAAAGTTTCTTGCATGTATGTACGCTCATCCACTTGTGTGGGTTCTCCAGGGCACATGGCCAGGACTAAAATTACCGGGTAATTTTCCTTATGGAAAGATTTTTGTTTTTTCCTTATGGAAAGAGAAGCCTCGGTGTCACGACTCTCTGTGCAAGAATCCTGCTACAGTAGGGGTGCCTGGGTGGCTCAGTTGGTTAATTGTCCGACTTCAGCTCAGGTCATGATCTCACGGTTCGTGAGTTCAAGTCCCGTGTCAGGCTCTGTGCTGACAGCTCAGAGCCTGGAGCCTGCTTCGGACTCTGTGTCTCCCTCTCTGCTCCTTCCCTGCTCACACTCTGTCTCTCTCTTTCAAAAATAAATAAAGATTAAAAAAAATAATAATAATAAAAGAACCAAAAGATAGGAGGAGACTCATGCACGAGGTGAACTTGTTTCAAGGAGGTGGCCGTCATCAACTAGGTGTGCAAAGGCATTTTACAAGCTCTGCAATCAGCCAACATATATTAAGCACCCATTTGGTGCCAGTCACTGGTGATTGAATGAGTGGATTGCATGAGTGAATGGATAAAGAAAACCACGGCCTGTGCTCTCTAGAAGCTCTCAGTATTGCCATGGAGACAGGTGTGTTTTCAAAGGAGCAGGACTTGGAAATGACCAGGATAGATGCTATGCCAGCTACAGCCCAGGCACGAAAGCACAAAAGGAAAGAGGGAGAAGTTTTCCTTTGCCTCCCCCGGGCAATCTCATCTATGCCCCCAGTTTCAACTTCCCACAGTGACTCTTACCTCACGTCTGCATTTTCAGTCCCAACCTCTCCTCCGAGCCTTAGAATCATATCCAGTTGTCCACTAAATCTCTCTACCTAAATGTCCCACAGTATGCACCTCACACACAATATATCCAGAACTGAATTTTTCATTTCCTTTTCTTCCCTCTCTTCCTTAAGACCCTACCTCGCCAGATTGTCAAATGCATGATAAAGCTACAATTACAAAAAGAATGTAGTGCTGGTATAAATATCCCCAAAACCCAGTTATATATATGTAGATATGTAAATGAATTGAATATATCATAAAGGTAGCATTAGGAGGAATCTGTGCTGGGACAACTAGTTAGGTATTTGGGAAACAGGAATCAATCTAAGTCCTTACTTCATGCCCCGAGAGGAAGTAAAGACTTTAGTGTAAAAAAAAAAAAAAATGAAATCAGAAAAAACTAGAACCAAATAAACATGAGTAAAAATAAAATCTTTGGATGGGCTTTTTCCATAAAAAACAATGGACATACTCTTCGCCATGACCCCTAACTCCCTCGGCCTATGTTCCTTCCCAGCTGTCACCCCTACTCCCAGTCACCAGACGTCAATCATTGCTTGTTTCTCTCCTTCCCCTGCCTCACCCAGGCAGCCACTGGGTCCTACTTGGCATCTCTCTCATTTCCCCATCCCAGCCTTCATACCGCCTGTCACTGCCATCCTGTTTTTGAAATTATCTGCCCACTGGTTTCCTTCCCTCAAGGTCTGTCTTCCACACAGTTGCCAGAGGGATTTTTCTACAACATGCGTCTGACCCTTCCAAAAATTCCTCTGTGGGTTTTCATTTGCCTCTGTGATAAACTCCAAACTCTCGTGGCTTTTCATTTGCCTCTGTGATAAACTCCAAACCCTCATGCAAGGTCTCCAGCAACCCCAAACCTAGGGTCTTTTCCAAGGCACGGTCACTTCCTGAAGCCCTTCCACAGAGGTCCTGCTGCTGGACAGACTCCCTTCAGCTTGCTGGGAAAGACAGCACAGGGCCCAGGGCATCACTTTCTAGCACTTCTCCACTGCCTTGCTCACCATCCCTGCCCTGGGCTTGAATCAGGGCGGACTTTTGCACAAGGCACAGTAGGCACAGAGCCCAGGGCCCATGATACTTTTAGAGACCCAAGAAAATGAGTATAATAATACTAAGTCCAGTCTGGATTATATTCTTTATACTAATGCAGTCGTAAGATATAATTTTTACCAGCTTATTTTTTAAACCACTTTATTAATTTTTACTGTTAATGGAAGAAGGGACCCACGAAAATCATAATGTGGGCCTGATTTCTTCTCCCAAATAAAGTTCTTGCCCCTTCATCTTTGCCTCAGCCTTTGCTTTCTAGACCACAACTTTTATTCTCGTGCTTGTTACCTCATGGTTGCAAGATGACTGCTCTATCTCCAGGTACCACTGACACATTCCAGGAAAAGTCGGGGTAGAATGCATCCGTCTCTGGTTTTCGAGAGAACACAAGCTTTACTGTAAAGCCAGTCCAGCAGACTGGCCAGATTCACACAGATGACCTAACTGTGAGACAGCCTGGGGCCCCCGGCAGTTGGTGTCTCAGCCTCGAAAATAGAGGGGCGCTGCCTGCTGGCTGCTCAGGGCATGGAGGCCCACCCTCTTCCATCCGTCTACACCCACCTGTGGTTTCTCCGGGCTCACGTGCGATGCCCCAGCCACACTGTACCCTTTTTCACATGCACACCTCTGCTCTTCCTGCCCCCTGCCCCACCCTGCACTCTATCCCACCTGTCCTCCCTCTGGCATCGTTCCTTGACTTCTCCTCCTACCTCAGCCTCTGCGAGGTACCCGTCCTAGCCATTTTCCTAATACCCCAGACATAGCAGGGCCAAGGGACTGCAGGGATTGACAGTTACCTGTTTCTGTGCCTTTTCTCCCATGAGTCAACCTTGCCACCACTGTGCCCGGTACATGTCGAGTCACGATGAAAGCATGATCTGCCCTCATTATCCCCCCTTTACCTCTGTTCGCAGGCTCAGACAAGAGTCAGGGCATGCTGGCCTTGTCCATCAGTCCCAATCGGCGATACCTCGCCATCTCCGAGATTGTGCAAGAAAAACCTGTCATCACCATTTACGAACTGTCATCCATCCCTTGCCGGAAGCGCAAAATCCTTAATAATTTTGACTTTCCCGTTCAGAGATTTATTAGCATGGCTTTTTCTCCAGACTCCAAATACCTGTTGACTCAGACATCACCTCCAGAGTCAAACCTTGTCTATTGGCTGTGGGAAAAACAGAAAGTAATGGCTATTATTAGAACCGACTCTCAGAACAATGCCGTCTACCAGGTACCTCCCAACATAACAAGTATCGTGCAAGTTATAAAACTAGTAAGAGCTGTCTTTTACTGAATGCTTTCTGTGTGCCAGGAACACTGCCAGTTTCTTAACATGCATTTTTTTTTTGAAAAGTTCTTTTTTTTTTTTTTCAAGTTTATTTATTTGTTTTGAGAGAGAGCATGAGTGGGGAAGGGGCAGAGAGAGAGAGAGAGAGAGAGAGAGAGAGAATCTCCAAACGGATAGTGCAGAGCCTGTTGCGGGGCTCGAAATCATAAACTGCGGGATCATGACGTGAGCCCAAACCAAGAGTTGGATGCTTAACCGACTGAGCCACCCAGGCGCCCCTCTTAATATGCGTTTTTAAATTAATCTCTCAACAACCATATATGGTCTGCATAATTATTATCCTTGTTTTATAGATGAGACAACTGAGGCTCCAAGAGGTTGAGTCACCCACCCAAGTATCACACAGGTAGTGAGTGGCAGGGTCAGGAGTCTCAGACTCCAGTACCCCTCTTCTTTACCCTGGCCCAGAACTGCTTTCACAGGCCCAGCCGATGAATTGATAACTCACTTTGTCTTGCTGGTCCTGTCTTCTTCCAGCATTGCTGGGCAGTGGGTAGATTTCAGGAACGTACCATGAAGTGGTTGATCTTGAGGAACGTGTCAACAAAATCGCAGTTACGTGGGGAACAGAATTTTCCATTGTTGTTTGGGGGCAAAATGAAGAGGACCCATGAGGAGGCTGGTTGACTGCTCAGGCAGTGGGTCCCAGGGAGGTTTTACCTTGGTGTGGTCACCCCAGTCTGGGATCTGGTACTCAGCTTTACAAGTTCAGGAACTCAGCTCTGCTCATGTTCAGAGATATTAGCTAGCCAGCGTCTCAGGAACAGACTCCCTTATTCTCACCAGAGGCCAGTGAATAACCCAGCATGTGACTACGAGAACACTCACATTATTTATCTGGTATATTTCCTCCCTAGTAATAGAGAAGTGGGGAGGTGAAATTAGTAATTAGAGGTTGCTTGGTGATCGCAGAATCAGACCAGAGGCAGAGAGAGCCGGAAGATTATTTTGTCTCGGCCTTTGTGAGGCCGAGTCCAGCATCCCTATTCAGAGCAGAGTACACACATCCTCCCTAACAGATTCAGCTGGATGCCCACTATGAACCCCGCATCGGGAATACAGAGATGCAGGTGTTACAGCCCATCAGTTGCTCACCATCTAGTAGGGGTGTGAGTTGACTGCCCTTACTGTCCTTCCCAGTTGGTAGGAGACTCCCTTTCCCCCGGACGCACCAGATCCTCCTTTTTCTGCGTTTCCAGCTGAGTCTTCATGTCACTTTGTTGGCCCAGAGTTTAGCTGTTGTCAAGAACCGCTTATCCTCTTTTTGGCCTTTGTAAAATGATTTTTGTAGGTTTCCTGGTTTAAGATGCATGGGCCCCACAAATACAATGAATCTGTGCTCTTATCAAATGTGGTATCAAAATTTATCATGCCCTAGTGATGTTTAAAGGATACTCTGAGCTACCTGAAACAAGTATTCATTAGTAAAATGAGAAGTAATTCCACCAAAATTAGTTTTATAAGTAGTTTTCTTTTATCCTTTTACATTTTGCAGGTGAGCTTCAATCCCCAGGATAACACTCAGGTCTGTGTCACTGGCAATGGGATGTTTAAGCTTCTCCGCTTTGCCGAGGGTACCCTGAAGCAAACCAATTTTCAGAGGGGAGAACCCCAAAACTATCTAGCCCACACGTGGGTGTCTGAAGACAAGATCATTGTCGGCACGGATACAGGCAGGCTCTTCCTCTTTGAATCTGGAGATCAACGCTGGGAGACAAGTATAATGGTCAAGGAGCCCACCAGCGAAACCAGGAACCTGGAGGTGATCCGGGAATCGGAGAGGTAATGGCGCCCCTCTGGGCTGGTGCTCTTGTGAAAATATGTTCATCATACCAATAGCGTTGTGCCAAAAACGGGATTCTTTAAAAGTCACTCAGAACCCCTCCACCTTCAAGTCAACTCTTTTCATTTTCCCTCTGCCTTTCGCATGTTCATCTATATTCAAGCACAAATTGGACAGTTGTGACCACAGCCTACATACAGTTCTTTTGTTTACATGCATTGTATAAGCCTTTTAGCACGACTAGTCTTCAAAACTCCAGATCTTTTAAAATGTATTTTCTAATGGCTGCCTAATTTATTGATTCAATTACATAAATGGCCACCGAGCTCTTGCAGTGTGCAGGGCACCTTGCTAGATGCTGGGGACATGTGTCCTCAAAGACTTTGCAGTTTGGAAGGAGCCAGCAGACCAACAAAGAAGCTCAGGGAAGTGTTATTGGTGTAAATATGACAAAAGAATATGAGGTAAAGTGGGGGCTCAGGTCAATTTTACCTCTACTTCAGGCAATAATGGTCATCTCTCACACGTATTGAAATATACCGTTGTATCACTAGACTCTGCTTCAAGCACTTTATGTGTATTCTTACTTGAGTCTTACCCCATATAGTACATATTATCATGCCCATTTTATAGAACAGGACACTGAGGCTCAAATAGGTTAAGTGACTCACCCAAGATCATAGCCCTGTCTGCCTGGCTCTGGAGCCTGAGCCCTCAACACATGGCATTTTGTAGATTCTTCTTCCTCGGTAACTTTCAGTCTGTCATTTCTCACCATCCCCCACACCTATGACACCTCCTATTTCTCTCACGATTCTATTAAGAGCTTCCTAGTAAGTCCCTCTGCCCTCCAGTTTGCCGTGTTCCTAATCCTGCAGTGAGTCCAGTGCTCTAAGAATAAAACCCAGGGGCACCTGGGTGGCTCAGTTGGTTAAGTGTCCAACTCTTGGTTTCGGCTCAGGTCATGATCTCATGGTTCGTGAGTTCGTGCTTAGGATTCTCTCTCTCCTCCTCTCTCTGCCCGTCCTCAGCTCATGTGCTCTGTCTCTGTCTCTGTCTCTGTCTCTCTCAAAAATAAATAAATAAACTTGAAACAAAATAGAATAAAACCCAGACTCCTGAACCTGGCCCACCCATCCCTGCTGCTCTGACCTTTCCATCTGGACTGCCTCTGTCTACCACACACATCTTGCGCACTCTTACTTCTGAGTTTGGTCATGTGTAGGTCCACCTACCCCACTCCTCTGGACACACTCACATACCCACATACTCCTGTTTGTTCTTCAGACCAGCTGGGAGTTCTCAGCTTCTGCTCATCTCAGATGGGTGCACCCCTCCTTAACTGTCCTCAGAAAGTCCTGCTTCCATCCCACCCAGATGCCACCTAATGGTCCTTAGCACTTGCCCCTAGACTCTAAGCTTCAAGGGACAGGAACTGTGTCAGTCTTACTTACCATTGTTTCATAGGGTTGTTGACACAGTATAATTCCAATAAATATTTGTTATGTGGAAGAAAGGAGGGAAGAAAGGAAGGGAGGAAGGGAGGAAGGGAGGGAGGCAAGATTCAAATCTCAGGCCTTCCACTTACTAGTCGTGTGATCCTAGAAAACTCTCTGAGCCACTTTTTCCTAAACAAAAGAGGGATAATAATGCTAGCAACAACCACAACAATAATGGTGACCACACAGGGTGGCGAGACTACCAAATAAATGTATAACCTTCCAGCCTTTCTCTGGACTTTGTATAGCAGGCCAAAGGGTGGCGTTTGGGCCTGGGGAACAGAATTGCAATGGGCGATTTCTCCCACACCCAACGACAGCCTTTCATTCTCATCCCTAGCTGAACTCCTCTTCTTGGGATTGCCTGTAAACTTTACATGCTGTTTCCTTTTTCTAGCCTGATTGAATTTCCGACAATCAGTTCCCCGGTCCCTTCCTATGACCAGGTCATGATGGCCAGTAACAACAGCCAGCTGGCCATGCCCCAGGTGTTCGCCATTGCAGCCTATTCAAAGGGATTCGCCTGTGCCGCTGGGCCGGGGAGAGTTCTCCTGTTTGAGAAGATGGAAGAGAAGGATATTTACCGGGAGAGCAGGGAAATCCGGGTAAGGAGGGGAGAACTGGGGTCCGCCTGGCACGTGTCGTCCAGCAGCAGAGCACTGACAGGGAGTTTGGTGGAAGGAGAGGCCTGTAGCGCTGAGTGGAAATGGGGACTCGAGCCATTTGTCCTGAGGGAAGTTTGGGGATGGAGCAGACAGAACAGGGGTTAACATTGGGAGGATCTGGATTTGAATTCTGGCAGAGAACTTTGGCAAGTTATATTTGCACTTTGAAGCTTAGCGTTCCCGTAAAAATGGTGTTAGGATATATATTGATATTTGATGTCAAGCACACACTGTCTGGCACCTTGAAAGCATTCGGTAAATGTTTGTGGAATAAGTGATACAAAGTGCTGTGGAGAGAGATCGTCTGCGGTTGGGGAAGAACCAGGAAGGCTCTCGGCGGCGTGTGGTGGCAATCTTTGAGGAGGGGTCCTAGAGGAGGGGTAACAGTTGACAGGAGGGAACAGGTTAGGAGTTGCACGTGGAAGGAACAGGTGGAACAAAGGCACTGCGGAGTGGGGAGCAGGTGGTTTGTCTGGGAGATACTCTGCTCCCCAGTGGAGACGAGCTGAAATCACTTGAAAGGGAAAGCCAGGAGCTGAGGCTGTTGAAAGATCTCGAATGCCAGCCCGAGGAGCATGTGTGTAATCCCACAGCCAGCCTGTTTCTGAGCGGAGAAGCATGACACTTAAGAAAAGCAATCTGCCTGCCGTGGGGATGGGGCGGGGGATCCGGAGGCCCTGGACGTGAGGCAGCTACGCGCACTCTGAATGAGCCAGGCTTGACTCTGCCCTTATTGGCTGAGTAACTTGAGATGAGTTGCTGAATCCAGCAAAACCTCTGTTTCTTCTCTGAGAAAGTAGCCCCTCGCCCTGCTGGTTATCAGAAGGATGACACAACACCTGTGTAAATCACGTGTGAAATGCTTGGTGCCCAATAAGTGATAGCCGTTATTATCTCCACGATGAAGAATTGGGCTTTGCTACTGAAGCCAAGAAGTGGTGAGATGTAGTCACCACAGTGAATAGCAGGGAAAATGGGAAGGGAGAGAGCCTTTGCGGAGGTTAAGCCTATAGAACTTGCCCTGAGTAGATGTGGGTGACCAGAGGTAAGGAGCTCGTAGAGATGCCACCTTGGCCTTGAGACTGGCTGTCTGGGGAAAGATGCCACAGGTAGGAAAGTTGGGGGTAAGAGCAAGGTGAGTGGGAACCAAGGGGAACTTTTAATTAAAAAAAAATGTTTTGTTAATTTTAATTTTTTTTTTTTAAATTTTAATTTTTAACAATTCTTTGTTCCGTTTGTTTACGCATTTAATAAATATGTATTGAGGGTTTACTATGTGCCAGGCTCTGTGCTAGGGGCTGGGGATGCAGGAGGGGAAGCACACACACTACGAGCCTGTCCTTAGAACAAACAGATGTGAACAGATTGTCACATGGGGCTCAACACTGTGAAGAAGATAAAGCCAGGAGAAGGACAGGGAGCGAGAGGGGGTTCTGTTCTAGAGAGAGTGGCTCGGGGAGGCCTCGCTGAGGAAGTTGATGTTTGACCAGACACTGGAATAAAGCGAATCCATTGAAAATGTGGTTTTAGACTTTGGGAGTGGGATCAATGTACACACACACACACAAACACACACACACAGTGCTTAGCTTGTGTCTGGCACAGAGTTGCTGCTTTATTTTTACTGTTTCAAAGAATTTATCATTGTGATTATTTTCACTACTGTTGCTTTCACCAAAACCCTCATTTTGGACAAAATCACTGACAGATAGAACAAAAAAAGGAGGACTGAGGACAAACCTTACATTTCCTAATTTAGAGTCTGAGACAGAACGAGAGCCCAGCAGAGGACACTGAGATGTGGTGGTCATTCACTCACCCGTCTAACAAATGGCTGTCTCATACCTGCCACGGGCCAGGCTCCAGGCCTGGTGCCTGAGCTAGAGGCGTTGGCCACAGCCACTTCCCCCAAGGACCCCACCACCTCCGGAGGAGAGCAGCGAGGCCACACTTACTCTTTCGCTGAGCTCTGCTGTGCACTAGATGCTGCCGAGCGCTGGCACACAGCAGCGGGACGCAGGCAAGGCCCTCGGTCTGTAGGCTCCCAATCCACTCACGCAGTGAATGTGGCGGCAGACGGACGCTCCTTGGTGAGCACACTGAGATGATATTAGGGCTCACCCAACCCCGGGCGGGGTGGGGCGGGACTTTCCTCTCTCCCAGAGCCCTCAGTATGCTGGCAGAGCAGGGGGAGATGATGGCGGGAAGGAGTCGGGGGTATACGGGGGAAGACACAACTCCAGGCCACGGGAGGGAAACATGAGAGCTTGGTGTCCTGGGCCCCCCAGAGGCAGGGCCCCCCAGATCACTGCTACAGGATCTAGGAAAGCCCAGAAGATGAGGACTGAGCAGGGGCCTCTGGCATTTCTAAGGTTGATGAGGACATTTCAGTACATGACACAGTGGAAGGAATGAAGAACCGAGTGGATGTGGTATGGGCGGGCCTTTCGAGAAGTGTGATGGTTAGCAGGTGAAGAGCAGTGGTGGGGAAAGGAAATCTAAGGTGAGGTCTGCTTGGCAACTCCAGGCCCTCTCAGAGGCTGCTGGGAGGGCCGCCGTGTGACCCCTTGTCTTTTCTCTGCCCTGTCACCCACCCCACGTGGAAGAGGGGCTGTCCCCTTCCCCTCCACTGCCCCAGAGTGCACACTGGCATGCTTGATGAGGTGGCACCCGCACTGGGCTTCTAACAGGTGGGCGGGAGCGGGATTTAAACTAACACTTGTTTTCGGAGGGGATCTCAAATTCCGATGTAGAGAGTGATCCTTTTTACGGCTGCTGCTGTCTCTTAGCCACTAATCACTTAAGGGTGAATACAAATCCCACAGAAACAGAGGTGACTCAAGCCCTCCCTTGTCCACATCTGAGGGGGATCCTTGGCCGCATGCCGGTCTGGGTATCTGTAAGCTGAAAGTATCTGCGAGGACTCCGAAAGCCCAAGGACATGCAGACAACGTGGGAACATGACTGACGGTTGTGTTGCATCTTGGGCAGATTCCAAAGGACCCACAGAGCAATGAGCGGAGTCAGTTGGACAAACAGGACGTCCTCTGCATGTGCTTCAGCCCCTCAGAGGAAACCCTGGTCGTCAGCACCAGCAAGAACCAAATATACAGCATCACCATGTCCCTGACGGAGATTAGCAAGGTGAGTCTTTCCCAGCAGCGCTTCCTTCCGGCCCAGGGACCGCCTACCACGTGGGCAGGTTTGAATCCAGACTTTCTGAGCAGGGGCTCATTTAGCCCCTTCCTAAGAGCAGAAGAAACTCGAATCTTGGGGCACCTGGGTGGCTCAGTCGATTGAGCGGCCGACTTCGGCTCAGGCCGTGATCTCCCAATTTGTGAGATCGAGCCTCGCATCAGGCTCTGTGCTGACAGCTCAGAGCCTGGAGCCTGCTTCGGATTCTGTGTCTCCCTCTCTCTCTGCCCCTTCCCTGCTCACACTCTGGCTCGGTCTCTCTCTCTCTCTGTCTCTAAAATAAATAAAAATTAAAAAAAATTCTTTTTGGAAAAAGAAGAACCTCGAATCTTAAGGTGCCCCGTAGAAGCACTTGGCTACTCTCAGTGGGGTTGCAACTGCTGCGGCCCCTTTCGAGGACCCCTTGGAGTTGGCTGTCAAGTCTAAATTGTACATATCCTTTAACCCTGCCATTATACTTCAGAGAATTCCTCATACTGCTGCACGTGCCTCTCTACCTGCTCATGTGCACAAACATGCATGTGTATGAAGAAGTTGATTGTTTCTTTTTTGTTTTTAAGTAACAAAACTAGCATAAATGCACTGCAGATACTGCAACAAAAAACCACCATAAAGATAAAGAGGGTCACTTTGTACTTCTAAAAGGGTCGCTTCATCAAGAGGATATTATGGTTTTGGGGCGCCTGGGTGGCGCAGTCGGTTAAGCGGCCGACTTCAGCCAGGTCACGATCTCGCGGTCCGGGAGTTCGAGCCCCGCGTCAGGCTCTCCGATTCTGTGTCTCCCTCTCTCTCTGCCCCTCCCCCGTTCATGCTCTGCCTCTCTCTGTCCCAAAAATAAATAAACAGAAAAAAAAAAATTAAAAAAAAAAAAAAGAGGATATTATGGTTTTAAACTTTGTGCACTTGATAGCATGCATTCAAAATATATAAAGCAAAATTTGACAGAACAATGAGGAAAATAGACCATCGATAATCATAGGAGGAGATTTTAACATATCTTTCTTGGTAATGGTGGTTTTTTTTTTTAAATAACAGTTTTATTGAGTATTGATTGGTATTTATTCACATGCCGTGCAATTCACATATTTACAGTGTACAATTCAGTGGTCTTGAACGTACTCACAGAGTTGTTGCAACCATTACCACAGTCAGTTTTAGAACATTTTCATTGCTTCAGGTTCTTTTTGTTTGTCCCTGTGGATTTGAATTATCATCTGAAGTCACTTCCTTAGCCCGATAAGGATTTGCTCCCGCCCACCATTTTTGTGCTATTATTGGCAAATACACTTCCATGAGCCCAACGATACATAATACGCATATTTTTTATATAGTTGCTTTCTCAATAAGGTGAAAGAAAAGTGGGGATGAGATATGTATTTATATTTTTTATAATGTCGTAATACATTTACTGGTATTCTTTGTGTTTTTTGGTGGATTCAAATTACTGTCTGGGGTCACTTACTTCATCCTGAAGAATCTCCTTCAGTATTACATGGCAGGCAGGTCTGTGAGCAACAAACTCTTTATTCTTGTTAGGAATTTTTTTTATTATTATTATTATTTTAATATTTATTTTTGACAGAGAGACAGAGCATGAGTGGGGGAGGGGCAGGGAGAGGGAGACACAGAATCGAAACAGGCTGCAGGCTCTGAGCTGTCAGCATAGAGCCTGACGCAGGCCTCGAACTCACAGACAGCGAGATCACGACCTGAGCCGAAATTGGATGCTCAACTGATTGAGCCACTCAGGCGCCCCATATTTTTATGTTTCATTTTTAAGAGACAGCTTTGCTGGATATAGAATTTTTTTTTAAGTTTATTTATTGGGTGGCTCAGTTGGTTAAGCATCTGACTTTGGCTCAGGTCATAATCTCACAGTTCATGAGTTTGAGTCCTGCATCGGGTGAGCACAGCACTGCTTCTCTGTCTCTGTTTCTCTCTCCCCCCCCCCCATGGGATTCTCTCTCACTCTCACTCTCTCCCTCCCTCTCTCTCTCTGCCCCTCACTCACTTATGCCCTCTCTCAAAAAAAATAAAGTGTATTTATTTTGAGAGAGACAGAAGCAGTGTGAGTGGGGGAGGAGCAGAGAGAGAAGGAGAGAGAGAGAATCCCAAGCATGCTCTGCATTGCAGAGCCCGACGCAGGACTCAAACTTACGAGCTGTGAGATCATGACCTGAGCCAAAACCAAGAGTCGGATGCTTAACCAGCTGAACCATCCAGGAGCCCCTGGATATACAATTCTTGATTGACAGTTTTTTCTTTGAGTATTTTGAACATGTTATCCCACTCCCTCTTGGCTTTTATTATTTTTGCTGAGAAATCTGCTGTCACCTTATTGGACTTCCTTGTAACTGATCAATCATCTTACGCTTGCTGCTTTCAAGGTTTTTTCTTTGTCTTCAGTTTTCAATATTTTTACTATCATGTGTCTGTGGATCTCTTTGTGTTTCAGCTTCATGGATGTGTGCATCAATACTTTCCAGTAAATGTGGGGAATTTTGTCCATTATTTATTCAAATATTTTTTTCTGCTCCTTTCTCTCTCCTCTCCTCTTGGTACTCCCACTGTACATGTGTTGGTGTGTTTAGTGGAGTCCCACATTTACCTGCGGTTCTGTTCATTTTTCTTCATTTTTCTGTTTTCCATATTGCATAATCTTTCTTGATCTGCCTTTAACTTCACTGATTCTATCTTCCGCTAGTTCAGATCTGCTTTTGAGTACCTCTAGTGTATTTTTCATTTCTGCTATTGTACTTTTTACCTACAGAATTTGCTTTTTTTTAAAACAATGATGTTCTCTATTTGATGTGACATTGTTATCAAAAGTTTCTTTCCTTCTTTAATCATGGTTTTCTTTAGTTCTTTGAACAGATCTGTAATAGCCACTGTGAAGTCGTCATCCATTAAATCCAATACCTGGCCACTCTCACAGGCAATGTCTGTTGCCTATGCACAGCAAAATGCAAATTAAAACAAGTCTGAGATGCCTCTTTTTTTTTTTTCCAGTGACACTTTTCCTTGCTTTAATATTTTTGTCTTTTTCTGCTTTTGAAATGAGCTTTCAATTACAAAATACCAAACCCCTTAAAAATGCCAGCCATCGGCACACCGTGGAGAAGCCCCCAAGCAAGGATAGATAGTAGTGGCAGTTGGCAAGAGGTGGGAAGTGATTGAAGCAGTGGTTACAGATGTTCACAGGAAGCTAAAACTATCCAGCAGGTTGTATCTTAAATGTTAACACAGGTTAAACTAGTCACTACCTTGGTGGGTGGCCTCAGTGTTTGGGTTCAGGTTCTACACGGCGGTCCAATTTCTTCCAGTTAAGAGTTCTTGGCTTGCACCAATCACAGGGTGGCCAGAGGGCACAGGACCAGTCTATTCATTTTTCAAAATGCTGCCATAGGCCTGCTACATGTGTTGAGAGACTTCGGGAGCCCTACCCTTCAGCGACTCTGTGTAATTTGGGTTTCCTGTCTGGACACGTAGCTCAGCCAAAATCCAGAGGCCATTTGTGAGTTTCAGGGATTGGTACGGAATGTCTTGCCCTTCTACATTCCTCTTGGCATTAGTACAGACATTGTTGTTTTGCAATTTGCTGGAAAGTCTCAGCATTTAAGTGACATTCCTTAATCTGAAACTGAAGTTCATTTTCACTGGGACCATCCTTTCCTTTGCAAGGAATACCTGGTGCTCCATTTTGCCATCTTCTACAAAAAGCACCATTGAGTGGGACGTAGCAGGTGAAGTGGCCTCAGGGCAACGTACTGCATGTCTGGCTCCCCAGACAGCAAAGACAGGTGGAGGGGCCACCTTCTACTACTTACTACATTGTAGTAGTCAGAGTCGTTGGGTAACAACTCTAGAAACTTCCTTAGGACTTTTACCGCTGAAAGCACCACCGCTGAGTTGGCGTGAGATTGCCGGGGAGTCACTCGTTCCCAGATGTTCTGAGCCTCCCGGCCATCTTTAGGGTTGTAATTAGGGAGTTCAAGATGAAAATCTGGCCCAGTCAGTGCACTCATTTGGGGCCATCAGCTGCTTATTAATGTTCTGTGGGTTCAGATCGAGTAAGTTGCCATTTAGGTGAGATTCGCTGATCTCAGAAAATGCTGCTACAGCATTAGCCACCACCATTGGATGTGAATCTGCAATGAGATCCCACAGAGTATCCAGAAATCCCTGATCTTCCACCATTTGGGCATCGATATCATGGAATTTTGCCATCATGTCTTCCTAACGTAGGAATCTTCATCCTTCAAGCACTTGCAGAGCTATTCTGTCATCTTGTCCACCCGGATGCACCCCTGGCCCTGCCTGCCAAGGCCTGAATTAGAGGATTGGGATCCTCACAGTCCTTCACAAAGCTATGGACAGCCATGATGGCCACGTCTGGCTGACTCTTGGTTAGGTTCATCAAATAGAGATACGCAAGCTTCTTTAATTTCAGATGGTCAGTGTACGTATAGTTTCTTACATCTGGAAAGAGAGAACTGACATCCTGCCCCCGGTCATGGCAGCAGTCGCTTTCTGCCCAGCCTCCTTCCTCTTTTTCTTTCTTTTCATTGTTGAGTTCAGCCTCTAATTCAAAGATTGCTCCTTTTTTATTGATTGTGAAGTCGCGTGGAGTCAGTCGTGGTTTAGGATCTTTAATGTGCACCAGAGGCAAGGCTGGGGGCGCCAGCAGCCCAGAGAGCCTGGCCTGAGCAGTGGTATAATTGTTTCCTGCACGTCATGACTGAGATGCTTCTTTATGAAAAATTTTTAATGACATTAACCAAAATTAGAAAGTCAGATATCACCCGAAATTTCTGAGAGCAAAAGAGAATGGGAATCCTTATGGGATGGTGAGGGGATGTAAACTGGTATAGACATTCTAGAGAGCAGTCTGATAGTTCCTGGTCGAATAGAGAATGCATATATCTTGTTACCCAGTGGTCTGCTCCTGGATGCATACCAGGAATTACATCACACCGGTCCATTAGAGAGCACATACAAAGACGTCCGCCTTCGTGTTCGTAGCAATGGAGAGTCGAAGACAACCCAGCTGTCCGTCCCCAAAGAGCTGGATGCATACCACAGAATACCAAATCTCTGGTAGAAGCAATAATTATATACATGACAACATAGATGGTTGAGAGAAAAAAGTAAAACTGAAGAATGCAGTCTGAAGGATGGTGCCATGTATAGAAATATCCAAGAACATGGGGGCGCCTGGGTGGCTCAGTCAGTTGAGCGTCCGACTTCAGCTCAGGTCATGATCTCCCGTTTTGTGGGTTTGAGTCCCGCATCGGGCTCTGTGCTGACAGCTCAGAGCCTGGAGCCTGCTTCCGATTCTGTGTCTCTTCTCTCTGCCCTTCCTCCACTCATGCTCTGTCTCTGTCTCTCAAAAATAAATAAACGTTAAGGAAAAAAAAAAAAGGAAAATTTCCAAGGACACAAATGAGACACATTAATTGGCGCCTTTGTTAAGGGAGGAACAAGAGTGAAAATTAAAAGAGGAAAGGAATGAAATATAAAATAAAAATTGGCCGTACGTGAATTATGACATTCTGTAACTCTGCACCTGAGCTACAGAATGAAGAAAGTAAAGATACAAAATCAAGGAAATATGAGGCAAGGTCATCAGACAAGTTTTGGGGCTGGGAGAAAGAGGAAGAGAGTCTGAAGGCCTGGAAAGAGAACAAATGGCATGAAATCAGTATCTTGGAGATTCAGAAAGTGAACTTACTGAAAAACACGGAGTTATCGGTCCGTTGGAGGCTTGTGGTCATGAATTTCAAGTGAAATCGGTAAGCCTGCTTGTCTGATTCTCCATCATCGTACAACTTCTTAGGGAGAAGTGCAGAGAAAGGACGAAAGAGGATTACTGTTGTGTTTAAGGTAAGAGAGGTGTGAGTGTATTCAAAAGCTGATGGGAATGTGCCAGTAGAGACAGGGAGGTTGAAGATATTGGAGAAAGAAAGGGTAAGGGATGGAGAAGGGGAATACTCTGTCCTGCCCCCCACCCCGGCACAGCACAGCACCTTTTCTTCCGAGATAGTAGGGAAGGTTGAGTGGATGCAGCTGAGTTTATAAGTGAGAAAGGGCCAGAATTTGAGGGAATCCCCATCTCAGCCTTTGGTTTGCTTGTGAATGGGCCTAAAATACGTGCACCTAATTGAATTTCCCAGCCATCACTCCTCATTCAGGTGTCCCAGGTATAAGGCCTCCGAAAATAGAACAATGTGTCTCCGTGTGAAATCATTCACCCCAGCTCTCACTGCTGCTGGTGGCGGAATGACGCCATTTCTCTGGAGAGAAGTCTGGCAGGGCCTCTGAAGGTCTTTAGAGTCGTTCATGCCATTTCCCCCAGTATTCCCCTTCTAGAAATGTACCCGTTGCGTCCGTCCCAGCCTATTGATAGTGATGCTCTTGGCTAGGAATGCCCGCGGCACTTTGCCCAGGCCCATATTACTCATAGCAAACCCCTAGACGTTTCTCCCACCACGGCCAGAGTTGTGGTTGGACAGGACCTTTTCCTTCTTAGGATCATTGCAGGAGGCACTTCAGCACAAAACACCAGGGAACTTAGGGGAACAGATTTGTTACTCACATGCTCTGGAGGGTACGGAGCACACATGAGGGCCGCACAGCAAGGTCATGGGGAGAGAAAGGGCATGGGCTTTGCCTTTACTGGAGTGTGGGGGGTGGGATGTCTAGGATTTTGTGGGTTTGCTCTTTATTGGCTAATTTAAAACCTAAGAGCACAGGAAGGAAGAAGTGGGATCACTCAAGCAGCCAGTTATGCAAGTTATCCAGGGCATTCTGAGAAAGGGACTAACATGGGCAGCAGGGGGGGCAGCCTCATTCCTCATCTGGTTGTTTTGCTAGTAACTGTGTCACACAGCTGGCACTATGTTTCTTTAAGATGGATGTCTTTTGAAACAGATGCGTCCGCATTCAAAAGCTTAGTGTTGGATACTTCCACTGAAGGAGCTAAGGAAGTCATCAGAGAGGTACAAAGACTTAACCCGCAAGGGTGTTTAGTCTAATGTTATTCCTAAATAACAAATGATGGAATCCACTGAAATGTTCCCATAGTAGAGGAATGGCTACATTAAATTCTGGTATAGCTATAGAACAAAGTTCTGAGGCTCCTGGGTGCCTCGGTCACTTAAGCATCTGACTTTGGCTCAGGTCATGATCTCACGGTTCGTGAGCTCAAGCCCCGCTTCAGGTGAACCCCGCTTCTCTCTCCCCCATCTCCTATCTCCCTATCCCTCATGGGATTCTCTGTCTCTCTCCCTCTCTCTCTCCACCCTCCCTCATTTGTGCCATCTCGCTCTCAAAAAAAAAAAAAAATCCTTAAAAAATTTTTTTAATTGCCATTTTTTGTCATTTTAAATTGCTTTTTAAAATAATAGCAGCATTGGAAAATATGCATAATATTAAAGCAGTCTTCCCACAGCCATTATCTGCGCACCCAGGCTAACTAACATTCGTAGGTGGTAATGGAGCTGAAGTATACAGCCAGCCCTTTGCTTACTCTGCCAGATCTCACTCTGTGTGATTTCTCCAGGGGGAGCCTGCTCACTTCGAGTATCTGATGTACCCCTTGCACTCCGCAGCCATCACCGGGCTAGCCACGTGCATCCGCAAACCCTTCATTGCCACCTGCTCTCTGGATCGATCCGTTCGCATCTGGAATTATGAATCAAAGTAAGGATGAAAGGCTTCGCGACTGCAGCGTGCAGGATCCCGGTTGTTACATTTGTTCATGTAAATTATTTTAATTAGAGAGTTTTAAAATGTAATTACTTGAAGCTCTCGATTGGAAAAGGTGTTTTGTTTTGTTTTGTTAATCAAGTCTGTCAACTTACCTGTTTCTCTTCCCTTTTTGCTCGCGCTCGGGCTAGAACATGGCTTTGTGTTTTATTAAGTGCTTCACCACACGCCAGACACCATGCTAGACAATGGGGACATAAAGATAACACTCCGCCTTGTTAAATAATCTCCTGTGTTCTTCCAGTTTTCCTCTCTCCCTCCAGATGTACTTTTCGTCACATGGGACTCTCCAGACCACTACATCTCTCTCCTCATCACTGCCCCCGACCATCCTTAACTCCCTAGTGACTTTTTCTCCCTGACATGGATTCCCTGAGGATCCCCAGCCTAGAGTGGCTCCCCACTGTAATTTCTCTGTCCTTTGTGTATAGCCACTGGGTTGCCGAAAAGAGACCGTGCGGTCCTTCCAACTCGGGGGATCCAAATGGAGCTGTGCCTTCAGCATCGCTAGAGAACTCGTTGATCACTTCCCTTATTTCCCATACTCATTGCCGGACACTCTCCTCAAATAACCAAGACCTGGGGAAAAGAGGAACCAAAATTTCAAGCGACAAAGTATCTCCTGTGCTATGATAGAAATATGTGCCAGATACAATGGAGGGCTCAAGGGAGTTTCTTAGAATTCCATAATCTTGTTCACAGCACTCTGGAGCTATTTAAGGAATACCAGGAAGAGGCTTATACAATCAGCCTTCATCCATCGGGGCACTTTGTTGTCGTAGGATTTGCTGACAAACTACGCCTTATGAATCTACTCATTGATGATATACGTTCTTTCAAAGAATATTCTGTCAGAGGATGCAGAGAGGTAAGATGCTAGAGATAAAGGTTCAGTTTCTTGGAAAACTGGGGGTTGAAGTATCAAGAACTAACACACTCTGGCAAAGTGGGACCAAAGTCTGCTTAGAGAACATGGGTGGCTTTAAAAGAAGAAAAGGCAAGAGATCGGGTTCTCCTCTCCCCAAACTTCTTGAGCATACGGCTCTCTCCCATTTCTCTCTTGCTCACCAAGATATTTCACTGAACCCCAAGCCTTGTGAGATCCCACGTGTGATTAATTCTCTCTCTGATTGCCGAGTAACAAAAAGTGTCAAAAAGGGAAGTCATCTCAGAATCGGAGCGCCAGCCAGTCGGGAAGGTGAAGTTGGAGATTGGAAGGGGCCTGGGAATAGAAGCGTCACCAGGGAGAGGCAGTAGGCCGCCCATCACACTTCCCCCTGAGGTGACGGCAGAAACCAGATAGTGATTTCGGGAGTTGCTTCCCCACTCAGACACCTCTACAAACAATAACGAATGCTGCCCTCTACCATCCAAGCAGCGTCATGGTCCGTGCACACACCAGTGGCAGCATCTTGGCCAGTATGAGCTACAGGAATAGCCAAGATGCCGGCTGGTCCTCAGTCCCTCTGCACCTTTCCCCCCGATTCCCACTTCCACACCTGCTTTCAGCCTGAACTCTTTAGGAAAAAGAGCTCTTGACTGTAACGTCCAGAAGGCTCATTTCTCTCATTCTTGCTCTCTTGCTTTGTTTCTTTGTAGTGTTCCTTTAGCAATGGAGGTCACCTGTTTGCTGCGGTCAGTGGAAATGTGATTCACATTTTTGCCAGTACGAGCCTGGAGAACATCTCGAACCTGAAAGGACACACCGGGAAGGTCAGTGAGTGAGCAGTGTCCAAGGACACGGGAGGCACAGAGCCAAGCATTATGCTTGCCGAGTGAACAAAAGAGAAGCAATGCATTTCCTCTTGGAGTTCACGGTCTACTTGGGGAAAGAGACGATAAAACAAAAGCACAGGGTAATTACTAATTGCAATAAATGCAATGAAAGAAAAACATGGGGTGTTATGAGAGTAAATAATGAAAGAGTTGGCATAATTTAGAGTGGGGTGTTCATAAAGGCTGGGTCCTAAAGGAGTAGGAAGGAATTAACCAGATAGAGCTTCAGAGGAGCTGAAAAGTCTGTGGGGCTGGAACCGTAGGTGTCAGGACAAAACGGGACCCAGCTGAGATTGGTAAGATTAGCAGAGGCCCAAGTGCATGGAACCTTGCAGGCCTCCTAAGTATAAAAAAACTATAAAAAAGATATCCTCCTTGTGCCTTGAAATCATTGAAGATTTTCAGAGGAGGGAATGATATGACCAGATTCGCATTTTAGACTACTTTGGCTGCAGAAAGAAGAATGTATTGAAAGGGTGGAAATGGTAAGGAGACTATTGTGGATGTCTACACCATTTTGGACCATAAAGGAGATGGTACAGATAGGGAGAAGGAGGTGGATTCAAAAGATACTTAGCAAGCAAAACCAGTAGTTTTCAGACAGAGTGGAGATGGGGCATGAAGACAAGGGAGGGGCCAAAGGTGGAAAGACTTAAGAAGTCGGTGAAAGAATTTGGACAGAAAAAGCACTTGAAAGGCATGCTAGGCAGAGGACCTATTAGAGATGATGGAACTGGAGTATAAAATAGGGTGGTGGTTTGAGGTACACATGGCTGGAACATTGGGCACATTCCAGCAGTGGTGGAAGGAGCCAGAGAGGTTGGCTACATCCCAGTGTGTGCACCATGCCAAGGAATTGGACTTTACTCAGTAGGTGATGAGAGGCAATTGAAAGGATTTGGGAAAGGAAGTAATGGGGTTAGAAAGGTACTTCTCCAAACAGTATTGAGGATGGATTAGAGGAGAGGGAACTTGGAGGGATGGAGACCAGCTACGAAGTGAGGGTGAAAGATGAGTTGGAAAATAAACCATGGCTTTGGTAGTAGAGACAGAGAGAAGCACGACATTAAGTTCCATTTTGTCTATGTTACGTGCCATGTGTCCAAGAACTATGGTACTCAGGTGTGGGGGTCAGGAAAGAAGTCAAGGCTGAAAATGAAGATTCACGGGATTAGGTGGTAGTGCAAGTCAGAGGCATAGATTACATCACCAAGGGCCTGGAATTTGAGAAGAATCTTGGGCAGAGACAGGTGACCAACATTTCAGGGACTGGTTAAAGAAGAGAAGGACTGCAAATGAAGGCACAAGAGAACTTGGAATCAAGGAATTGTATCAGAGAAGCGAAGGAATTCTTCCAAGATAAAGTAGTTGGTGGCATTAAAGGTCAGAGGGGCGCCTGGGTGGCTCAGTTGGTTGAATGTCCAACTCTTGATTTCAGCTCAGGTCATGATCTCATGGTATGGTATGTGGGATGGAGCCCTGCATTGGGCTGACAGCATGGAGCCTGCCTGGGATTCTCTCTCTCCCTCTCTGCCCCTCCCCTGCTCGCTTGCTCTCTCTCTCTCTCTCTCTCTCTCTCTCTCTCTCTGTCTCTCAAAAATAAATCAACATTTACAAAAATAAGTAAAGGTCAGAGAGAGGTCCTGTAAAGACTAAAAACTAACCATTGAGTGTGGCAAATAACAGGTGCATAAGTGCAGGAACTGTGAAAACCCTGAGCTTTCCCGGTTTCAACAATGCGATTGGTCTTCCAGTGACTGTGGAGGTGCAGATGAAAGCATGCCAGGTGATTCTGATGCTCTTTCTAGAACCATGTGCATCTCCTTGGGAGGCCCTCCCTGACCAGTCCAGGAAAGCAGCCCTTTGCAAGTATTTATAACACTGGTTTCTAACCAGGGTTGTATGTTAGACTTACATCTGCAGTATTAAAAATATACATATACAGATGGAAGATACAATAAAGCCATGCACATGGAAATTTATAACCTTAAATACATATATTAGGAGTATAAAAAGAGAAAAATCAGTGATATAATCATCTAAAGAAATTAGAAAAGGAACAGCAAATTAAATTCAAAGAAGATAAAAGGAAGGAAATAGTAAGGATAAGAGCAGAAGTTAATGAAATAGAAAACAAACACAATAGAAGATCATCAAAGCCAAAACATGGTTTTTGGGTTTTTGGGTTTTTTTTTTAATGTTTGTTTGTTTTGAGAGACGGGGGGAGGGGAGAGAGATAATCTAAGCAGGCTCCGCACCATCAGCACAGAGCCCGATATGAGGCTCTCATGAACCATGAGATCATGACCTGAGCCAAAATCAAGAGTTGAACATTTAACCAATTGAGCCACCCAGGCAACCCAGGTTTTTTTTTAAGTAATCTCTACTCCCAATGTGGGGCTCAAACTCAGAACCTTGAGATCAAGAGTTGCATGCTCTACCAACTGAGCCAGTCAGGTGTCCCCTGACTTAGCATTTTGAAAATGCAAAATGGACAAGCCTTTAACATGACTGATTACGAGAGGAGAAAAAAAGGAGGAAAGGTAAATAACCAGTATGAGGAATGAAAAGGGGATATCAGTACAGATCCTATATAATAAAAAAAGATCATGAGGGGATATTATGAACAACTTTATGAAAATAAATTTGAATAATATAGATGAAACAAATTCCTAGAAAAATTGAGTCCATCATTTAAAAACCTTTCTATAAAGAAAACTCTAGGCCCAGAGCATATCACTGGAGAATTATATCAACTTGTAAGGAAAAAAAAAAAATGACACTAATAATATTGAAGAAACTCTTGCAAAGTATAGAGAAAAGAGCAAATACTTCCCAATATTGTTCTGTGAGGCCAGCATAATCATGATACCAAAACCTGTCAAAGACATCACAAGGAAGAAATGCGAAGCTGGTCTTTTTTGTGACCATAGAAATAAAATATTATCGAGCCAATCCATCAATATATAAAAAGGAGAACACACAACATGACCAAGTTGGATTTATTCCAGGAATACAAGACTGTTTTACAATTTGAAATCAATTAATGTGGTACACCACGTTAGCATAATAAGGATGAAAAAATCGTATGTTTATCTCCATAAATGCAGATATAATAAAATTGATAGCATTTAATATCCATTCACGATTTTAAAAAACAACACTTGGGGCACCTGGGTGGCTCAGTCGGTTAGGCATCCGACTTCAGCTCAGGTCATGATCTTGTGGTTTGTGAGTTCGAGCCCCACGTCGGGCTCTATGCTGACAGCTCAGAGCCTGGAGCCCATTTTGGATTCTGTGTCTCCCTCTCTCTCTGCCCCTACCCTGCTCACGCTCTGTCTCTCCTTCAAAAGTAAATAAACATTTTTAAAATTTTAAATAATACAAAAATAAAAAACAACGAACTAAAAAATAATGGAACTTCTATTATAAAAATCTTATGCAAGATATTTAAGAAAACCTACAACAAAAAGCATACTTGATCCTAAATTATGAAAGCATTCCTTCTGAGATAGAGAACAAAAGACGATGCCTTCTGTTAGCCTGGTACTGAGTCCTAACCAGTGCAATAAGACAAGAAAAGGAAATATGTCTTAGTCCATGAGTCTGCCATAACAAAACAGCACAGACTGGGTAGCTCATAAAGAACAGAAAAGTTTCCTCACAGTTTGGAGGGCAAGAAGTCCAAGACTCAGGTGCCAGCATGGGTAGGTGAGGGCCCTCTTCCTGGCTGCAGATTTCTCATATCCTCACATGGTAGAAGGGGTGAGCTAGCTCTCTGGGGCATCTTTCATAAGGACACTTACTAATTCCATTCATGAGGGCTCTACCCTCATGACCTAATCACCTGTCAAAGGGCCCCACCTCCCTATACCATCATCTTCTCGGGTAAGGATTTCAACATACGAACTGGAGGGTGCAGGGCAGAGTAAGAGACACAAACATTCAGACCAAAGCAAAATAAAAGCGTAGAAATTGGAAAGGAATAAATAGATCCTCACAGACAACATGACTGAGTATGTAGGAAATTCAAAGAGTTTTCAGAGAAACTATTAAAATTAGTGAATCTAGGAATAGTGTTGGAAATAGCGTCACTATATTTTTTCAAGGGTATTTGTACATAATAGTAACAAACAGAGAATCCAATTTAAGAGGTGGAAGTGAAGCTGAGGAGGTGGTTAAGGACGTGCCCCACAGGGTCGCAGTCATGGAAATACCAAAAGAGGTGGCCAGTGGGTCAGCAGGTTGGTTCCTTATGAGAAAATAAGCAAATATATTGAAGATAATGGGAACCAGGACTCTCACTATTGGAGAAGGAAGTTATAAATATGATAAGGGGAAGATCTAGAAAGTTGTTGTTGTTGTTGTTGTTGTTGTTTGTTTCTTTGTTTAGTGACCTGGCAGAACAAATCCTGAGAAGTCTTTCTTTCCCCTGCAGTGTGCAACCTTGATGTCTCTGCTCAGATTTTTGTTCTTTTTATCTTTTCTCTGGTTGCCCCTGCGTTGACCTGAGCCACTCATTAGTCACAGATTGGGCTTAGTCCCCTTAGCCAGTTACACTTTCACCCTTTACCATTGGATCTGTGTGGCTGGGAGGCGGCTGTCACAGTTCACAGAGTTCACGTTTTTTTTTGCTCCTTGTTCAGCCAGGTTCTAGTAGTTTGGAGGTTCTCTCTGTGTACCTGAGAGAGTGCAGCCCTAGCCATGCACACAGTCTTCCAGGCTGCCAGGGATGAGTGTGATTTTATTTCTAAGCCTGGCTTCCTGGGAGATGCCCGTGGGCCAGAGGAGATTATTATTCAGTTAGGGTTTGGTCAGATGTTATGTTTAAACCCCTTGTGCTAGTGAGGTTTCTGCCCTGTGTTGATGGGTCCCTGTGCAGCTCAGAAGACGCTTTCGAGTTTTCCCCATATCCTGCTCCGATTGCTCGTGAGTGGGGCGGCTTAGCACATGCGCACAGCCTTCCCGACCCCCGGAGTTGTCTATGATTGCAGAAGGTCTCTCCTTGACCGTGTCTTTCCCTCGTCCTATTAAAATTGTCATGCTCTGCTATTTGCTCATATTGTGGACCTACCAGCCTTTTCTTAATCGCACTACACTGATACCTCCATCATTTTAGACAATGCCCAGAGGGTAGACTTGTTCATGCTCTGTTCCAAATAAAGCCAGTTTTGGGTTTGCTGAAGGGCACGCACCAGGAAAGGACATTCTGCCTCGGTCTAGTGGAACACGTGAGGAGTTCATCCTCCTTTCCCTAATGAGGCGTCTGTGTGTGTGTGTGTGTGTGTGTGTGTGTGTGTGTGTGCACGTGTGTGCACAGGGACATATGCACGCTTTTAACTGGGTACGCCTTCATCCCCTGTAGGTTCGCTCGGTTGTGTGGAACGCGGATGACAGCAAACTGATCTCTTGCGGCACAGACGGTGCTGTCTATGAATGGAATCTGTCCTCAGGAAAGAGAGAGACAGAATGCGTTCTCAAGTCCTGCAGTTACAACTGTGTTACTGTCTCCCCCGATGCCAAAATTATCTTTGCAGTTGGATCAGACCAGACCCTCAAGGAGATTGCAGACTCTTCGGTGAGTCTGCCCCGGCCCCACCTCCGGGCTGCCCGCTGGTCTGCAGAAGACGGCTTCCACGGGTGCAGCAGGAAGTGTGACGGGAAGAGGGCTCGTCAGAACAGGGTCCCTTCTTCATGGGACAACCCTCTGGGTCATTCCGTTATTGATACTTCTGGGATTTCCTGCCCGGCGCCCTACCTGACTGGTTAAACCGTGGGGCCCCTTTCTCCTTCTGTTTTGCTGGCTGGCTACAGGTCTCTTCCACCCTCCAGGCCCGCAGGTCAGCAACATCTCCAAACTGCATGCTTACCCTGGGGTAGAGACGGAAGTATAGTTACCGCTGATGCCTCGGCTCAGCCACCACATTTGTTCGAGACCTCCAAACTCTGAAATTTAGGAATTACCACATTTGGCCCCAAATAGCTGAGGGAGGAGAGAAGAGTGCAGCAGAGACACTTCACACAAACGTGGCTGGATCCTTCTCCGGGCGCCAGCGACAGCCGATCTTCTTTGGTGCTCGTCACCCTCCTGGCGCTGGGGCCGGAAAGCGCACAGACACCACGGCAGCAGACTGACCCGAGACGGGTTTCGCCATGATTGGAGCCCAGCTGAGAGGAGGGGGTCTCTCCACTGTGCCCCCAAGTAGCTTAGTCCTAATTGTGTGGTGGCTTTTACAGTGCTGAACCGGAACAAGCCCCTTCAGGCCAGGCCCGCAATTCACGCCTCTTGCCGTCCCTACTAGCCGGCGCACACTGCATGACCCACACAAACATTCCCTCAATGTTTGGTGGGAGGGTGGGTGGGTGATTGGATGGAGGGAAGGCACGGTGAGTGAATTCACGAAAAACAAAATGAGTTTCCTGATAGTATAGTTTTGTTTGTGTAACGGGCATTAATAACTGTTTGCTGAATGGCTGTATGATCCGTATCGCATTCTGAGTGTGAGATGTGAGGTAGCCTAGCAGTCACGAGCAGAGACACTCGGGCCTGACTGCCACTTCCTAGGTGGGTGCTGTCTCTGTGGCTCTGTTTCGTCATCTTAAAATAGGGGTAACGGTAACTGCCCTCAAAGCGTTTTTGTGAGGATCAAATGAGTTACAACATGCAAAAGCCTTAAAATGGGGCTTGGCTTCCTTGTAAAAAAATTTTTTTTAATGTTTATTTAGTTTTGAGAGAGACAGAGACAGAGGGTGAGTGGGGGAGAGCCAGAGAGAGAGGGAGACACAGAATCCAAAGCAGACTCCAGGCTCTGAGCTGTCAGCACAGAGCCTGACACAGGGCTCGAACCCACAAACCGTGAGATCCTGACCTGAGCCGAAGTCGAATCCTTAACCGACTGAGCCACCCAGGCGCCCCTTGGCTTCCTTTTATTAACGTTAATCCTAACTCCCAGAATACTTGTTCACCAATCAGGCAGCCAGGATACACTGAAATCAGTGCCTTTTATGCGTAGGCACCATGCCAGGTGCTGTAAGGAATAGAGAAACATTTTTCAGTACAGAACTTGCCCAGGTGTTGCTGTTACAGGAGAGGAGGGAATGACATGGGGCCACAGCTGAGCCCCTCACCCTGAACACCCGTCTGTGTTCCAGATCCTTCGAGAGATATCAGCCTTTGATGTCGTCTACACAGCCATCGTCATCTCGCATTCTGGGCGCATGATGTTTGTGGGCACCTCGGTGGGAACCATCCGTGCGATGAAGTACCCGCTGCCTCTGCAGAAAGAATTCAATGAGTACCAGGCCCATGCGGGTCCTATCACCAAGGTGAGAAGGGACCCTCTCTTTAGGGGCCCATTCCCAGAACTAGCTCTCCGTGGATCCATCTGATCCTGCCCTCCACACCCCTGCTTCATCCTTGCAACCCCTCTCTGTGTCTCCTCTCCCCTTATTCCTCTCTCCCTCTTTATTCATCCAACCACCCATTCAATGAGCCCTTATTGGCTACTAATACTCTTTGTTTCAACTACTCCCACGAGTATATCTTAGGAGATTATCAGAGGTACACCTAAAGATTCATGTACAAGGTTGTTCACCATAATACCATGCATAATAATGGGCCATTTGAGAGACGCTGTATGCCACCCACCCAGATCTCCCATCTGTTGAGTGCTGGCTGCCGCATCCGGCTCTCCTCCCCCACGGAAGTGCCCTGGACCAAAAAGAGTCAAAGCCCAGGAGATGAACCCCTCCGTCCCCCTGAAGACACAAAACATGAACACACATTTGTAAATTGTCCCTCCAACAACACCAACACCCAAGGCTTTGAACTATATCCCAAACTCTACACTGCCTTGCCCGCAGACAGTATCCTTATGAAGAAAGGATTTCTCATTATCAGCTGGAACATTCCGGTATTGAGCCTGGGTCTTGCACTCAAAGTAAACTGAAAACTCCCCCTCTTCTCTTCATAGCCGTGAAGTTTTGTGGATAAGGTATTTATTTTTCTGATTATGAAAGCAACACGTATTCACTTTATAAATAAAAATCCCTATAGTATCCTCATTAATGTTTTGATGCCTTTTCTCATACTCTTCTGTGTACTTTTGTGTGCATTTTAAATAAATAGAGATTATACTGTATGTACTTTTGTAGGCTGCTTTTTTTTTTTTTACTTAATGCTATTATAAGCATTTTTTTCATATAATTAGGTGTTCCTCAAAAACATGATTTTAGTAACTACACAAATATCCCAACAAATGATGGACCATAACTTAATTCTTCTCTTACAACTAGGCTTTTTTAAAAAATTTTATTTATTTTATTTATTTTTATTATTATTTTTTTTTAGTTTATTTATTTATTTTGAAAGACAGAGAATGAGCTGGGGAGGAGCAGAGAGAGAAGGGGACAGAGGATCTGAAGCAGGCTCTATGCTGACAACAGAGAGCCCAATGTGGGGCTTGAAAACATGAGCTGTGAGATCATGACCTGAGCCAAAGTTGGATGCTTAACCGACTGAGCCACCGAGGCTCCCCTACAACTAGACATTTATTTTTATTTTTTTAATGAGAGGCTTTTTTACTGTTTATTTATTTTGAGAGAGAAAAAAAGAGAGAGAGAATCCCAAGTAGACTCCACACTCAGCACAGAGCCCAAGGCAGGGCTTGATCCCACAACTATGAGATCACAACCTCAGCTGATCAAGAGTCAGATGCTTAATTGACTGAGCCACCCAGGTGCCCTGAGAGTTTTTTTTTTAAGTTTTTTAAATTTATTCTGAGAGAGAGCATGCACGTGTGCGAGTGCAAGCAGGAGTAGGGCAGAGAGAGAGAATCTTAAGCAGGCTCTGTGGTGTTATTGCAGAGCCCAACTCAGAGCTCAATCTCACAAACCATGAGATCACGACCTGAGCTGAAATCAAGAGTCGGATGCTTGACTGAGCCACTCAGGTACCCTGGCATTTATTTTTATTTATTTTTTTATTTTAAAGAGAGAGAGAGAGAGAGAAAACATGCGCAGGGGAGGGGCAGAGGGAAAGAGAGAGAGAATTTCAAGCAGGCTCCATGCCCAGTATAAGGTCGACACGGGGCTCAATCCCACAACTGTGAGATCATGACCTGAGCTGAAATCAAGAGTTGGATGTTGAACCGACTAAGCCACCCAAACGCCGCTAAAACTGGGCATTTAAATGACCTTATGAACTCTAATATTCTGCTCTACAGATTTCCGTGGGCATCTCTGATTATTTTAAAGGCTAAATTGCTAGACAGGGGTAAAAGCCCGAAGTGAAAGAACATTGCCATTTGTAAGGTTTTTTTTTTTTTTTTTAACGTTTATTCATTTTTTGAGAGGCAGAGAGAGACAGAGCACGAGTGGGGGAGGAGCAGAGACAGAGGGAGACACAGAATCCAAAGCAGGCTCCAGGCTCTGAACTGAGAGCACAGAGCCTGATGCGGGGCTCGAACTCACAAACCATGAGATCATGACCTGAGCCAAAGTCGGACACTCAACCCACTGAGCCACCCGGGCATCCCCATTTGTAAGGTTTTGACGCACATTCCTGATGGTGAGAAGGCATCTTCATAGTTGATTCTTTTGCTTTCACTTTTTTTTTTTTTTTTTTTAAAGTTTATTTATTTTTGGGACAGAGAGAGACAGAGCATGAACGGGGGAGGGGCAGAGAGAGAGGGAGACACAGAATCGGAAACAGGCTCCAGGCTCTGAGCCATCAGCCCAGAGCCCGACGCGGGGCTCGAACTCACGGACCGCGAGATCGTGACCTGGCTGAAGTCGGACGCTTAACCGACTGCGCCACCCAGGCGCCCCTTGCTTTCACTTTTTATTTTGAGACGATTATAAATTCATAGGCATGTAAAGATGACATAGGTCCAGTGTACCCTTCTCCCAGTTTCCCCCAATAATTGTATCTACTGTAACTATAGTATGATATCACCCCAGAAAATTGACGTTGGTACAATATGTGTGTGTGTTTCGCTGCCATTCTATCACATGTATAGATTCCTGTAACCAGCACTGCAATCAGGGCACAGAACTGCTTCATGGCCACAAAGAGCCCCCTCGGGCTACCTTTGATAGTGACACCCACCCACCCCTCACCCGCCTCCCTCCCTAGTCCTATGCAAACACTTACTTGTTGGTTCTCCAGTTCCATAATTTGACATTTTATTTATTTATTTATTTATTTATTTATTTATTTATTTATTCAGAGAGAGAACATGCCATGCATCCTCCATAATTTGTCATTTTAAGAATTTTATATAGGGGCGCCTAGGTGGCTCAGTCAGTTAAGCGTCCAACTCTTGATTTGGGCTCAGGTTGTGATCTCATGGTTCACGAGCCCCGCATCAGGCTCCACGCTGACAGCACAGAGCCTGCTTGGGATTCTCTCTCTCTCTCTCTCTCTCTCTCTCTCTGCCCCTACCCCACTTGTACACACACACACACTCTCAAAATAAATAAATACACCTTTAATAAAAAAGAATTTTATTTATTTTTCCCCCACGCCCTAAGAATTTTATATAAATAGAATGGTACAGTATGTGACCTTTTGACAGTGGCTTTTCTCGCCCAGTGCATACCCTCGAGCTCCATCCAAGTTTTCTCATGTATCAATACTTCATTTCTTCCATGGCAGGAATGCACCATCATCTGTTTAGCCATCTGCCTATTGCAAGATAGTTTACTGTTTTGCCAGTTTTGGGCTATTAAAAATAAAGCTGCTATGACCAATCACGTACAGGCTTCTGTGTGGACCTTCCTTTCTCTGGGGTAAATGCCCAGGGGAATGATTGCTGGATCATGTGATACATTTATGTTTAGTTTTTTTTAAGAAACTGCCAAGCTATTTTCCATTCCCACCAGCAATGGGTGCAAGATCCAGTTTCTCCACATCGTTGCCAGCATTTGGTATTGTCACTATTTCTCATTTTAGCTGTTCTAACACGTGTGTATAATATCTCCCCATAGTTTTAATATGCATTTCCCTAATGACTAACAGTGGTGAACACCTTCTTGTGTGCCTCTTTGCCATCTGGATACCTCTTTGGTGAAACGTCTCCATATTTCTTGCCCACCCTCTAGTTGGTTTGGGTTTTTTACTGCCGAGTGTTGAGAGTTCTTTTTATAATCTAGATAATAATTAACTCTTCAGATTCCAAATCCACAGAGGACATGACCCAGTCTTGCTTCTTTTATTTATGAACAGAAGCTTGTGAGATGTATCTCATTCTTACCCAGGATCCTGTCTTCCTTCCCGTGAGGATGTGCCCAGGGTTGCCTGAATGGAGGCCCTGCACACAGCCAGCTGAGTTCTGGTCACCCACGACCTCTGAAAGCTTCCCCTCCATGCTCTTTCTCTCCTCAGATGTTGCTCACCTTTGATGACCAATTCCTGCTGACTGTTGCTGAAGATGGCTGCCTGTTTACCTGGAAGGTCTTTGATAAGGATGGTCGAGGAATCAAGCGAGAGAGGGAGGTGGGCTTTGCCGAAGAGGTGCTCATTACTAAAACAGACATGGAAGAGAAGGTAAGAATTGGGTCTAACGAAGAGAGACGTGGAAATTCCTTACCAGACTGTGTCCAAACTCCTGGGACTGGCATTCGAGGGCCTGTGTAGCCTGGCTACCCCCCACTGCCCAGCACAGATTCCCCCCCGCCCCCGGCTCCTTGCACATCCCCTGCCCCCACCATCATGCTGCCCTCCTCACTGCGGCTACATCTCTTCCCACCCCCACCCTGCCCATCATCCTGCCACGTGGTCATCTTGACTTACACTCTGCTCCACTTGTAGCCTGTGAAACTACCTTTCATCTTCCTACTCTTTGAAGACAGTAGCCATGACATGCAGTTCCCTTGGAACAGCAGTTTCTAGCCCATGCTAGACACGTGAAGACAGTCGATCAGTATTTACAGAATTGAACTGACAAGCTGACTATACCCGTTGTATCTGGGAAACTTAATAATTGCTAGTAGAGCCTTCTTTATATAAAAAAAAGTTATTTAGAAAACGTCCCTGAAAACCAGTTCTCTTCATAATAAAACAGTAAAGGTAATAATAACCAGCATATTTTTTTTAGGTTTTCTACAAACCAGGCACTGCACTAATTACTCTATAAGTATTTTCTTATTTAAATCTTATATCATCTCTGTGAGGAAGATACTGTTACTCTCCCCATGTTTTAAGAAGTGACTCTGGAGGAGTGAAGTGAAGTGTAGTAGAACCAGAGTTCTGACCGAGATTTAATCTAGAGCCCACTCTCTTCATCACTACCCCAAAGGGCCCTCCCTGCTGCAAATGCATTAAACACTCTAGGAAGACGTGTTTCGAGAGTTCTGTGCCACGCTCCCTAAGGGAGATGCCAAAGGGATGGGAAAGTCACGAGGCTTACAGAGAATGGCAGAGCTATGCATTCATTGCTGTTCATCCAGGATCTAGAGTGCATTTATTGACTACCTACTGTTTGCTAGGTACTGCGGATGCATGTATAAAAAGATAGGCATGGGCCCTGTGATCAGGAAACACAGTCAAGTAGAGATGAGAAAACCATCAGAGCAGCAAGGCAAAATGGCCCCAAAGCAGGATGATGAGACCCAGGTATTCCCAGAGCTCCCTACCAGAGCTCCCTGGAACTTTCTGCAGGAAAGGAAAAGTGGGAGGAAAGGATAAGGGAGAGCCTATGAGAGTCAGGATCTGACGTCCTGCAGGAAGGCAAGCACGTCTTCTGTTCCTCCTCCTCTCTGTTTTCTCCCCCATTCTTCCCCAAGGGTAGGGGAAAAGAACAACTAGGAGACACCAGGCTGTGCCAAAGGCCTGAGGTGTCTGGGCTGACTCCTGACCCAGCCCCCAGCTTGGCCTTGTTCTGCTCACCTCCTGGAGCCCCTTCTATCTCTGCATGTGAGAGACCGCAGTCTTACTCCCTGTAAACCTCCCTGTCCTTCCCAGCTCCCCCCTCCTTGCTCTCTCTCCACCTGTCCTCTAAAAGTCACATTTCTCAGAATTCCCAGCTCTCTTTTTCTTCTTGAGACTCTATGATATTCTATGTAACTATCTCTCACAACATGATTTACCTACTCATTCATTCATCCAACCACTACTTACAGAGGTGCCCTGTTATGTGCCAGGCACCATACTAAGGTCTAGGATGACAGAAATGAAAGACATGTGGGGGCCTTGAGCTCGTAGCCTGGAAGGAGGTATAGGTAAAATTAAAAAGGGAAACTAAGTGTGTTACAGGTGTTATGAAGGAACGATGCTCTGGGGTCACAGGGGAAGGGACCCTGACCCAAGCCAGGTGGTACCAGAGGAAGTAAGTGAGCCTTGGACGGAGCCTTCCTGAACAGATGGGAAAGGTTCTTCCACACCAAGGGGTGAGTGTGCAGAAGGATGAGACAGGTGCTTCGGGGAAGATGCTAGGTGGGGCCAGAGATGAGAGGGTGTGCGGAGCTGGAGGGTCTTTTTACACCCAAAGTGTTTCCAAAGTGTTTCAGACTTTGGAAGTTGTTCCTAAGGACCCACTGATAGATGTAAGTTAGGGAATGACCTCAGGAGAGCCTCGTCTGCAGCCAGGCGCACGGATTGAGGAAGGATGATGAGCATGTGGCCCAGACACAACGTGTCAGAAACCAGCGTCGCCATCACTAAATGTATTCCACTAGTCCGAGGCAGACCCCGGGGTGACCCACTCATCTGATAAACATTCACTCAATGCTATGTTGCTGGCCCTGTGCTAGGCACCCAGGAGAAGGCAGTGAATCAGGAGAGGCCAAGTGCCACTCGTAGGGAGCATCCTACCAAGGAGACCATCTTCATCCGTGGCCGCGTCCCCTTCACCCCACACCCCGCCAGGCACCACGTTCCCTCAAATATGTCTCTTGAATCTCTCCATTCCACCATCCTGCCCATCCCCTGCCTGTACTATGCGGTACCCCCTCCCCACCAATCCCTCTGTCTTAGTGCTTGAATCTAGCCTGGGCTACACACTGCCATCAGAGAGGTCTTTCTGAGACCAGAGTGAGCTCAATCAGGTTGGACAAGGGCCTTTAGAGGACCGCTAGGAGAAAATCCTAATTTCTTATCATGGCTGGCAACGACCTTGATGGTCTGACCCCATCTCGGCCTCCTCTCCTTCTGCCTCCCACCTGTACCGCATCACACACAGCGCTTTGACCAGGCGTCCTCACTCTTATCCCTGACTTTGCACATGCAACCTGTGTTCATCCCTCATCTCAGTACTTCCTATGTGCCAGGGCCACACTTGTCCTCTGGGCAGGAATGCAGAAATGAGCATCACACAATCATTATTCTCTAATTGTCCATGGCTATGGGGGATATAGACCAGAAAAGATGAGACAGGGATGCATGGGGGGGGGGGGGGGGGGGAGGGTGATCATGGATGAGTGAGAGGAAAACACCTGTGTGCTCACCATCTCTGTCGTTAACATTAAAGGAAATGAAGGGTGTGTGCATCACAGTATTTTTAGAAAACTTTGACATCAGCGAATGCAACAGATTGAAAGAAATCACTAGATGTAGGAACAAGCAAGACAGGACGAGTTAGGACCTAAATTAATGTTAGTGAGGCCAGAAGAGGCATAACAGACATTGAGAGGGACAGATTGACAGTCCTGGGAAGCTGCCTGGCTCTGGGCGCTCATCACAATTTGTAATGATGTGTTTATTTGGCTTCCTCGGTAGACGATAGAGTCGATGGGGGCAGGAATCACAGTTAACTGTTTCTCAAGTACCTACTATGTGTTAGGCACTCTTCTGGGCGCTAGGCATGTATCAGTATACAAAGCCAACAAAGATTTCAGCCTTCCCGGAGCTTAAATTCTTTTTTTAAATGTTTATTTATTTTTTGAGAGTGGGGGAGAGCAAGTGGAGTGGGGAGAGGGGCAGAGAGAGAGGGAGACAGAGAATCTGAAGCAGGCTCCAGGCTCCGAACTGTCAACACAGAGCCCAACGCGGGGCTCGAATCCACGAACCGTGAGATCAGGACCTGAGCTGAAGTTGGATGCTTAACCAACTGAGCCACCCAGGCGCCCCTTGGAGCTTAAATTCTAATGAGGAAGAAGACAAAGGACAATAAATTCATAAGTAAACTATATTAGAAAGTGCCTAGATCTAAGAAAATAATAAAAAATGAGCAGAGTGAGCAGGGTCGTGAGTGCCGGGAACAGGAAGGGAAGGGTCGCAGGATTAACTAGTGTGGCCCAAGTAGACCTCATTTAACAGGTGACATTAACATGTATTTGAAGATGAGAGAATTATTAGCGGCATGCCTAGCACCCAGTAGGGCTCACTGAATGGATGTTGTGAGGGCAGAGGAGGAAGCCCATACGTTTCCTCGTTTTTAGCCCGTGGGTCTTGTGGGGAAAAGATGACAGGGTCTAGTTGAGACACATGAGTCTGAGGCTGAGCAGAACCACAGATCTCAGAGAGCTCAAGGCCCCCGGGTTAAAAATCCCCTTCACCCCCACCATGAATGTTCTTGACTCTGATGTCCTTCTCCCAAAGGCTCAGATCATGCTGGAGCTGAAGACTCGTGTGGAAGAGTTAAAAATGGAGAATGAGTATCAGCTGCGACTGAAGGATATGAACTATTCTGAGAAGATTAAGGAGCTAACAGATAAGTTCCTGCAGGAAATGGAGTCCTTGAAAACGAAAAACCAGGTCTGTCTGAGAGACTGAGCCAACAGCCACAAATAATGAGACATTGCCAATTTACTCCAGAAGGAACTGCCCTCCCTTACCCAAGCCAAGCCCAAACAATGAACTATATGATACCGTGTGGTTTTTAAGCATAGTTGCTAACATCAGAAATGCTTACAGCAAAGTGCGAAGTGGAACAAAGAAGAATACAAAACCATAGTGAATGGTATTAATTAAGTAAAATAAATACACATAGAACAGTTCATAAGAAAATAGCCACCAATGTGATTACTCCAGGAAGTTGAGATTCTGGGTAATTTAAATTTTGTTCTTTCTACTTTTCTGTGTTTTGCAAATCACCTACAATGAGAATATATTATCTCTGTGATCAAGAGAAACTTACTTAAAAACAAAATGAAAAAGGTAACAAGAAAAGCAAAGTGTAGAAAAAGAAGAGCTACCAGAATATTGATTTCTGGATTGTCAGTAGTTTAAATAACATTAGTCTAAATGGTCCCTCCTGTAGTCAGATTTGATCTACAGGACTTCCCAGAATAACCCCCTTTGTTCACAAATCTGTCTTGCCCTTCATCTAAAACCCCTGGCTTAGAGGGTATTTGTTCTTTTATGTTATCGCCATGGGTCAGAGAGTTTAGCTAAAAGGAAAAAAAAAGCCCCTGGCTGTTAGTTTTATTATTTTATTCCTTTGTCAACAAATACTGATGTGGTGCCCTCCACAAGCTCAACTCGAAGTTATTCCTGGGAGCGCCCCTCTGCCTGCAAGGAGCTTTCCTGCTCGATTAAAGAAAACACTTCTTAGAAGCTGACACATTAACACATCCAAGGATTTAGTTGACGGCACTGTTCAGACAACAGAGAATTCAAATGAATCCTTACTTTTTCCACCTCAAAATCCATCTGCTACATGTCCAAGACTGAACTCATCATTGACAAGACCCATTTAGTAGAAAGGATATAAATAAAGCCTAGAACTTACAGAGCAGAATATAATGTAAATAAAAAGCGATAGCTTGCTTGTGGCTCACAGAACAGTGCCTGGTGCAAAATGACAGGCTTGAGAAACGTTTGTAAGTGAAGGAGGATGTCACTTATAAAATGTGTTGTTGCCCTGGGGTGATTTCAGCAGATGCGTGGAAATGAGAACAGCTGACTCTGTGTTTTAGGTTTTAAAAACAGAAAAAGAAAAGCAGGATGTGTTCCATCGCGAACGCATTGACGACCTCCTAGACAAACAGAGCCAGGAACTGCAGGACCTGGGTGAGTCCCGAGGTAGAGGCCACGTGGTAGCGTGGGGACAAAAGTCTGAGAGTGTCCCCCCTCCCCCACCACCGTTGGGACCGAACAGAAGTCCCAGGTAATCTGGCTTTGTCTGTAAACAGGCTGCATTTATCGCCTGGACCTCGGTGTGGATTTTACTCCTGTGCATTTCCTTGTTCATTACACATGTATTACTGCATGCCAGTAGGAGTTACAGAAAAGTGCAGGTCTGGAGCCTGATAGACTGCCTTGAGTCCCAGACTCACCACATACTTTCTGGATATTCTAAGGAGTCACCAAACCTCACCTAGCCTCAGTTTTCACTCGTCTTCTGTAAGAAGAGGTGCTAATAACTGTTTTGCATATTCAGGACATTCTTCTTGGCCCTGGTTCCCTAAAACACCCCTCAGCCCTTTCCCCGGAAACCTTCTGCCTAGCCAACAAGGGGAGGGAGTTTGGCTGCCTGACCAGCTAATGGGGTGAGGGCAGGTGAGAAAGAGCTGGGCAGGTATTTGAGTCTCAGCTGGTGCTGGTAGGTGGGTGGGAGGGCACCAAAGGCTCCTGGGTGGCCCTGAGGTGGGTGCTCCTGTCCAGTGTGAAATAACCTTCCTTGCTTCTCTCCAGAGTGTTGCAACAACCAAAAGTTGCTTCTAGAATATGAGAAGTACCAGGAATTGCAGCTCAAGTCCCAGAGGATGCAGGAGGAGTATGAGAAACAGCTTCGGGATAATGATGAGACCAAGAGCCAGGCCCTGGAGGAGCTGACGGAGTTTTATGAGGCCAAACTTCAGGAAAAAACCACCCTTCTGGAAGAGGTACTCACCGGAGGCTGAGCCGTACCTCCCTTTTGCTGTGCATCCTGCAGGCCTGGCCTGTGAACAGCCCAAAGAGCTGTGGGAAAGCTCACTTCAACTCCTTTCCCTCCCACTCCCTGCTTTTAGCATCCGCCCTTGTGTTAGGCCCTTCACCGTTTGTTTCCCCCAGACCAGCGGGCCCAGTGAGCTGGGAGGTGCTCCGTGTTAGGATCTGAAATTCTAAGTTCGTATCTGTTGTCCTAGCCTAACTGTACCTTCAAGCCTTAAGGACTGGAGAGACCTTTTTATTTTTCTTTTTTTAATATTTATTTACTTTGAGAGGGAGAGAGAGACAGACTGAGCATGAGGGGGTGGGGGGCGGGCGGGCAGAAAGAGAGGGAGACACAGAATCCAAAGCAGGCTCCATGCTCTGAGCTGTCAGCACAGAGCCTGATGCGGGGCTCGACCTCACAGACCCATGAGATCATGACCTGAGCCGAAGTCAGACGCCCAACTGCCTGCGCCACCCAGGCGCCCCTAGAGAGACCTTTTTAGAAGCCTGTAGGACCTGGAGAGGAACGAGGGCCCTAAACAATGGGGAAGGTGGTTGCCTGAAACCCTTTAGCAACTTCTTATGCCTTACAAGATGAAATCCCTCCTTCACTGATTTGACAAACACAGATGGTCCCTTCTTGGTTTAGAACTCAGCTTGAGCGCTGGGTGACCAAGAGAAAAACCAGGGCCTGGTTTTCAGTCATGTGAGAGAGGCGGCCACACAGATGGATACTCAAGAGAGGGCTGCACAGGATAGCTGGGGGATGCAGACCTCCCTGAGAGGCCAGAGAAGGCTTGCAGGAGCTAATGAGACCCAGGAAGAATAAGAGTTAGAATTAACAGGAGATGGGGAAATGCAGGAGGGAAGGGCAGGCAGGCAAAGTCATGGAATGTTCAAGCAGTTTGGGTTGCCAAAATAGCTAGTTTCCCAAGATGAAGAGAAAACCGAGAAGAGCCAGATGGCCGCCTTTTCTGCATGAAATTGCAGCAGATGGCGTACTGTAGGTGAGGGGGCGGGAGAGTCCTGAAGGTGTGGAATGAGTTTGGAAGGGAATGAGGAAGGGAATGACCGAGAAGACGTCTGGCAGGTATGCAGCTGAGAGCCCAGCTGAGGTTGTAAACGTGAGTCCCAGCAGCATTAATCCACCAGGCCGTGCGCTTTTCCCCAGCAGGGCTCGGCAAGCAGGTGTGTGAGCGAGGGGGACGCAGAGCAGCCCTGATTCACAGCTGGGATGTGACCGAGTTGTGCCGCCGAGAAATACAGGTGGTCTGCTGCACAGCCATCCGGTCCAGGCCAGAGAGGGGTAAAGAACCGAGAGCCTGGAAGATAGTGGAGGAATCAAGACAGGGCCAGGGGACGTGGTGAGCCTGAGAGCTGGGCCTGCGTACCTGGGGGGCCAACAGAGAAGTCACCTGTGCTGAGAGCAGGGTCTGGATTTTCAGGCTTCCGAGGTGGCACCATTCTGGGGATGGACCTGAGAGTGGGTGGCTCAGGTAGAAGCGAGGTAAAGGTCAAAGCACCCTGGACATCATAGGACCCTCTGTAACCACCCCCAGTTACGGCAAGGAGGACTGAGGTGGCACCCAGAAGTCCACAGTGAGCTGGGAAGTGAGCAGGCAGTGGGGGATAAGCAAGGTGAGAGGTGGAGGGTGGAGGTCTCCTGACAGCATGGGCCTCAGACAGAGCAGGCTGAGCTCCAACAGCCAGTGGGGATGTTCCCTGGCACAGCCACCCCGCCTTGGCCCTGCCCACCTCCCCAGCCCCGTGTCCTGCTGCCCCGTCCGGTTTCTTCCCACCCAACGACGTGGGATGGCCACGTTTCCCACACAACCTCTGAGCCTCTGCTCTGGATGATTCTCTTCACCTGGCAGCTCGTCCCCACCCTTACAGAGACTCAGGACAGGAGCCAACTCCTGGAGGAGTTCTTCGCTAACCCCTGTCCCCTCCCACAGGCTGAGCAAGCCTTCCTCTGTGTGCTCAGGCCCTCAGACGCCTTTCTCTTACGGCCTACACGGTAGCGTCCTGTGTTAATATCTCTTTCTCCAGGGGAACTTCTCAAGGGCAAGGACTATGGCTCACCCATCACTGATTTTCAAACCAGGGCCCCCCTGGCACATCCTAGATGCTCCAGAAATGTTTGTTGACCTCCAGTAAACTGATCTGAGCTTGGCCTTGGGGGCCGAGGTGGAGGGAATGAATCTGCCCTGAGGGGAGAGAGGCTGGCCTTCCTCCCAGGACCCACACTGTGATGACAACCATTTCTTCTTCTGAGTCAAAGATTTCAACTCAGAGCTTCCCTAGGGAGCTTCCACCTGGCATGCCTTCTCGCCAACCTGGCTGGCCTACTCTCCTTTTTAGCAACATCTCCCAGAGCAAGAGCAGTGGCTGGCGGGCGACTCTGGGACACAGAGCACACCTTGCCAGGCTTCCGTCCAGCAAGGGCCTGATGACGTGTGGTGGGGAAAGAGAGAAGCCTTTCTTGGGGACCCAGTTTGAAAACCATCTTGTCTCTCTTCACCCCTGAAACACTCACTCCGGGGATGGTACATGCAGTTTGGGAGAATGCCAGGGTCAGTGTGAGAGGAAAAGGATCTGTAACTTGCACCACTTGGGGGCAGTAAGCAAAGAGGAGTCACACCCGAGTCACTTCTCAGACTCCACCAGGCAGAGGTGGTTCTTCCAGCGTCCGGGCTCCAGGCTTGCATTCATTCATCGCCAGTGACGTGCCAGCTGCTGTGCAGGGTGTCCCCGGTGGTGAGCAGAGAGATGTGGCCCTGCCATCAAGGAGCTTCCAGGAGCCTGTCCAACAGGCAATTGCAATATAACACAACATGATGGGGGACTGCAGGTGATTGGATTAAGGAGCAGGAGGGCAGAGTTAAAGGTTCACTCTTTTGGGGCGCCTGGGTGGCTCAGTCAGTTGAGCGACCAACTCTTGATTTTGGCTCAGGTCATGATCCCAGGGTGCTGAGCATGGAGTCTGCTTGAGATTCTCCTTCTCCCCCTCTCTCTTGCTCTTCCCTCCTCCCCCACTCATGCTTTTTCTCTCTCAAAAAGATTTTTTTAAGGCTTCACTCTTTTATTCAGGTATTGAGTACCAGCTGTGTGCCCGTGCTGGTTGTACTCTGGGAACTCAGTGGTGGGCACTATAGACCAGGTTTCTTTCCTCGAGGAATTTACATCTTTCTTTTTTCTTTTTTTTTTTTTTTTTTAATTTTTTTTTAACGTTTATTTATTTTTGAGACAGAGAGAGACAGAGCATGAACAGGGGAGGGGCAGAGAGAGAGGGAGACACAGAATCTGAAATAGGCTCCAGGCTCTGAGCGGTCAGCACAGAGCCTGACATGGGGCTCGAACTCACAGACCGTGAGATCATGACCTGAGCCGAAGTCGGACGCTTAACCGACCAAGCCACCCAGGCGCCCCTCGAGGAATTTACATCTAATGGAAAAAGCAATCAAGTACTTCCAAAATATAAAATTACAACTGTCACAGGTTCAGTGGAGGAAAGATAGAGGAAGCGTGGGTGTCAGTGTAAAGAAGACCAGAGATGGAACAGGTCTGGGGGTGTTGGGAGGGTGGTTACTGAAGGGGAGCCTGCAGCCACATCTGGTAGATGTGAAGGGAAGGCAGAGGACAGACAGAGTGGAAGGTCAGGGGACCCAGGGCCTTGGTTCCCATTTCTGTAATAGCACTCTGTCTCCCACTCCCCATGATAGGCCCCACATGCTCATCTCACCGCGCGCCCTCTCAGCACAAAAGGGTCAAGTGCCTTTTCTCCCCCTTCCCTGAACCAGGCACAGGAAGACGTCAGGCAGCAGCTGCGAGAGTTTGAAGAGACCAAGAAACAGATCGAAGAAGATGAAGACCGAGAAATCCAAGATATCAAAACCAAGTACGAGAAAAAGCTTCGGGATGAAAAGGAATCAAACCTGCGACTCAAAGGAGAAACCGGCATCATGAGGAAGAAGGTATCGCACCTGTGGTTCCCCGACAGGCCTGGGCACAGGCGAGGGCTGTATTACCAATGTCTCTGCACCGCCAGGCAGATGCACCCTTAACATCTCTCCGCGGCACTGTCCCTTCTCTGTCCTTTTCACCGGAATAGTGACATTTGCCCCAATGTCACCAGATGGACACCCCAGACTTTGATTTATGGGCTAGTAGGATTTAGTCAGTTTTCAGAGTTAAACCTCGGGTAGAAACGGAGATGAAGGTCAAGTCCCTGCCGGAGGTGTCATCAGGGTCTCAGTGCAGGGAGCTGTGGGCAGGAGAAGGACTGGGGTGTGGGATGCTTGGTTTATAAGGCAAGACACATGTTTATTGTCCCTGGGGTTGGGGTGAAGTGGGATTCAATTCACAGATCCCTGTGGAATGGCCACAGTTTCCCCAAAATGTTCAGCCTTAGAGAAGCCCAGTTCAAAGCAAACTCACATTCCTTCCTATTAGAAATCACCCTGCTTAATCCAGGGAACCAGGGACAATGTCTTCTTCCCTTCTTAGACATGGCCAAGGTGGCTCATCAGTTACAGTATCTGTGACCTTAATGGGGCATGGATCCCAACCTTTCAAGGTTGGCAAGGTCCTGGAAAACTCTGGGTCCGCTCAGGGACCCCGACAGCCCATCCTCACGGAAGGGGATGGGACTGGATCTCATCAGACAGAATGCTACATCACTCGTGCTGCCAGGGAAATCCCCAAATTGTCCCAAATCTCCAAAACTTCACTCCTAAAATCCCAGAAACGTTGGGTACTAGACATGTTTTCAGGTCACAGGTCGGTGATGTGTTGGGGACCTCTTTAAGTTCACCGGCATTTGGGAGGCAGGGAGGGAAGCACAAAGACTTTGGTGATCTCTGTTGCTGCCATTTGTGTCTGCAGTTCAGCAGCCTGCAGAAGGAGGTTGAAGAGCGAACCAATGACATTGAGAGCCTGAAGAGGGAGCAGGTGAAGCTGCAAGGGGTCATTAAGTCCCTGGAGAAGGACATCCTGGGCCTCAAGCGGGAAATCCAGGAAAGAGATGAGACGATTCAAGATAAGGTGAAGGCTCACCTCTGCCCTCCTTCAACCACCACCCAGATGGATGGACCCAGGGGAGGAGAACCAAGCTCCGGAGAGAGGGTCCCTGAATGCTTGAAACACATTCATTTAACCTGATGGGGATGAGTGGTCTGCGAAGGGCCTACTGGGTGCTGGGTGCTGGGCCGATTGCTGTACACACACCACACTCAGTTCTCCCGGCCACCCCAGGGGCCATGAGGGACCCCTGTAGAGCTCAGGAAACTGAGCTCCAGGTGGTTTGGTATCTTGCCCAAGGTAATACAGTCGATAGGCGACAGACTTGGGATAAGAATCTAAGTCGGCTGACTGCCGGGCCCCTGCTCGCCACGGCTCCAGGTGTCCTCGGGTGACCGTCCCCACAGACGTTGCACACTCCCTGCGATTGACCTACAGCTGCCAGGCTCCCCAGAAAGCTGGGATCACTTTTCAGAATGCCTTTCTCACAAAACACTTAGAAGACAGACACATCACATTTTGTGAGGCTTACCCAAATTTCGTAGCCCCCTGCTAAGCAAATCCAGGATGTGTGCCCTCCTGCCTCTCTCCTCGCCATTCCTGCCTCGGGTAGGCAGAATTCTCCAGTGGTTGAGACGGTGGGCTTTAGCCCTGGCTAATTGGGTTCCAGCACAGGCTTTGCCATTTATCTGCCACAGGATCTTGGGCAATTTCTCTAAGCCTTGTTTTCTCACCTGTGAAGTGGGCCCCCTCGGGATCTGATAAGGGGAAACGCATGAAATTTCTGCATGTGAGTGTTTGTGTATGTACCTGGGTGTTTGTGTAGGGAGGGTCCAAAGCTCTCTTCAGATTCTCAAAGGGGGGGTGTTGATAAGAAGGAGGTTAAGGCCTCCTGACCTAAAATTGCAACAGTCTCCTAACCAGTCTAACGGACTTCCTTCCCACTTCCTACCCCCGCTCCCTGCCACCATACTCTGTAATTGGTCACTCTTCCCTTTAGAACTCTGCCATAGCTCCCCATTGCCTGTGGCAGGGACAGCAAAGTTTTTTCCGTAAAGGCATAGGTAGTAAATATTTCGTCTTTGCACACAGCATGGCTTCTGTCGCACTACTCAGCTCTGCCACTGTGTTGTAAAATCAGCCATACACAATGCATGAATGAGTTTATGAAAACAGGCCAAATTTGATCCAAAGGCCATAGCTTGCCAACTCTAGGCTCCTGGATACATTCTGAATCCCCTTTAAGCCAACAGGCAAGACCCTGGCCACTTAGTGGTACAAAACAACAACTCTTGGGGCGCCTGGGTGGCTCAGTCAGTTAAGCATCCGCTCTTGATCTCAGCTCATGTCTTGATCTCAGGGTTGTGAGTTCAAGCCCCACGTCGGGCTCCATGCTGGATGTGGAGCCTACTTAAGAAAAACAAAACAAAAGAACAGTAACAGCTGTTTTATTCTCTCAGGTTCTGTGGGTCTGGCATTTGGACAGCCTACAACAAGATGGCCTATCTTTGTCCCTGATGGCAGGGGCCTTGCTGGGCTTCAGTCAGGGATGACACAAATAGCTGGGTGTAGAAGATCATCATCCAAGGTGGCTTCTTCATTCATACTTCCCAGGGTGGCTGGGAGGCTGGGCTCCACGGGGACTGTCAACCAGAGTGCCATTGTGCTCCTCAGCTGGGGATTCTCAGTGTAGGGGAACTTTCTCCATAGCAGATGGCCTCCCTCAGAGCACAAGTTCTAAGAAAACCAGGTAGAAGCTGCTTAGCCTTTTCTCAGCTAGACCAGAAGCCACACAGCATCACTTGAGCAGCATTCTTTGGGTTACAAGCAAACCGTAAGTCCAGCCAGATGCAAGAGAAAGGAATTAGATCTTCCCTCCTGATGGAGAAGCATATGGTCACGTTGCAGAGAGCCTGTGGGATGGGAGATGCTGCTGAGGCCAGCTTTAGAAAATGCAGTCGCCTACAAGCTATATTTGAATGAGTGAATGAATGCTGAGTCCCGGCACAGAAGCCAAGGAGTCAGTGCTACGGCCCTAGTGGGGGAGCCAGCCTCTGTTCCCCCAGCCGGGAGAGCAGCCTGTGGCCTCCTCTGTCAGGTCACAGGATTTAGGTCCTTTCCCTAAAAGGTTTCCATATACCGGAGCCTCCTGCCATCTCTTACTTCTCTCTCATCTCGCCCACAGGAGAAGCGCATCTATGATCTGAAAAAGAAAAACCAAGAACTGGAGAAATTCAAGTTTGTACTCGACTACAAAATAAAGGAGCTGAAGAAGCAAATAGAACCACGAGAGGATGAGATCAAGGTGATGAAGGAACAGATTCAGGAGGTGAGAACCATCTGAACCACTCTGGCCTCCTGGACTACTGTCGCCTCCCCAACGGTTCCTGGCTGGGGTAGCAAGGGGGTGGGGGGGGCGATAAGAAAAACCCCTCCTCCCAATCCCTGCCTTGTCCCAGGGTATGCGGGCCTCCACTCTGTAGAGGATGTCACAGGAGAGGCCCAGCGGGGACTCAGTTGTGCAGGAGTGAATGCTTTAAGATTTGGCATGCGGCCGGACCTTAGGTTCTGCTCGGGCCCTCCGAGGGAAACCGCGGCTCTTGGGCCTTCAGCCACCAGGGGGCGGTGTGTACTCAGCCACCAGCCGGTCGCATCTGAAAGCACCCTCCTCCAAATGAACCTTTTTTTCTCAGTCTGGAAATGTTGGTGGGGGCGTATGCAAAGCTGCAGTGTTTGGACTCCATCTGAGGAGGAATAGGAAGTCATGCGAAGTCTCTTGAGCAGGAGAGTGGCAGCCTTAAGTATGTGTTCTGGGAAGCAGACAGGAGGAAGGTAGAGAGGAGAGATTAAAAGCAAGATCAACAGGACAAGGGCTCCTGAGATTCCATCGAGGTACAAGTGGCCCCCGTTGGTCCCTCCACCCCATTCACAGTGCATCTCCTTAAGCCGATTGCAGCTGTGAGGTCCATGGTTGATCAAAAACCAAATTCCTGCCTTCCCCTCCCTTCTGTTTCCTGTTTCCCAGTAAGTTACCACAATCCACCCACGTGCTTAAGGTACAAGTGTAGAGTCTTCTTGATTCTTCCCAATGGATGTATCCAATGATCGCCAGTGCCTATCTGATGGTCTTTCCAGAGACCTCTCAAATCTAGCCCTCTTTCCTCTCTGCTGCCTCACCTGGGTGCAAGCCTCTGTCATCCCTCATCTGGACTTGAGTCTAGCCTCCAGTCTGATCTCTCCACACAGAGGCCACAACGAACCCCTAGTGGTGTCCCATCTCACCTAGAATAAAATCCACACCCCCTACCAGGGCCCTGCATGATTCAGCCGCTACCCCTCTCCAATCTTGTCTCCAGGCTCCCTCCCCCAGCGCCAGCCCAAAGGCTTTCTGACAGTTCTGAGGCTACGCCAAGCTTTTCCCATCTTGGACCTTTACAGTGCTGCTCCCTCTGCCCAGAAGTGCTCAGATTATGACTGGCGGCTTCTCCGTATCTTCCGTGTGGAGGCTCCTTTGTCACGTCTTCAGGGAAGCCTTCCCAGACTACCCTATCCAAAATGGCCTCCCACTCCCCATCCACGTTCGCTCATTGTGCTGAGCAAGGATACAAGTAAAGTGTGTCAGAGAGCATCGATGGCCCAAGTAGAATTGGATACCCAGGAGTTCTGGTGTAGAAAAGCAAAGCCTTTTCTCTAGGAGGCCCAGGAAAGAAGCCAGGTGGTAGGATCAGTCCAGGGCTAGAGTGTCCAGAGATGGTTTGTCATTGTGCCAGTGACTTTCTCCTGGCCTCTGGAGAAAAGCAGGATGTTCCCAGCCAACCACAGAGCTGCCTCATCTGGGCCTCCTGCCATTCTTGAGTGACCTCAGGGCCCAAAAATGGCAGCCCAGAAAAGAGCAGAGGCCCCACTTGCCTGGAAAGTCAGTGTACTGCCAGCCCCTGGAAATCACCATCCCATGGGCCCCCTCCTCATTTGTCAAGTGGATTTACAGTCAGGTCAGTTACTATCCACCCCAACACACCTGAAGGATTATTCACTTTCCCGTCAGTAACTGGGCCGACCACGGCATTGACCCTCAGCAGGGAATACGCCTGCACCTTGAGAGTGATTCAAACAGGGCCCCTCCTACGCCACACCAGTTACCACCAGGGCTGAAGTCCGGACCTGATTCCTCCCCTGGGGGCCTCTGACCTTGGAGCTTCCTTCAGGAGGTCAGAGGCCCATTTGGCCCACTCGCTGTGGATCTCGTGCGAAGTTCTTTTTCCTCCAAGAAGGAAGCTGTAAACCCTCCTCCGTGGATGAAAATCTAATACTTCCTTGATTCGGTACCTCCCTGCACATATACTTTTCCAGCTTCTCTTCAGTGCGATGGGACTATCTGCTTCCTAGGGAGTGTTCAGAACCTTATCGTTTTACTTCACACCCTTGTTTTTTCATCTAGTGCGAGGTTTTCTCATTTTAACATCTTGGGGCGGATAGTTCTTTGTCACAGGGAGTCCCATGCACTAGAAGATATTTAGCAACATCCCTGGTCTCTGCCCACTAGATGCCTGTAGCAACCCTCCCCTCCCCCGAGTTGTAACAACCAAAAATATCTCCAGATGTTGCCAAATATCCTCTGGGGGTAAAATACCTGTTTCCTGCCCCCACCCCCACCGAGAGTCACTGAGTGTGAGGAGAACACATGGAAAAGTAGATGGGGCTTTTCCACCAGGAAAAGGATACTTGTTCCCACATACTGGCTAGTTTCCTAGCTGCCCGGCCAGCTATTCAAACTCAGCATATTTCACAATTTTTCTGTGAAATACGTTATTTTTGTTCTCAGTGGCTTTTGAGGCTTTGCCCGTATTACTTCCTTTCTAACCTAATCTGTCATTGCTGGCTTCGTGACCATGGAAAAAGAGGCACAGCCAGCTGTAGGCACTCAGACATGACCTTGGAGAAGCGCCTTGCTCTCTTTCTGCCACCATTCCCTTGGTCTGGGCCCCATCTCACCCCTGACTGGTGTGCCCGGCTCCAGTCGTGCTGTCTCCGGTAGGACCTCCGCATCAGGCCTTCTAAGGCGCAAACCATGCCACCCCTTGGGTAAAACCTGCCAGGGCTCTGAGATTTCAGGATAATGGCCAAACTTCTGGGCGGCATGAAGGCACAACTTCTCCCCACGTGAGCCTCTGCCCCTGGGTCCTGCATGATCCAGCTCAGCCGACCTCTCCAGCCCCTCTCTCCCTCCCTCACATGCAGCCCCCTGGACTACCTGTAGCCGGCAGAGAGGCACCCGGCTGCCCGTGGCCTCTGTGCGTGGCCTTCTCTCTCCGCCTGGAACTCCCCCTTCTCCACTTTGTCCTCTAGTACCGATTTGTCTTGTAGAACTTGACTGAACATCCCTTTTCTGGGCACTGCCTCCCCGCATCCTCTGCACACAGAGGGTACTTTCTACCTGGATCTTCCCTCTTATTCCTCTAGACCTCACGGCTTCTTGCAGACGGACTCTCTGTCTTCATCAGTTCTGTATCCCCGTGCCGGTAGTGGCCGCCAGCCCTCTCCCGTGGGCACATTCGTTCTTTAGCCGCGCACGTCCCCACACTCCCTGTGTCCTGCACAAGGTGGTTTGATGTAGCACCAGCGTGGCACATTTACCTTTTCATTCCTCTTCCAGAAAGCAGGCTATGTCAAGCACCCCTCTCCTCCCTCACCGTGGCTCCCCTTCGCCTTCTACACTGGCCGCGCATTCACTCGTTCAGATGAATACTGAGTGCTGACTTCATGCCAGGCGCTGAGCCAAAGGGCTATTCTGTCTATCCAGATTCTTCCAATAAGTTTGATAACATTCTCCTGCAAGCTGCGCCTCCGTGTCCAGAACGTGAATGTGGTGCATCGGGGCTTTCCGATACCCCCAAAGATGGTCAGGAACCTTGAAATCTGACCAAAGGGCCTGGGATAAGTTAGAGGAGCTACTCCATCCAGCCACTAAAGAACCCAGTGACCTGTCCCATCCCCCCAAAATAGCGCCCCTCTCTATTAACAGGAATACTAGTGTCCACCAGATACCGTGTGTCAAGCAAACCTCACCCCCTTGGCTTTTGGCAGAAATCGGATCAACTGAGAATTCACCTCCACCTGCTCTCGTCCTAATCAGAAGCTCCAGTTGTTATTCATGCGTCTTTGGTTAATACAAATGCAACAACGAATACAAATCTTTCAGAAGCTCATTGGTGGCTTCTTCCTTCCCTTTTGAAGATGAGATAGTCTCCTCAGCTGTACTTCTACAACCTTTTCAACAGAATGATGAGACGGAGGTTCCTTAGGCTGGGGACGCCTACCTGGTGGTCCCTTAAAACGTTGTGCTTTGGGATCGACTCTGATGGCTTGCGGCCCCAAAGCGTCAAGATTCACTCACACAGTTTCATAAAGTAGGCAAGGAAGGTGCTTCTGTGCAGAACCCTGCCTCAGTTTCCAGGTCCCAGCACATGAGAGTCAAGAAGAGAAGGTCATCAGCGTGGCCGAAGGAACAGAAACTCGGAGGGGGCAGTTCTGAGGCTGGCTATAGAAACACATGATCTGGGTTAATACACCCACCAAGGGATGGGGGCCTACCGGGGTGGCCAGGAGTTAGGAAAATGGTTTCATTCCAGACAACATAGGTGGGAGCTAGAAATGTCCCGGTAGCTGGGGACACATTCCCACCGATAGGCTTCAGTTCCCAAATATTGTTTGTATTCCCTTACTTTCTTATTCTTGACTTTATCCCCTTGTTCTCCATAGATGGAAGCAGAATTGGAGCGTTTCCATAAGCAGAACACGCAGCTGGAGCTGAACATCACAGAACTGTGGCAGAAACTAAGAGCCACTGATCAGGAGATGCGCAGAGAGAGACAGAAGGTGTGAGGATTTTCAGAGTCTGGCAGATCTTGGATTTAGGATCTGGCACCTGTCTGCAAGGGGCAGCTGGCTTCTGAGAGACGGCGCCAGCCCATTGCTAAGATACGTTCCCATTTTAACTCTCCCCTCACTTGCTCACAGCCCTGCCTGGTTTCAGGCCCATGCAAATCTACATGACTGAGACTAAGATGACTTTGGGTGAAGTGCTCAAAGGGAGCGGGGCCGGTTTCATAAGGACACTTGCAGCATTGGCTTGTTTGGCCCCGGGAAGGAATATGCTCAGAGAGGTCATTGTAGTCAGTGGCAAAAGGTTTTGACTACCAAAAGAAGGAAAGAAACAAACAAAAAACATGCTGAGGCAAGGAGGGCCTCGGAAATGGTCTAGTCCAGTCTCTAGGTAATAAATAAGGTAGATAAGGCCAGAGAGATGAGGAGGTTAAGAAAAGTCACCCGGTGCCCATAGCTAAGTGGTATACTGAGAGTCAGCCCTGGGAAGGAACTAGGTCTTCTGGTCCCGGGCTGGGACATGGCTGCGCCGCCACTCCCTAGCACAGGGCATCCCATCGTGTTTGTGGAATCAGATGGATTTTTTCCCGTTCCCCACATGAAGCACCGACTCTGGGCCAGGTAACAGTAGAAGCCACAGAGCAACCAGTGTGACACAGGTCCTGCCCTTTACAACCCGAACAGGTTGCTAGGGGATCTGCGGTGTGTGCATATTAATTGTAATGCAAGATGAAGGGTTATGATAGCTGAACAAAGGGCCGTGGGAGCGAAGAGGGAGGAGAGACCCTCCAGGTCAGGGGTAGAGGAGGATGGGTATCAGCGAGAGGAGGGTGGGAGAGCGAGCCTCTGGCCCAAGTTTGCAGCTGGACCGATCTGCCCAATCTGGTCATGTTTCCACTACTCGCCCACAGCAGCCCTCCTGACTGTCTGGAAGAATAAACCCTGGGTGAGCTAAGAAGGGGGACATGGGAGCTCTGGCCCAAGGACCACTAGAGAGAAGCAATACGATCCGTCTTGGCTCAGGAAGGAATCGGGTGACCACTCACGCTGCCTTTCATCTTTTAAGGTGTGGTCCTGAAAGGGACCCAGGGGCAATCCAGGAGTTGCCATGCGGCCTTTTAAACATGAGGCTGTCCAGGCAGCTGCCCCCGAGTTTTAGTACGTCTGCCTCTCGGCTACACACCCGCCTGGGTGTCTGTTTCCACTGCGGCCCCTGGCGGTCAACTGTTGAGTCCCAGATGAGGTGTCCTTTGTCTTCCTGCTGCCATGTGCCTCTGCCTGCGCCCTTGCCCACTCCCTGCAGAGCCCCTGTGGTGCCAGACTAAGTCCTTCTGATTGCAGGAGCGGGACCTGGAGGCGCTGGTCAGACGGTTTAAGACAGACCTTCACAACTGTGTAGCGTACATCCAGGAACCCCGGCTCCTGAAGGAGAAGGTCCGAGCTCTCTTTGAGAAGTACGTGCAGCGGGCAGACATGGTGAGCTCTGCCTCCCTTTCCCCAACCCCCCTTCTCTCCCGGGTCCCCGCCCTCCTTAAGAAGCCCGGCTGGCCCATCAGGTGGAGATCGCAGGGCTGAACACGGACCTGCAGCAGGAGTACGCCCGTCAGCGGGAGCACCTGGAGAGAAACCTGGCCACTCTCAGGAAAAAGGTGGTCAAGGAGAGCGAGCTGCGCCGCACCGATTATGTCCGCATCATGCAGGTACCTGCGCATCCCCCAGATGTAGCTTTCTCTACACCTTTCTCTTTGAGCCCTCTCCTCTGACCTCCCGGAGCCTGACCTGGCTGTGACCATGGCCAAGAGCCTCTCCATGTTTTTTCTAGGTGTTTCCGTGCCCACCCCTACCCTGCCAATACCCGTTCATTTCTATCACCCTTCCCCCCGGCCACTTCACCAGGCACCCGTTCCTTTTTTCCGCCCCTCTTTATCCAAAGTGTTCTTGTGTCCTGCACCCCCCCGCGCTTGCCCCGCTCCAGCCCTCCATCCAGCTCTCCAGAGTCACTCTCTCCTCTTTTCTGTGGTTTCCAACTCTTATTTCACCTGATTTTCCTTTGCTGCTTTTTATTCTGCTGCTTGTATTTCGAGACACACCCATCGCCACACCTCTTCTACCTTTTCTGGGCCTCAGGTCCCTTCCCTTATCTCTTGGGTCCGAAGCCAACCACACCCACCTCTCATGTTGGCCTCACTGTGTCTACACCCACCTCCCCGGGGATCCTTCGTCAGGCTCTCCGGAGAGCCTGACCCCATTACTGCCGCCTCCACTGATCAGCACTGCCGATCAGGATTCTTCTGCCAGATTTCTGTTTGAGTATCAGTATCGTCTGAGGTAATTAATGCGATTTAATATCAAAAGAGAACATCAGAATCACATTTATAAGGCACGTACCTTTTTATGTTTATATTGCTTTAATGCCATAATTAAAATACCGGGATGGGGATGGGCCGCAGATTGAAACAAACCAGTTCCCAGCTCAGCCAGTCCTGCACTGTGATTCAGGCCGGTGGGACCCAGGCGTGGTGGGTCTGTGCCGTCCATCCCACAACCAGCCCCCGACACCATCAGACCACTGTCCTGCTCCTGGCCACGGGAGCGTTTAGAAGCCCAGAGAGAGGAGCGCATCCATTTGGTGGCACCCTTTTGGCACCAGCAGCTGGTGCACTGAGCCCTGGCTGGCGGTGTCAAGGCCCCCCAGGCATGGAGAGCCCACTGGAGCCCCGGAGTGCAGCATGCTGGGCAGTGGGACCAGGGCGACTACAGGAGCAGGTGACAGCCGGTGGCGTCGCTGTGCCTTCGTCTGCGCCCTGCCAGCAGAGCACAGGCCTGAAGGGTTCTCCAGGGGTGGGGTCCCTCTCTCCACGCCAAGCAGATTTGGGTAAAGCAAATGTCAGTCCCTGGAGAAGGAAAAGGAAAGTGAAGACCACAGGCCAGCCAGGCAGAGGGTGCAAGCATTGGCACGAGGCCACTCAGGTCAGGCATAGGTCTTTGGCTCCCAGGTACCCCAGAGGCCACGTGCCCGCTCCTGTGAAGCAGGGTGAGATGGTAGAAGGGGCAAGGAGACGCAGCAGGGCCCCTGCCCAGCCCTACTGCTCCCTGAGGGCTGGTGGAGGGAGCCAACAGCCAGGGGAATCCCCAGAAGAGCGTTTTCTGGAGCAGCATGGTAAACTCGTGTGCTGTGGAGCCCTGTGGATCCATAAACATACCCCAGGTAACTGCATGGAGCAAGACAGGATCAGCAGGCAGGGTTCTGGGTCCCCACCCCTTAAACAAGGAGACTCCTTGCTTATCATAGTGGGCTCTGGGTCAGAGTTTGTTTGGAAGAAAGGAAGGGAAGGAGAGTGGAAAGAAAAGAAAGGAAAGCAAAGGAGAGGAGAAAAGAGGGAGAAGGAGAAGAAGGAAGGAAGGAAGGAAGGAAGGAAGGAAGGAAGGAAGGAAGGAAGGAAAGGGAGGGAGACAGACTTTCAAAGCTACTCTTTTTACTTATAAAAACTGTTTCCTTCTTTGATCTTAAGTTGAAGGAGAGGGTCCAGGCCAGGACCAGGCAAGGTGTCAGGGCAAGAGAAACAAGAATGGACACTGTTTAAACCCGGTTCATCCTGCCTCAACCACTCTTACTGGGAGACTTTGGGGAAATTCCTTAACTTCTCCAGGAACCTCCTTTCCTGTCTATAAAATGGGGAAGAAAGTACCAGCCTCAGCGAGTTACTGCAAGGATTGAATGAGAGAACTAATGTAAAGCATTACGCACTGGCCTGGTATGGAATAGGTGCTCCAAAATGCTATCTCCCTTCCTGTCCTCCAACCTAAAGACCTACTGAAGAACCAAGGCAGAAATCAGTGGGAGAGCCTGGAAGGCCATCACAGCTTGGACCAGGCAGGTGGCCTGGGGACCTGATGCCTTGCTCTGTCTGGGTAAGGACCTGTATCCGCAGGTACCAAGGCCCTGGGGCTTCAGTCCAAAGAGGTCAAGGAAGGCCAAGGCAGATACTCATTAGAAAACACAGAAAATGAGGTCACTGTCTCATTTATATGTTCATACAGGAGTGCAGGGCCTCTCCACTCGTTCTCCAGCATGCTTGCCGATAAGAAAATAGGAGTTGCTTTGAATACAAACAACTAGGACACACATTCATTCAGGACACAATATTGAGGGCTTCTTACGTGCCACACTCTGTGCCGGCCATGGAAGATTCCAAGATGAATGGGGTAGTACGCGTGCCCTCAACGGTTCGTGCTAGGAAACTGAAACCAGATACAGATAAGCACTGCTAGTATGGTATATCCAGTGCCGTGTGCCCCTCATAGAGGCAGGCTTCAATTAGGGGAAGAGGCATTTGAGCTGTGCCTTGAACAGGAAGTAGAAACAGCAGGGAGCAAGTGGGGGGAAGAGGCTTCCAGGCAGAGAGAACACCTGAGAACAGACAGGGAAGAGTGAGGCCTGTGAGGTGTCTGGGGACCCGGGCGTCCAGACCCTCCTTTATTGCAGAGCACCGGGGCAAGAAGAAAAAGCCCACTGGAGAGTGAGTAGCTTAGGGTCCCCGGAGAGGGCTTTCCTTGCCACACCAAGAAGCAGCAAGTTTATCTTAGAAGCAGTTGCCACCCAAGGTTGAAGCAGGTAGCGGGGGTAGGCAGGGTGGACAGGCTGCTGGCACAAGGCAGGAGGCGGGGCACCCCATTTGGAGATGACTGTTCAGAGATGAGAAGACCTCAGAAGGGGTAAGTTGTGATATCAAAGAACAACTCAGAGTAGAAGTGGGATGTGAGAGGAAGACTGAAAGAGGAGCAGAGAGATGCCTCATCTGGGCGGTTAGGCAGATGTCCGCCCCACCAACTGTGGGTTCCGGAAGGACACCACTGACGCAGGGCTTCCGAGGCCACGGAGCACATCTGTTGCCTGCTTCTTCCACACAGCCAGGCCCTGCCAACATAGGTAAGGCCAGTAGGGGGTGCTATAGGTATTCCCTTCCTTCTCCTTTCTGGGCCGAAGGCTCCGTCAGGGTCAGTTCCTGCCAGGGCTCTCTGTGTAGCTCCTTTGTTTAGAAGGTTGTCTATAGAAATGGACTTAGCATTCCCTAGCCAGTCACTCTTACAGACCCCAAGACCTGGCATGTGATGGACCCCAGGTCACATTTTTCCCGCAGCAGAGGAGCTGGGTGAGGGGCTGGAGGGTTGGAGGGGCTTTTGTAGGTGGTCCTGACCAAGGAGGGATCAGGAACAGAAGACTCAGCAAACCTGTTGCGTCCACATTTTAAATTCACACAGCTACCCAAGGCATATACAGTGGGCCTCAGTGTGACCTCTGGATTCTCCAGAACACAGACCACCCCAGAAAGCACTTTAGGGAGCCCAACTTGTACTTTTCGGGGGCTCCCTTGGTCGTCATCTGATGTGAGGTGTTGGAATGGGGTGACGTCCGTCACAGGTGGAAAGGAGAGTCCGGGAGACAACAGTTGTAGAGGAGCAAGCACTCGGAGGCAGACACGACTGGATTCAAATCCCACTTCTACTACCACTGAAGCACTGCCTCGGCCTCAGTTTCCTCATAGGGAAATGAGTCTAATAACACCTTCTTCATAAGGTTGTCCTGGGGATTAGATGAGTTATTGCATGCAAAATGTTTGCCATGGTGCAGGCATCCGGTCGCCTCTTGAAGTTATGATTACTCTTGTTACCAGCAGCAGCAGCAGCAGCATCCAGCATTTACTGCCTCGAATCCTGCTTGCTCCCTCTTGGTTCCAGGCCTGAAACAGTCTTCTCTCTCTCCCCCACCTCCCCAGGAAGTCCTTCTCCCACTGGGTGTGCGCCCCTCTTCAGACTCTCATGGCCTCTCTAAGCATTGCATCCAAGCTGGACCTCCTTTGCCCGGCACAGTGACCAGTGCATAGTAGGCTTTCAGAGTCAGTGAATGAATGAACGAGTGAAAACAATGAGTGAACAGAATGGGGAACCGGGCTGCATTAACTCATGGGTCTCGATCACACTCTAGTGGGAACTGGGTCTTATCCTAAAGGCCCGTTAGGGTGGCAGGCATCACGGAGGCAGTGGGTTAGAAACAGGCATTCACACCAAAAAGTACCGGGAGCCAAGTCCCAAGCAGGACTGTCAAGGATGGAGGGGTGGGGAGACACTAGGGCAAGGGCTCCACTTGGGGCCGTTATGGTAATAGAGGGGAGAGATGCTGAGAGCTGGGTTACAAATGGACAGCAAGAAAGGTGAACACGAGATCCAGTTCAGACACAGAATTGACAGGACTTAGTGATAAAATGGATGAATATGATGCAGAAGTACCTCAAGACCTGGCCAGAGAGGACTGGACAAATGGTACCTTCAGTCTCTAATCTTCAATCTGATTACTGTTACTTTACCGAATGAGGCAAGAGAAGGGAAAGCTAAGTGATGCCCATGAAGTAGGGGAGTGGACAGATCCCCGAGCCAGAGCAAGTTTGCCTGAGTTCCCTGCGGGCCCTCCTGTGTCTCCCGTCTGTCTCTTCTCCCCTACGCAACCTTTACCCCCTGGTTTGTAATTTCCTTGTTAGTAAGAATCTCATCTTATTCGGCTTGATATTGCTGCATTAGTTATTCATTTGCTATCCGTTCCACAAATATTTATTGAGCGCCTCTTACGTGCAAGGTAGGGTCCAAGGTCTTGGAACCAAATACATACATATTTAATCGATCACGTCATGACAGAAAGTCAGCGCAGAGAGGTTTCAGGGGAGGAAACTGGCAGAGAGTTTTGCTGGAGAGCATCTGGAAAGGAAGTGTGGGAGATTCATCACTAAAGCCTGGGTTGGTTAAAATAGTAAAAGATCAGATGGAGAAATCTGCTGACTTTATAGAAAAAAAGGCATAAAGCCCAGCCTGAAAACGAGGGATCAGCAATAATTGGGCATCTCATCCAAGAGGGAGAGAATTTTTTTTTTTTTTAACGAGGAATACTGAAATTAAGTGATATACTGAAAATCTGAAGGTATATCTGACATGCTCAGATAAAGGGGCTCTGGAGGGAAAGAATATGTTAGGGTCTCCCCAGGTCAGGCCCTGCTCCCACTTGGGCTCCACAGGCATATCCCCGTAACAGAAAAGTGGTTGTCATGGCTCACAGACAATAGTGCTTGGGGTCACCCTGTTTTCTGGGCTGACTCCATGCTTACCGCTATGGAGACAGTGTCCGAAGTGGTGGTTGTTCCTGGCACAGGTCCGTTTTATGTGGCCTGCATTGGCCTTTTTTGGCATTCCAACCCTCAGTGGCCTTGCTACCCATGGCTTGCCTGGCCCTCAGGCCAGCCGCAGCCTCTTTTAGGAGCTGGCTCAAAACTTAGAATCTCAGGATCAGCGCCAAGCCTACCGAGTCAGAAGCCACATTTAACAGGATCCTTAAGTGATTCGTTTGCACTGTCACATGAGAGGCACTGCTGAAGACAAGCCGAGCAAAGAGTACTCTAAAAGCAAAGTAGCCAGTCCCTCTCTGGGCCCATGATGACAAGGACATCTCCATGGAGCCGCCCTCGATGCCCTCAGGCTGAGTGTGAAAAGGAAGGCAGATTTGAGGTGTGAGGAGGGAAGAGAGAAGAGACTGCTTGGTCCCAGGTGCAGAGCCCTCACCACAGGCCCCCAGCAGGTTCCACATCCTCACTCCTCTGCACCTGCCTCTCGCTTTGTGTCCGGGATACAGAACCACCGTAGGTCCCCCCACACCAGCTGTGTCCTACTTCTGTGCCTTTCTCTTGCTGCTCCAGTTGTGTGCGACCCCCTCTACCCTCTCCTTGGTAGCTCCTTCAAGCCTCAGCCCAGGGGTCAATTCCTAGGACTCTGCCCTGGTCATTCGGGCAGAGCTCTGTGCCCCACCCCTCCATCGCATCAAGGTGGCTGCCACGCTCAATTACGCCTAGATCCCCCGCTAAGCCCTAAGCTCCTCAAGAGCAGAGGCCAGGTCTTATCTGTATACCTCAGATCAGCACAGTGCAGCATAGTAAGTACTCAGTAAATATTGGATGGACGGATGGATGGATGGATGGATGGATGGATATTTGTCAAACACAAGAGAAGTGAACATCAATGGATATAGCAAATGTTAAGTATTCATTTGCTTTTCTGTGCTCCTCAGTAAACAGTATGCTGCTGAAGGCAAAAACCATTTCTTATTTCTATCTTCATCCCAGGGCCATAGCAAATACCACATAAATTTAGGTTCAACAGGGGTGCCTGGGTGGCTCAGTCAGTTAAGCGGCTGGCTCTTGGTTTTGGCTCAGGTCATGATCTCACAGTTTCGTGGGTTCGAGCCCCGCATCAGGCTCTGCACGGACACTGCAGAGCCTGTTGGGATTCTCTGTCTCCCTCTCTCTGCCCCTCCCTCACTCACACTGTGTGTGTGTCTCTCTCAAAAAAAAAAAAAAAAAAAAACTTTAAAAAAAAAGTGTAGATTCAACATATGAATGGGGAAAGATGAATAAAGGATAGCACAGTATTTTAAGAGCTCAGAGTTCTGGAGCCAGACTGTCCGAGTCCGAATCCTGGCTCTGCCACCTTCTCTCTATGTAATTTGGGCACATTACATAACCTCTCTATGCCTCAGTTTCCTCTTCTATAAAATTGTGATTATAATAGAATCTCTTCATAGGGTTATTATGATACTTCAATGCATTTAAATTCATATGAAATGCTTAGAAAAGCATCGTTGATGCTGGAAAGGGTCTAGATGCAGGCCCTGGGCCCATTCATCACTCATCCATCCATACTCACTCTCTCTTCTTTCTTTTCTACAGGAAAATGTCTCCCTGATCAAGGAGATCAATGAGCTCCGTAGGGAGCTGAAGTTCACCCGCTCCCAAGTCTATGACCTTGAAGCAGCTTTGAAACTGACCAAGAAAATCCGACCACAAGATGTTCCAGAGACAGGTAACGTCACCAGTGGCCAAGGGAGATGAACTTGGGGATCAAGGGACCAATGGCAGCCACAAGCAGATCTCCATTTGGCTTCCACAGCTGCCTGTCCCCAGTGTCCTCCTGTATCAGGCCACATCTACCCCATGGCCTACTGGGAACCTCTCTATGCCGCACACCTGCTGTCCAAAAGATCTTTGAGGCCCTTGCCACATTCAAACATGTGCACAACCAAAATCCTTGGGGTTAGTTCTGGTTTTAGAATTCAGAATCTTTCCAATTTTAGAAAGAGCTTACTATCTACTGCATATTATATAACAACCCTAGAGGAGTCTGAGGCAGGTCCCTGAAATCAAACACATTCGTATTTCTGTAGTGAAACATGAATATTCACACTGAACTTCATAAATTTTAAAATGTTCTACATATTTAGAGCTTTTGGCGCTTGAGAATTGCAGATAAGGGATTGTGGACCTGTACAGTTAAAATAAAGACAAGAAGAAATATTAGAAACTACTTAAATGGAAAGAGGAAAGAATGACATTAGAAATGTTAAATGAGTTAATTACTGCAATCATATCCTAAAGTTCCTCTGAATTTCTGACAGCTCAGGCAAAAAGAGAAACAAAGAAATATGGGAGTTTACGTAGTCCTCATTTATGGCAAAAGAAGGTTTTTGGCTTTTTTCCTAGGGAAGACAAACCTTACATTTTGTAAGAACTTATCACATGGATCCTTATAAAACGGATGTTGAATAACACAATGGACAGCCTTTAACTGTAGGTCTTCAGACAATAAGAAATCATTCTTCACAGGGCGCCTGGGTGGCTCAGTCAGTGGGACATCTGATGTTGGCTCAGGTCATGATCTCACAGTTCACGAGTTCAAGCCCCGCATCAGATTCTGTGCTGACAGCTCAGAGCCTGGAGCCTGCTTCGGATTCTGTGTCTCCCTCTCTCTCTGACCCTCCCCCACTCATGCTCTGTCTGTCTCTCTCTCTCTCTCTCTCTCTCAAAAACAACAAACATAAAATTTTTTTTAAATCATTCTTCAGGTATGCATTTCTTATCTGGACAGTTGATAAAAACCAAGAGTATAAGGCATTTCTATGGAAAATTAAGTCAATGCAGTTCAAGTATATTGTTTTCTGGTGGCTTACACTCAGGAATAGAGCTTAGAAACCTAAGCTCAGTGAATGGACACCTCCCATGGCTGTGGACTGAGTCTCTCCAATGTCAGTCACCTCGTGGACTGTGGCCACCTAAGAGATTATCGTTGGGAGAAGGTGACTCAAGGACACGCAAGAACCCTCTGTACCATTTTTGTAATTTCTTGGCAGTCTTAAACTATCACAAAATTATACATATAATTGTGTTGTCTCATCTGCCCTTTTTGTTAGAGCCAAGGAGATAGTTGAGACAAGAGTAAACTCTCTGAGTAGTACCTGAAGTGGCAATATCAGGTCTAAAAAACTGACATGACAGCACAGTATGTGTTGCAAAGTCTAAGATACTTCTTAGAGATGAAACCATGACCTCACGGTTCACGGGTTCAAGCCCCATGTCGGGTCAGAGAGAGAGAGACACAGAATCTGAAGCAGGCTCCAGGCTCTGAGCTGTCAGCACAGAGCCCGACATGGGGCTTGAACCTGTGAACCGTGAGGTCATGACCTGAGCAGAAGTCAGACGCTCAACTGACTGAGCCACCCAGGCGCCCCTGTGAAGCTTCTCTTTAAAAAATATTTCAAATATGCCCAAGCATCCTAGCAAACAATCAACTGGGACCTCCTCAGGATACTGTCTGATATAGCCAAGTCTTATTACTATTGTGGAAATTTTCAGACGTATGCAAAAAAAATGAGAGACAAGCCTAATGAATTCCCATGAATCCATTCCCTGACTTCAACAAGTTTCAGCTCCTGCCACTCTGGCTTCATCGGGATCCATAGTTCCCAGTTACTGCTATTTCCTCTCACATCACCTTGGATTATTCTGAAACAAACCCAACATCATATCATCTGTGTGATACAGTTTTACTCAAGGAAGATTTCATTTGTAACAGTTGAAGACAAGTATTACCAACTGTCTGCTTTGATCATGAAGAACCTGTCTGACTTCTAATTTTGAACATGGGCCTCCAAGACAAGTCAGCTCAAGATATGCATGCTCAAGTTGTTTAAGACTGACCAATTCAGTTAGTTTTTAAGAACTCTTTATCTGAACAGGACACGTTGCCATCCCCAAACCACTTTTTTTAGCTTTAGCAGCATTTATATTAAGTTTTCATTCACATAACAATGAACTAGCAGGTCTAATAGACAAACCTGCATGTTTTTCAATTACTAAAACCACATAATTAGAACTTCTAAATAAAGATGGCTCATTAGAAACCTACTAACATGGCATAAGTAAGCCATAAGATCAAAGAAAACACGAAAGAGATACAAAATTTTGAAAGCTGGAAAACAGATAGATGAGTGGTAACTGACTTCATAGACTCCTAAGCCAGAAGTGGGGAACCTAAAAGAAACATAACGTACATCACAGAACCCCACGAAGGCTCAGGAATTAGCAGAAGCAGATATCTCAGGAAATGGGGGTAAAGGTATGACTGAAAAGGAGGGAGTCTTTAAGAAGCTGTTAGATCTACCTGGTATCCAATACAATGGCTAAAAAAATAGATGGATCAGGTCCATCATCATTAAGTTCTTAAAGACCAAAGAACAGAAGAAAAAATCCTTCAAACTTCTAAAGAGGATAGAGGGAGGTTTCGTGCAAAAGATAAAAAATTCCAGTTGCAGGATACAAAATCAGTACACAAAAATCTGTTGCATTTTTATACACTAACAATGAGCAATCCAAGAAGGAAATTAAGAAAACAGTTGCATTTATATTAACATCAAAAAGCATAAAATACTCAGGAATAAACTTAACCAAGCAGGCAAAAGATCTGTTCACTGAAAACTGCAAAACGTTGCTGAAAAAATTAAGTCACCAATAAATGGAAAAACACCTCCTGTTTGGAAGATTCAATATTGTTAAGCTGTCAATACTACCCAAAGCAATCTACTGATAGTACAATCGCTGTCTCAATGATATTTCTTTGCAGAAATAGAAAATCCATTCTAAAATTCATATGGAATCTCAAGGTATCCCAAACAGCCAAAACCATTTTGGAAAAGAAGAACAAAATTGGAGGTCTCACACCTCCTGATTTCAAAACTTACTGCAAACTATAGTAGTCAAAACAGTGTGGTACTGGCATAAAGACAGACTTACAGACCAATGGAATAGAGTAGAGAGTCCAGAAATAAACCCTCACATAGATGGTCAAATTATTTTCATCAGGTGTGCCAAGACCACTCAATGGGGAAAGGACAATTTTTTCAGCAAATGGTGCTGGGAAAACAGGATACCCACATGCAAAAAAAAAAAAAAAAAAAAAAGGAAGTTGGACCCTTACTTTATATCATCTACAAAAATTAACTCAAAGTGGACCAAAGATCTAAATGTAAGAGCTAAAACTATAAAATTCATAGAAGAAATGTAGGAGAAAAGCTTTATGACATTGGATCTGGCAATGACTTCTTAAATATGACATCAAAAGCACAGGCAACAAAAGGAAAAATAAATACATTGGACTACATCAAAATTTAAAACTTTCATGCATCAAAGAACACTATCAGCAAGAGTGAAAAAGCAATCCACACAATGGGAGAAAAATACTTGCAAGTCATATATCTGATAAAGGACTGATACCTAGAATAAATAAAGAACTCCTACAACTGAATAATAACCACAAAAAAAACTTTTTTTAACGAGAAAAAGACTTGAATAGATATTTATCCAAAGAAAATACATAAATGTCTAATAAGCATATGAAACGATGCTCAACATTAGAAATATGCAAATTGAAACCACAATGAGATGCTACTTCAGGTCCATTATGATGCTTACTATCAAACAACAAGTGTTGGTGAGGATGTTGAGAGGGAAAGGAAGGAAGGGAGGGAGGGAAAAAGGAAGAAATGGATTCAAATCAATATAGAATGAATTGGGAAACTATAGGCTAACTAGAGGGGGAAACCTACCGCACAGAGGGAGATATATGAGATTAGTATCTGTCAGTCTTAGCTCTAGATGAAGGAAAGGAAAAACAGGAGACAAGATCTCACCCTGAGAACTCCTAAACAAAAGCCCAAACTCAGGCAGGTTTAAGTCCAGAATTTACACATAATTTACAAGGTTGCTGAAAGCAACCTTGGCTGAAAGTTTAGTTTAACTGGTAGTGTCCCCAGGCCCCAAGCAGAAGCAAATGCAAATTTTCTATGCAAGAATACATTTTAAACCTAGTTGCCAAAGAATTCCCATAGATAACATTCTAAGGAACATGAACTCACAATCAAAAATCACTAAATACATGAAGAAATAAATCACCATGAGTGAAAAAGTATCAAACAGAATAAAATCAACAAAGATATTTAAGGATATTTAACATGTTTAAAGAAATAAAAGAAATTTGAAAATAAGACAAACTAAGAGTCTCCCAAAATTGGCTAGGTAGATTTGAAAAAAGAACCAAAAATACTCCTAGAAATAAAAACTGCAGGTTGTAATTAGACTCAGTGTTCAGACAGAACAATAGGTTAGATATATCTGAAAGGAGACTTTGTGAACTAAAGGAATGAAAAAATGACCCACGTTGCAGCCCAGAGGGACAAAAGGTATAGTTGGGATGGGATAACCCAACTCACGTCTAACTGAAGTGTGAGAAAGAGAGAATGGGGAAAGGCAACAACATGATAAAAGCTGGAGGCTTTTCAGAATTGATGAGAGATGCCAATCATCAGGTCCAGGAAGCCCAATGGAGCTGAAGCACTATAAATAAAAAGAAATCTGTATATCTGAACTATAGAAAACCGAAGACAGAGATATTAAAAGCAGTGAGAGAACAGACAGATTGCATATAAAGGACTAACAATTCAATTGATGCCTGACTTCCCAGCAGCAACAATGTAAACCGTGTAGACGTTGTGAAATCGTGTCTTCAAAGTGCTAATAGGTAATAACTGCCCTCTAGAGTTATATAACCAGTGAAACAGAAGGAAAAAACATTTTCCAGCAAACAAAAACTGAGAGAATTTGTCACCAACGAAACCCCATTAAAGGAACTTTTAAAGAATATATATCAGGGAAAAAATTACTCCAGAGGGAAGTCTGAATGCAAGAAGAAACGATGGGTGAAGAAAAGGTAAATATGTACAATCTAAACAACTGTATAAAACAATATGAGCAATGTCCAAATTATGAATTGAAATACCAAGATAGAACTAAAATACTGAGCATTTAACAAGGGGGCCCGGAGCTAAAGCATTCTAAGTCTTGCATTGTTTTGCAAGAAGGTAAAGACACTGAGTTACTTTGGACCCTTTGAAGTTGAATGTGCTTGTTAAACTTTTTAGGATAACTATTGAAAAAGAAAGAGAGAGTGTGTATATCTTCCAAACCAGTAAGGGGGGAGGGGGGTGTAGAACTAAATTTTGAAAAGACAAAAAAGGAAAGGAAAAAGTGACACAAACATAAAATGCATAGAAATGAACAGAAATGAATGCAAATGTATTAGTAATCACGTTCTTATTTTTCCATCATTTAAAATCAGAACTTGATCTCCCAAAGGAAGCTTGTGGGCAGGATGCAGAGAGGAGACTGTCCAGCTCTGGTAGATGGCAGGGTCAGAGCAGAGCACAGACTAAGGGGATTTGGGGGGATATGAGGAGCGAGGTGAGGGTGGGGCCCATGAGGAGAGAGCTAACGAGGCACAGCCATGGAGGAGGGCAGGAGGGTTTACACACCACAGCACGTGGAAGGACCATCCAAGGAGGACCCTGTAAGACTGAACCGAATCTGATGAGCAGGCAGGTCATTATCAAAGGGATGGGAGAGAATTGGGGCAGTGAAGAGAAGAGACAGGAAAAGCCCAGCCCATGCCCTCAAGATGCTCACAGACCAAGGAAGGAGACAGGGGAAGAAACAAGGGCCAAAGCCCCACATTGAGCCCACTGAACCATTTTCCATGTGAACTGGTCTCAAGAGGCAGAGCTGCACCCCTGGGAACATTCATGGGACAGTGTCACCCAGATCGGGCATGTTTCTGGAGACAACTGCGTCTGGCAGCCAGCCACCAGCCAGCAGCTATGTCAACCCCGAGCTGTCCTGTACATGTGCAGTACATCCCAGTGTCCAACCTCTGAGGTCCATTGACCTCACCCAGTGATTGCCCAGCCTAGAGGACCTCAAAGCTACCATCTGCATCAAGATCCTTAGAACACCTGGAGAAGCACTGGGGCAAAGAGAGGATGGTGTGGTGAGTGGCAGGGCAGAGTAAGGAAAATGCAAAGTGCTGGCATACTTCCGGGTTCTGTCTGGTGTGTGTCTTCAGAACTGTGGCCTCATGAACACAGGTCTCCCTGGGCAATAAGATGGTAACTGAGTAAGTAGCTGGGTCTAAAGGCCAATGGGAAGGGCATAGAGCTTAGTCCAAAGACTATGCTGGTAACCAGGTTAGAGGGAGCAGGTGGAGAGGCAAACAAACTAGGCAGAGGCAAGTGACACAGACAGATGGGCTTGAAGGCCTGGGTGTGCTATACCTTCCCAGGGATGCTGCTCTCTCAGGGCTAGTCCACAGCTTGACTGACAGGATGGTGATCAAGGTCAACCAGTAGCAACAAGAGGATGAAGGTCAAGAGCTAGAAAAAGAAGAAATAGTAAAAGATCAAGAGCCTGGGAATTGCCAAAAGAAGAAGAGTCAAGGAGCAAAGGCAAAAAGAGAAGGGCCTAGACTTCTCTTAGGAAGAGTGGGATCCGTGAAGCACTCTGAATGCGGCCCCATCATCAGACCACATAGAAGTAAGGCGAGGCTGGCCACTGGCCATTGCTGACAGCTTTCTTCTTGAAATGCCCTCTTCCTTGGCTCCCAACAGGTGTCCTTTTCTAGTGTTAACTTCTGGTGTGCAGGGAAGAGGTTGGCAGTGGATAGGAAAGAGACCCCTCTTCTGCTGAGAGAAGCTTGATGGCGGTCAGGGAGTTGGAGACACTGACCGTCAGTGAAGTCGGTGGCAATGTCATCTGTTAAGAGTGGAGAGGACAGGGGCGCCGGGGTGGCTCAGTTGGTTAAGCGTCCAACTCTCAGTTTCAGCTCAGGTCATGATCTCACGGTTTCATGAATTCAAACCACACGTCAAGCTCTGTGCCAACAACACCGAACCTGCTTGGGATTCTCCCTTCTCTTTCTCTCTCTCTCTCTCTCTCTCTCTCTCTCTCTCTCTCTGTTCCTCTCCACTCATGCTCTGTCTCTCTCAAAATAAATAAACTCAAAAAAAAAGTGGAGGAGAGGATGGATTTGGCAATAATTTCTGGGATGTGACATCAATGCACAGACAACAAAGGACAAAAATAGACTACATAAAAATTGAAAACTCACATGCATCAAACTGTAGGATGGGAGAGAATATTTGCAAATCATATATGTGATAAGGAGTTAATGACCAGAATTTGTAACAACTTCCCACAACTCAACAGCCACAACAACAAAACAACCAGATTAAAAACCGGGCAAAAGACTTGAATAGACATTCTCCAAAGAAGATACACAAACGGTCGACAAGCACATGAAAAGATGCTCAACCTCACTAATCGTCAGAGAAATGAGATCAAAACCACAATGAGATACCCCCTCACAACATTAGGATGACTGCTCTCAAAACAAAGAGAAAAGTGTCGGCAAGCATCTGGAGAAACTGGAACCATAGTGCACTGTTGGTGGGGACATAAAATGGTGCAGCCACACTGTATGGCACTTCCTCAAGAAATTGAAAGTAGAATTACCATAGGATCCAGAAATTCCACTTCTGGGCACGTACCCAAAATAACTGAGGGTAGGGTCTCAAAGAGATATTTGTACACCCATGTCCATAGCAACATTATTCACAGTAGCCAAAAGGCGGGAGCAACCCAACACCCATCACTGGATGAATGGATAAACAAAATGTGATGTATACATGCAAACAAATATTACTCAGCCTTAAAGTGGAAGGATCGGACACATGCTGCAACGTAGATGGACCTGGAGGACATCGTGCTAAGTGAAATAAGCCAGACCCAAAAAAGACAAATACCGTGTGATTCTGCTTATCTGAGGTTCCCAGGGCATTCGAAGTCTTAGAGACGGAAAGCAGAATGCTGGCATAAGTGTTCTTGCAAGAGTTGTGCAGATTGATTGTACAACAATGTAAATTGTACTTAACACTGCTAAACTCTATACTTGAGAATGGTAAGATGGTACTCTTAACGATAGAGAACTAAGTGAGTGTTGATGGAGGGAGGCGGATGGGGGATGGGCTAGGTGGGTGTTGCGTATTGAAAAGGGCACTTGTGATGGGCACTGCATGTCGTATGTAAGCGATGAATCACTGAATTCTCCTGAAACTAGCATTGCACTCTATGTTAACTAAAATTTTAATTAATTAATTAATTAATTAATTAATTAGAATGGTAAGATGATAAATTTTAAGTTACATTTGACCATAATTTTCTTTAAAGAGTGAGGACAAGGAATTAGAGACCAAAGTTCAAAAGCCCAGGGTGGCAGGTGGGTTGGGGTGGTGGGAGGGAGGGGTCACTGAGAGTTTGCTGACTATGGACAGGAAGTCCATCTGGGGTTGGAAACCGAGAATTTGAATCTCATATGTTACTTTTTTCAGTAGCACGCAACAGGCCAGGTGTTAATGGAGACAATGGATGGTTGAGCCATCTCGGGTTTGGGCTGTGCAGGGCGTATGGGGCAGAAGGACAAGGCATCTCGAGTATCGAGGCTGCTGTCAAGAAAATGGCAGAAGAAACTCACAGTGGGTCTAACTGGATAGAAAAGGGAGTGGATCTAAAAGGAACCCATTTGGTAGGTCAAAAATGGAGCTGTCCAGGAAGAAGACATCTACATTCAGTCAGAGAGTAGGTATCTTAAGGAGAAGGCTGTCAGAGGGGTGATAATGGTTGATGGGCTACTAGAGTAAAGACGTCAAAGTGCGGGGTCCTGGGCGTGATGAGGGAGGGGAAGCACAGAATGGGTGTTGACGTGGCGTGGAGGCCGGAGGACACAAATGCTGAGATTCAGCCTGTGGGTGCCAGGGAACGGGACGAGCCACGGACCCTTGTGGACGTCAGCATCACATAAGATGATGGCAGCACCTGAGACAGGAGGATGGGGGTGGGGAGTCCTCAAGGAGCAGGAGTGAGTGGCCAGCCCAAGAGGTGCCAAGAGTCTGGCTCCTGGCACAGGAGTTTTATGTGAGGAGGAGGACTGGGGGCTTGGAAGCCAACCTAGGTCAGCAAGAGAGCACCACCCTGCTTGGGGAGTGGGGGACAGGGGAATGAGCGGGGGCCACTGGAGGGGCTCAGGAGCCAGTCTGGGCTGAGGTGTTGCCCAGCATTTGTGTCTCACTCTGAAATGTGTCTCTTCACTCCTCCGTGTCTGCTACACGGTGAAATGGCCCATCTCTACCCCTGGCATCTGGGACTGAGTGTCTGTCCCATAATAAGTGCTCATAACTATTTGAGGAGACAGGAGGAGAAAGAGGGATACGCTGGTTTCAAAAGAGCTTTGTGGCAGCCCAGGCCCACGTTAGTCCTGCTCTATCCCTTCCAGTGCCCAGCGAGGCCATGCCCAGCGTCGCTCCCACCATGAGACTGGATGAGCAAGAAGAAACTGGGAGAATCATCGAAATGCAACGCCTAGAAATCCAGCGCCTCCGAGAGCAGATCCAAGAGCAAGAGCAGATCCCGGGCTTCCACCCGCTCTCTGTCGTCCGGCTTCCTTCCCTCCTTGAGTCAGAAGTGGACTTTGAGGTGCAGACCAAGTGACCCCCTCTGGTAAGCCGTCTGCAGTTGCATCAGAGGAAGCCCTGTGCCTCTGTCCCCCGGCCGGCTCTGGGCTGGCCCTGCAGTCCCTGCAGCACTGGCCACACCAGCCTCTTTCTCCTGCCCTGGGGAACTTGGGACGTGGTCAGAATAAAGATGTTTGCCCACAACCAGGTCCAACCCTCTGCTTAGTCAAGGAGCCAGGGAGCGAGTAGAGAGAGAGAGGACCCTGAGGAAGTGAGGGGGTGGGGGGCTCAACTCATCCCAAGCCATCGCTGCTTGTCCCGGTCCAGGCACAGGGCTGCCTGTCACTGCGGAGATCACACTGGACTTGGGCCCGGCCTCCTGCTGCCCCTCTGTCCTCTCTGGACCCCCGGGATGGGACTGCCTGCTCCTACCCTAAGTATCACTGCCTGCCGCTTCTGACCTGGCTTCCTCCCCTGGCAGCCCAGTCAGGACCAGACAAAGCCACCGACGTTTTCTTCTCCTTTATGAAGCATAGTGAGATTTTCTGGGGATTTGTACATGTGTGCAAAGATGACAGTAAAGTAATGAACATGGCAAAGTGACTAGAGTTCCCCCAGGCCTTCTATCCCCTGCTGACCCCGTGGTGAGGACTGTAAGCAGAGCTCTATTTACAGAGGGTTCTCTTACACCCATGCACTCTGTGCACTTTACACTGGTCATTCTTGTTCTGCAGGGCCCTGCCCTGCTCCTCCATCTGAATGGAGGTGGGGGGAGGGTACCTCTTCCCCTAGGCCACCGTACTGGGCGCCCCAGTCACACATACCAGGAAAAGTGACATTTTATGCACTCAAGCAAAAGAACATAACCCAGATGTCCTTGTCTTCTCCCACCTTCAGAGGCCAGACACCCTTTTAATATCCAAATAGCAAACATTTAAGCCCCTGGTCTCTGCTGGTCCCTGCTGGCTGTCTTACACCTGGCATCTCCAAGACATTTCCCCATCTTCCCCAATCTGCTTTACCCCAGCTCTGGGCACTGCTCTTGGGTTAGTTTTCACAGTGAGAGCTGAGATGTAGCTGTCACGCCTGGCAAAGCTCTCCTGAAGCCTGGGGAGATCAGAAGGAAGGCTCACAGCAGAGGCTACCAAGCAGTCGACGTGGGACTCACTCCTTAGCAACTCCCTGACCTCCACCCCTAGCCCACACCCTGTCACAGTGGCCAGCTCCTCCCCTCCAGACCACTGTGTACGCAGCATGTCCTCTGCTCTAGGAGACCAGGCTCAGGGAGTAGGGAAAGATTCAGGCACCCTCTAATTGATTCAACCACAGAGACGACAGCCCATTACATTATCGTGCCCGGCAGGTGGGCCCTTCTGGGACACAGATTTCATTCCGAACTAGCATACTGGCTTTACCTTTGCAGAAGAAACTGACTTGAAATGAGATCAGGGAGGTCAGCGGGGCTAGGTGCTTCAGGGTTTAAAGGTGCATTACAGATATGACTCTGTCCAGAGGCCAGCACAAAGCCACCGAGAGCCACTGCCCTCCACTTCCAGGCTCTTGCCACACTGGCCTCCTTCCAGTTCTTATAAAAGTTCAAGTTCTTCCTTGCCTCTGGGTCATTCCACATACTGTTTTCTCTGCCTGAAATGTTCTTGTACCCACACCTCACTCAGTGAACTTCATCCTTCAGATGGTAGCTGAAATGTCACTTGCTCACAAAGGTAGTCCCTGATCCCTCCTTCCCCATGTAGATTACACGTACCGTATTGTTTTCCTTCAGAACCCTCACTCTAACATACCCATTTGATGGTGTGATGCTGCCTCTCTTCCTAGGCTCTCGGTTCCATGGCTGTGTCTGTGTTTAAAGCTGTCTTGGGTGTTTGGGTGGAGCATTGATGAAGGGACCCGACAGTGGAGGCAGGGGGCTGTCGGGAAGACACCATGGCTAACTACAAGTAAGAGGACAGCTTCTGGGACCCAGATGGTGGCAGCAGAGATGCAGAGATGTGAATTTTTCTTTCTTTTTTTTTTTTTAAGTTTATTTATTTTGAGAGAGAGAGAGCTAGTCAGGGAGGGGCAGAGAGAGAGGGAGACAGGATCTGAAGAGGGCTCTGTGCTGATAGCAGAGAGCCCGACGTGGGGCTCGAACTCACAAACCATGAGATCATGACCTGAACCGAAGTCGAATACTCGATTGACTGAGCCACCCAGGTGCCCTTGAGAAGTGAATTCTTCTGACTTCAGGACTGAGGGAGTTCGCCCAGCACAGGGAGAGGGAGGAAGACTCGGGAAGAAGGCACCTGCAGAGAAAACTGGTTACTCTTCAGCCAGAAGGAAATTCACTGTGGCTGGATGCAGCAACATTCAAATGACAGAGTTTTCAACCTAAAAATGCCTTAGAATCAAGTCATCACATTTCACCTACAAGATGGGCCTTAGGGGAGGCGCCTGGGTGGCTCAGTCGGTTAAGCCTCCGACTTTGGCTCAGGTCACGATCTCGCAGTTTGTGAGTTTCAGCCCTGTGTCAGGCTCTGTGCTGACAGCTCAGAGCCTGGAGCCTACTTTTGATTCTGTGTCTCCCTCTCTCTCTGCCCTGCCCCTACTTGCGTGCACTCTCTCTCTGTCTCTGTCTCTGTCTCTGTCTCTCTCTCTCTCAAAAATAAATAAACATTAAAAAAAAAAAAAAAAAAAAGATGTGTTAGGTTACAGATGAGGAAATCAAAGCCAGGAAGAGTGAAATAGTTGGTACAGCGTCATCCCAGCGGGGCCGGACTCACAGCCCAGGCTGTCCATGGCCTCCACATCCCAACCACATTAAGCCTGCTCTGGAGAAGCACCAGACAGAACCTGGACCAGGTGTGGAGGTCATAGGAGTGTGATGCTCCACAAGTCTAACCCAGAAGTAGAGGGAGCTGATGCCTCCCAAACTAGGCTCCCCTGAGTCCAGTGGCCGAGAAGGAGGTGAAGGCAAAAGGAAACGGAGAGCCCCAACCCAGCAAACCCTGGCACTTGGGCCAGCAGGTCAACAGAGTGTTTCCTCACTTGCCCGGGGGGGGGGGGGGGGGGGGCAGGCAGATGGCCTCTTGTTGGCAAATTTGCAGCCAGAGGTACAATCTTGCTGTTTTATGCCGGTCTCAGCCTATCAACAACCAACGTTGTGGCTAGACTCACCCTTGTGGTTCTTACTATGATCCCAAGACACCCTTCAGCAACCACCATCAGGAAACTTTGAAAAAAATAAAGCTTTATTACTTACAGGGCCTGGAAATGATACATCTCACCTGGGGCCCCACAGCAAGGTCGTGGGGAGGGAGGGAGGGAGAGGAGGGAGGGAGGGAGAGAGAGAGGCATCTCACAGGCCTGGGATTCTGCTTTATTGGGGTCAAGTGTGAGGCCTAGGGTTTTGTGGGCTCACTATTTAAAACATAAGAGTGGGAATTTGAAGGGTAGGGAGGGGGGCGGGGAAAGTGGCTCAAACGGTCAGTTATTAAAATCAACCAAGATCTCAGAAACAAAGAAACCTCAGTGGCTGCCAGTGTGTTTTTTCGAGATAGTCCTCTGTGAAGTGGATGCCTCGGAGATCAAAGGAGAAGTCAGGCTCTCTTGTTACAAAGAGAAAAGTCACCGTCAGGGTTTAGCTACACCAGTTTGCCTCCCATAGTCTATCCTGTGCATTCCCACCTCCAGCTGTTGGGTGGTCCTGACTGGGGTGGCCGTTGCACTGAGACCTCCCTTCACTTTGCCTATCCTGACTCTAGGGGAGGTTCTCACCCCACTGCTGAACCTCCCCCTTCACAGGGTCCCTAGAGCCAGTTGACCCCCTCATTGACAGAGTGGGCCTGCCAGTCACCTCCTCCTACAGGACTCTACTGTCACCCAGGTGGCTAGGCATTGGCATACGAACTCCACTCTTGTTCTTCTGCTTGCGGTCCATTGTTAACCTAGGGAGTCATTCATTTATGGTGGGACGGCTGGTGCTTTTGGATGACTATCCTCTTTCTGAGCCCCAGACACCCACTGGCTCCCCTGTCCTTCTTCTAGACCATTTGCATCGGCTGTGGCCAGACAGGGTGAGCTCCCAAGCAAGCCTCCCCTCGCCATCCTGTTCTCCTGGCACTGAGGACCCTGCCTCACAGGAGGTCCTAGCATCAGCATCTACCTTTCCCCACTGCTTTTTACACAAGGCATGACCAGTCCTTACCCGACAGCTGCTCCCAGGAGGTGCCTGAGGAGCCCCGGTGGGCCTGGGAATATGTGTGTGTCCAGGTAGGACTCCCTTGCCATCACTGCTCTGGATTTGGAAAGATCAGAGAGAAGGATGTCCGGACCAGGGGTGGGGTTCCTTCCCCCGGAGCTGTGTGGGGGCGAGCTCCTCTAGACCATTGGAGGTTCAAGATCCACTTATGCTTTGAGCACACCTAAGATACCGACTCCCCTGAGCTGAACTGGAATGGGAGCCGATGTACGAGGAGGTGACCCTGCTGTGTGCCAGGCAGCAGGAAGAACTAACGTTCCCGATCCCCCACGATGACCAGTCAGATACAGGAATGTGTACCTGTTGTTCATGTGGGATTTGGCAGGGGTGCTGGGTGTCCACTAGGACTTAACCTAGCCCCTACTGTGTGTACTGATGTAATAAATGTATTAAAAGTGGGGCTGGGAGAGTCCAGTTCTGAACAGAAGAACTATGGATGCCCTTCTTTAGCTACAAGTAGCAAAACCCAACTCCAGCCAGTTTAAGCCACAAGGGAAATCACTGGGCTGGGGGCAAGAAGGGGGGCGGTCTTAGGGAATCTCAAGGCAGAGATACAATCAGGCCTCAAAAGAAACTTGCACCAGGGCCTGGCTGGACCACCCCTCCTTCTCTTGTCCTTCCCCCTTCTCTGCAGACCACTTTCCATCCCCAGTTCAGCTGGGGCTAGGCACTTCAGCATCTCATTAGTACATGCCCCAAAGCTGAAATGGAATCTCTAGTCTGATTTTAAAATGCCAAAAGCAGGGGCGCCTGGATGGCTCAGTCGGTTGACCGTCCGACTCCAGCTCAGGTCGTGATCTCACAGTCTGTGAGTTCGAGCCCTGCATCGGGCTCTGTGCCAACAGCTCAGAGCCTGGAGCCTGTTTCGGATTCTGTGAATCCCTCACTCTCTGACCTCCCCCGTTCATGCTCTGTCTCTCTCTGTCTCAAAAAAATAAATAAACATTAAAAAAAATTTTTTTTTTTTAAATGCCAAAAGCAGGGGGAGAGCCTGGGTGGCTCAGTCAGTTACCATCCGACTTCGGCTCAGGTCATGATCTCAACAGTTCATGGGTTTGAGCCCCGCATCGGACTCTGTGCTGACAGCTCAGAGCCTGGAGCCTGCTTCGGATTCTGTGTCTCCCTCTCTCTGCCCCTCCCCTGCTAGCACTCTCTCTCTCTCTCAAAAATAAATAAACATTAAAAAAGAATTGATTATATTATTTAATCACACACACAACTAAGTACTATTGTCCCCGTTTTACAACCGAAGAGAATGAATTTTTCTAAGGTTACAGAGCTGGAGCTGGGGCTTGACACTTCAAGGTCAATCTAGCTCCAAAACCAATGTTCTGTTCCAACATTTATTCAACATGCATTCCCTGAGCACCTGTTATATGCCAGGCCCATTCTAGGAGCAGGGAAGATACCATGAGTCAGACTCAAATCCCTTCCCTCATGAAGCTTACATTTTCAGGGAGTAGAGAGCCAACATTCCAGACAGGTAAGAAAAATATATAGCATACGGGGCAGTGAGAAGTGCTACAGAGAAACATAAGAGAACAAAGGAAATAAAATAAGGGAAAGGGATAGGAAGTATGGGGAAGGCTGTGGTTTTAGACAGAGTTGCCGGGAAGGCCTTCTCCCTGAGAAGGTGCTGTTCGAGCACATTCCTGAAGGAGGGTGCAGGAAGGAGTCTTGGGGAGAAAAGCATTCCAAGCAGAGGGAATAGCATGTGCAAAGTCTCTGAGCATGAGCAAGCCAGGGAGGGAACTCAGAGAGGGCCTTAGGATGGGGGAGGACTGTTTCTCTGCGGAAGAGGACCACTGGAGGCATGCAAACACAGTAATGACATTACCCGCTCTGCCTTAGAACAGGGTCACTCCAGCGACCAGGTTGACAGTAGCCTTCGGTGGGAATGTGGCAGAGGCAGGGAGACTGGGCCACAGGGCCTCTCTTTTGAGAGGCAGGCCTTTCAGAACTCCCACCATCTAATGAACCAGCTAGAACCCACATTTTGCACTCTGTGCCCATGGCCACCTCCTACTCTTGGCTTTCACTGTTGCCCACCTGAGCTGCCCCCACAGCCTCTGCTTTGGGGACACGGTTCAAAAGCCCTGCAAGGAGCCTGCCTGTCCGCTTGAACTCCAAGTCACTTGATAAGACCCAGAATGAAAACAAAGACACACGATCCATGTTTAAACTGAGGAAGTTTTAGGCTTTGTTACCCCTACCCAACAAGTTTTTTTCAAACTTCCCAGGGGAAAGGGAGGGAAAATTTCATGAGTCCCCCTGCCCCAGCTCCTTCCAGGACAGCTAGACCATGGCTGGCTGGCTGGGCTAACCCCTCCTTGGGACCAGAAGGATAAATAATTGCTAGACATGAGCAACAGGAGTACACAGAGGTGAGCCCTACCCGGCCCCCCTCCCCCCACCCCACTTCCCAGCTCCTCCCAGGGCAAAGGACACCTTTACAATGCTTCACAAAGTGACACAGTCACATGGTTGTCCCTGAGATCCAGCCTGCCCCAACTTTTCCTTGAGGGGAAGAACCATCTAGATCTGCACTGTCCAGGAAGGGAGCTGCGAGCCACACGTGGTGATTGAGCATTTGCGGCATAGCTAGTCTGAACTGAGATGCACAAAATAACGGACTGAAATAGCTCCTTAATCACTCGTATATTAAAATGCAAATATTTGGGGGTTGAACAAAAATTGTAAGATATTATTTTCACCCTTTTTTCCCTACCTTTTTAAAGTGGCTACTAGAAGATTTTAAATTACACATGTAGCTCATGTTCTATTTCTATTCGACAGTGCTGCTCTAAGGTTGTGACTGGCTCCCCCATCATCTCCACAGAACGAAGCTAAGACGGGTCAAGAATAATTATTTTGTTGGGGCACTTGGGTGGCTCAGCCGGTTAAGCATCCAACTTCAGCTCAGATTATGATCTCGCGGTTCATGAGTTTGAGCCCCGCGTCAGGCTCGGTGCTGACAGCTCAGAGCCTGGAGCCTGCTTCGGATTCTGTGTCTCCCTCTCTCTCTGTCCCTCCCCTACTTACAATCTGTCTCTCTCTCTCAAAACAAGTAAACGTTAAAAAAAAAATTTTTTAAGAGTTATTTTGCGAGCTGAGAATGGGAAGAAGACTTTGATTTTGTTTTTCTTGCCTATTCCATCCATATCAGAAGGAGAGAGAATAAGGGGTGTTACAAGGGGCTCCACCCAGGAGACGGGGGACAGTCTACAACCACCTCCGAGCAGGCACCCTTTCCCCACCCAAAGCATGTGCGGTGGGTGGTGCTGGATTCCCTATTAGAAGCAGAGCCCTGGCCACGTCTCTGGTATATTTCGGAATCCTCCAGGGGCACCGCAAGTGAGTCCAGAGCCTTGCCATGGCGTCTACGTCCCTGTGCAACCCGCCAAACTTGCCCTTCCAGCATTGTCTTACACGCTCCCTGCATCTATCACCTCACACATTCATTTCTCCAGCAAATATTTATTGGTTACCTCCCAAGTGCCAGGCAAAATGCTGGCTTCTAAGGTCATGATGGTTAGCAAAACGGACACTAAGGGCACCGTGTGTGGGGGGGGGGGATGTGGGGAGGTGACCAGTAAGTAAATAGGGGCAATTACAGCACATGCACCAAGAGCAGCTGTGGGGGAAGCACAGGGGCCATGGGTGCACCAGAGAAACCTAAACCGGCCTCAAAGTCCGAGAGGGCTTCCTGGAGGAGGTGACATCACAGTTAAAGAATTCGAGTTGGCCACACGGAGCCTGGGTGGCAGGACGTACCCCATGCAGGGGAACTCGGAGTTCAAAAACCAACCAGAAGGGCAAAACAGTGGACAGAGCATACAGAACTGAATGACGTGACATGCAATCTGGCTGGATGGCAGGGGGCCAGTGGCAAATGACTGGTCTGGTTGTAGATGGCAGGGGCTGTGTGAGCCCTGCAAAGGAGTGTGGCATATATCCTGAAGTGTTGATTCTGCAAGAGTTTTAAGCAGGGGAGCTCTGGTGTACTCCTGAAAAGCCTTTACCCCACCTCTTCCTCCTCCTCCTCCTCCTTCTCCTCCTTCTCCCCCTTCTCCTCCTCCTCCCCCTCCTCCTTCTCCTCCCTATCTCCTCCTCTTCCTCCTCCCCCCCTTCTTCCTCTCCCTCCTCCTCCTCAGGGGGGGCTCCCATCCCACCTCCCCCAGCAGGAACCACATCCAGGAGGCAAGCCTACTGCAGTCACATACTTGGGGCTTTAAGGAGACTGATCAAGGGGCTTGTAGGGACTCCAATCCAGGGATGAGTGTACTGGGACTGGGTTTGGGGATCAGCTGGTGTTGGAATTTGGGGCCGAGGCAGGATTTTAGTTAGGGGCTGGGACTTGGGGGCTGAATTGAGGGACAAGAGTCAAGGTTGTGGTCTAGGACCTAATTCCAGAATTTGGAGCTGGGGTTGGGGTGAGGAACTGGAACGAGGTTTCAAGCCAGATTTGGGGTCGGGATCTGGAGTCGGGATTGGAATTGGATTTGGAAATGGGGCTGGGGGTTGGGGCTGAGATGTGGGGGAGGGGTTGCAGCCGGAGCTAGGAATTCTAGTTAGGGTTTGAAACTGCAGCTGGGCTCGGGGTTAGGTTTAGGCTGGAATGAAAGTTAAGCTGGGCTTGGAGCCAGGGGATGGGTTAGGGTCCAGGCTCTGGGGCAGATAGACAACATTCCTCCAGCTACCCAGAACTGGGAATTGTGTTCGAGCCCTAACAGCAGTTGACAGAAGCCCCTCCCTTCCCAGGAATGCCTCAGCCCAGCCGAAGGAGCTTTGCCACGTCAGCCAATCGGCTCAAGCCCTGCCTTGGAAACACCTGTTGATCCCCCTCCCCCCCCCCCCACACACACACCCGAGAGGCTCACCTGGACGCAGGTTAGGCAGGTGAAGCGCCTCCCCTCCCCGGAAACGAAGCTGGAGCGTCCCACCTGCCTGGCCCAGCCCGCTCTGGTCGGATCCAGCACTTCCAGGTTTCTTGTGAGTGCCCCATGGTCCCCTGACCCCCCACCGCCCCCACTCTCTCCCACTGGCGCTTCCTGACAACCTCCACCCCACCCCCGGCCTGGCCCCGCTGTCCCTGTGCCAGCACTTTCGGACCCCGTGAAGTCACAGCCCTGAGGAATGCCGGGACTGACTCCAGGTCCCCTCCCACGGCCCCTCCCCCACCTCCCTTGGGGGCACCTGCACCTGCTCCTCCCACCTCAAGTGCTAGGCAGCCCCTGGAGTGGGGTTGCGATGGACCAGTAACCTCATCAGAGGTGTAACCCATGCACAGCCACATTAATCATTTTCCGGGACTGATCCAGGACCTGCATCCTATATGAAGCAGGAGTCCTCTCCTAAATTAAAGAGGAGAACATTGTGTTCTCTGATTCAAAAAGCACGCTTTGGGCATCTGTGCGGGCCCAAGAATTCCCACTGGAAATTTGAAATGGCCGTGTCAACTGACTCGTCCCCATCCTTCAAGAAAATGTTACTGTCCTCACTTCTCAGATAAGGAGCCTGAGGCGCTAAGAGGTGAAGTCATCCGGGGCTTCTCTGACCTTCCCCTGAGCCCCTCTTCTGACTAACCCACACCCAGCATTTATCACATACACACACCTGCTGTAAACTCGGGCTCCTTGAGGGCAGAGACCACAGCTGCTTTATTTCACCCAGTTTGAGTCATGCTGACTGGTCTCTAGAGGACATATTAAAAGAGTGACCACCGTCAGGTCCCTTGCCCAAGTCCCATGGGTGGTAAGAACAGCAGCTGGGGTTCCAGCACAGAGCCCTCCTTCTCCCTTTGCGCCACTTTAGAGAAATCGTGGAGGAGGATGTCATGGGGGATTGGTGATGGGGAGAACGGAGAAGAGTGGGAGGCAGGAAGACGGGTGTGGAAGAGGGTGATGAGGCAGGAGCCATGGGGATGGAAACAGGGACTGGATGGAGAGAGGTTTGCAGGTGGCCTCCCTGGGATTACACTCCACAAGGAAGTAAGGAACATGAGAGGGGGAGGAGGTCTGGGCTAAGAGCCTGGGATGTGACCCGTTGCATCAGAGGTGACTATGGAACATCCAGGTAACAATTGGCTTCGGGGTCTGGAGCTCAGGAAGGAGATCCAGGTTTGAGGGAGAAAGCGATTAGGGCACCAGCGGCTGTGGATGGAAATCAGAGGAGATGTTGGGGAAGGAGAGATCTAGGGGTTAGATCCTGACCCACAAGAGAAGTAGCCGCAGCCCGAGAGAGAGAGAGAGAAGATTCAGGGTCAGGCTGCTGGTTCCAGAAGAGTTAAGTCATTAGCCCCCTCCCTCCCCACAGCCCTCCCCCCAGGAGCCAGTGGTGACAGCTGAGGCCATGTGAGTCGGATCCTGAATGAGGCTTTATCTCTGCTCTTGGTCCCATCATCCACTGTGGCACCAGTTCCTTCGCCAGCCGGGATGGGACAGGCAACTGAGAGAGCCCGGAGAGGTCAGGGGCTGGGCCAGGGGCTTCCCTGGAGGGGTGGGAGGTGTGCTACGTGGGGGAAGTCCCCGGGGTCATTAGAGAAGCATTCCCAAGTGGCAGTGGGGGGGGGGGAGGCGGCGGGGGGAGGCCGTCGGGGGACACTGGGGTGGATTCCCTGGGATCATCCCCAAGGCTCCCAGAAGAGACCATAAAGGCCGAGCAGGCTGGGGAGGTGACAAGTGCGATTCCCACCCCCCCACCCCCCCCGCAGGTGATGGTGGCCATACCCTGGACTGGGAGAGGAACAGGACTCTGGGCCTCTAGCTGCCGAGCTGGTGGGTGGGGCTCTAGGCCATGACCCGCACCCTCTGACCCCTGATACTGACCTCTGTCCTCTGCCCCGCCCCCTCTATGCCGGAAGGAGAGGCTCAAGCCCCGCCGGGCGGGGGGCCGCCCCCGGACGCGCTGGCGGAGCAGGTAGAGCTGTGGTGGTCCCAGCAGCCCCGGCGCTCGGCGCTCTGCTTCGCCGTGGCCGTGGCGCTCGTGGCGGGCTGCGGGGCGGGTGGCGTGGCGCTGCTGTCCTCCACCAGCAGCCGCTCGGGTGAGTGGCGGCTGGCGACGGGCACCGTGCTGTGCCTGCTGGCCCTGCTGGTCCTGGTCAAGCAGCTGATGAGCTCCGCCGTGCAGGACATGAACTGCCTCCGCCAGCCCCACCACGTGGCCCTGCTGCGGAGCGGCGGCGGGGTGGACGCCCTGGTCGTGCTGCTCAGCGGCCTGGTGGTGCTGGTCACCGGCCTGACTCTGGCCGGGCTGGCCGCCGCCCCGGCCCCGGCCCGGCCCCTGGCCGCCATGCTGTCTGTGGGCATCGGCCTGGCCGCCTCGGGTGCGCTCTTGCTGCTGGGCTTGCTGCTCTATCAGGTGGGCGTCAGTGGACACTGTCCGCCTCTCCGTGCGGCCGCCCCCTCCACCCACGCCCACCACGGCGGCGACGGCAGCATCTTCAGCATCTCGGGACGGTTCTCTGCCGGGCGGCGTCATGAGACCACGTCCAGCATCGCCAGCCTCATCTGACCGAGCCCGAGTTCCCCTGCCCGCGACCTGCCTCAGCGACCACGGCGCCGTGCCAGGGTGGGAGTGGGTGTGAGTGTGTGCTTGCACGCGCACGTGAGTGCGTAGGTGTCCCCAGGACCGTCCAGCCCGCCGTGGGATTGCGTGACGCGTGTACCCACACATCCATGCCACAGGAAGGTGGAACTGGGGGCTTGTGGCTGTGGAACTGTCAGAGTCTACCCGTCTGGACCTGGGGCCCCTGAGGATTCTTGGCCCCTGTTCCCAGCCCCCCTCAAATCCAACCCTGCCTTGGAACACCTATCAGATTTCCGGGAGCGACTGTCCTACCCCAGAGACCATACGGGCGACTTCACTGAGGAGAGTACCCGGTGACAAAGTGCAAAGAACGCGGGCTCCACAATGTGACAGGACTGGACTGGAATCCCCCACCCGCTGGGGGGCCTTGGGCAAGTGACTTAACCTCTCTGAGCCTCAGTTTCCGGAGAGTCACAGTCGTGGTCGTGGACCACATCGTATACGGAAGGACTGGGCACGCGGCAGGTGTGCAATAAAACTGGTGGCCGTTGTCACTGTCGCTGTCGGTACCTCACCATCTCCCCTCCCCCTCGGCTTTCCCCTCCCCGACAACTACCGCTTCTACGGTGCACACTGCCTACCTCAAGCTGACAAAAGCTACCCTGACGTGTCCCCTATCAGGCCTGTGATTTCTCCTCACAGGTATGAGGAAGCTGGAGGGGAGAGGGGGGTGTGAGAAGGGGGGTGGGGAGGAGCGTGGCCCGAGTCCTTCACATTTGCTCCCGTGCTGGTTCAAGATGAAGTCTTAAGTGCCGGGGTTTTACCAGCTAGTTTCTCTGGAGGTTGCCACTCCCTGCCCCACCTCTGGAATCAGATCGTCCTGGCCTATGTAGTAGCTGCAACTGCTGGCCTTCCTCCGGGCCCTTCCGCCCCCACCCCGGGTATGGGAGGGTTGTTTGAAACCCCCCTGGGGGGTAAGAGTCACTGCCAGCTTGGGGTCAGCCCCAGGATCTCCCATCTACGGTGCAGAACGGCCTATGTGGCACCCATCACCTTCCACCAGAACAGGAGCTACGGTTAGTTTCATCACTCCCTGCTTCTCGAGGTCAGATGCCATGCAGCCCCGCCAGGGCACCAAGATGGGCTGGGAAACCAGACAGGCCTCCAGGGGGCCCCAAGTGTGGAGACACAGGTTCTCCAACAGGAGGAAATTGCTTTCGGGAGTCAAGACCTAGGGGGCCTCCTGGAGAAAACGCCGCCGGGCAGATGGATGAGGGAAGGGTGTTGCCAGCCAAGGAGGGAGCAAGGTGAGTGGGAAGAAGAGGGCATGTCCAGGAGGACAGTGGAACCTCTCCCCAGGACCCGTGGCATCTCAGACCCCACATATTCAACATCGGATCCCCCTCCTCATCCTGAACCAGCTCCTTGTCCCACCCAGAGGGGGCAGTGGGGGGGCACCCTTCACCCAGCACCTGGGTTAGAAAGCTCGGTTGTGGTCCCAGACGGCACCCTGCCTCCCTCCTTATCCTGTGTCCAGTGAACATCACCTGCAGACTTCCCCACAGATGTGTGTGCGGTGCTCAACCCTCCACACTCACCCCCCAGCGCCCTGTCCATCTCTGCCTCATTTGTGCAGCCTCCCGCCTGGGGTCCCTACTTTTGCTTTTTTTTTTTTTTTTTTTTTTTTTTTTAATGTTGGTTTATTCCTGAGAGAGAGAGTGAGCAGAGAGAGAGGGAGACAAGAGGATCCAAAGATCTGTGCTGCCAGCAGAGAGCCTGATGCAGGGCTTGAACTCACAAACCATGAGATCATGACCTGAGCTGAAGTCAGACGTTTAACTGACTGAGCCACCCAGGCGCCCCTCTTTTCTTCTTCAGTTCACCTCTCTCCCAAGCCCAACACATACACCTGAGCCACAGTGACTGTTAGGGAGGTATTGGCGGGCAGAGGGGTGGGGTGGGAGGACATGACCACCTGTTCACCCATGAGCCAGACCCAGGTGATGGGAGGCTCCTCACCCCTTCCCCTGCCCTTGGAATGTGTGTCCCACTTGCCTTTCTGGCTCCGAGAAGCTGCCCCAAGGACAGAGCCTTGGGACAATGATACAGCATTGAGACTATCTGGACTGTACATGAGATGGAACCCAGTTAAGGCCTCTATATAAACTTTTAAGATATGAGAGGCAGATGCAGCGGTCTACTCGACTTGTGGCCACTCAAGACAAGCCTCTAAGGGAGTTTCCTTGCCTGTTACACCTGCCAGTCACCACTCTGGAGTGGCCTATCTCTGTCTTCGGCCTCTGTCTGACCTCCATGTACCGGGGCCAGCTTCAGATTACACCCGGGAAGCTCCAAGTTGCAACCCAGCACTGTCCTAAAACAAAAGTCCTTCCCCGTGCCCCCACCACACGCAGGCTACTGTGCAGGATCCCCGACATGATTCGGCCTCCCTCACACCTCCAAGCACCCCATGAGCCAGCCTCACGGAACTGTTGTGACCTCCGCATAATCTCACTTCTCCCAGCCTTTGTGTGCTCTCTCCTCCTTTCCTCCATACCCTTCAAGACCCGGTTCTTCAGGCCTCTTCCCGACCCTCTCCTCCTAAACTGATGAGTTGTCTGTTTTCTGTGCCTGTCCTTGCGATTGTAGACACCAGTCTGCAATTCTTTCTCTGTGTGCCTGTCTCCTTAATCAGGTGGTTGGCTCCTCTGGGGGGATTTGGGTCTTGCCCATCTGCGCACCCCTTGTTCCCAAGGTGGGCCTGACATATAGCAGGTGCTTTGTTGCATGGATGAAGGACTCAGCTTGGTTGGAAGGCAATGTGTATGCAAGGATCAGGGAAAGACCCACCTAGAATAGGAATGGGTAGGAAACTTAGGCCACTGTCCCCACTGTTGGCCCTGAATCTTTCTGCCTCCCCACAAATTCTCACCCTTCCAGGGTTCCCAAGAGGAATCTATCATTATCACCAGCTACAGGGCTACCAGAGAACCCCACACTGCCTCTCCATCCTATAATATGGGGTGAAATGCGATTTCTTTTCAGCTAAGACAGGGTTACTCTTTCAACATATTTGCTTTAGAAAACTAAAGGAAGGAGCACCTGGCTGGCTCAGTTGGTGGAGCATGCAACTCTTGATCTCGGGGTTGTGAGTTCCAGCCCCATGCTGGGCATAGAGATTACTTAAAAAAAAATAAAAAAAATAAAAATAAAATAAAATAAAATAAAATAAATAGAACGCTTTAAAAAACCTTAAAGAACAAAAAAACAAAACACCTAAAGGAAAACAGAAACACAGACGCCTAGAGAAGGGGGAAGGGACGGGTTACATCACACAAATGTCTAGATCAGCAGCTACTGTAGGCAGGGCCTTTGTTGAGCTTTCCTGGGAAAGATGCCAGATGAAGAATATGGCCCGTGGCCCCAGAGGGCTGTTCCAAAGGGCAGTGGAAGTCAGCACCCACACACCCAGCTATAACATGGGTCTGGGTGAGAGCGAGGTCCAGGCACAGGCAGGGCAGAAATGCTACTACTTCCGGGATCTCTAAAGCAGACTTCCCACAACCTCCAACCTCAAGCTTGTTTGCTCAAAGCATCTCACTGAATCCTCTCTTGGTCTACATTGCAACTAGCCATCTACTGGCCCCTCTGCTCGCTCTCTCTCTAAAGCTGTCCCCTCCTGTCTTCATCTCCCTTCTGGTTAAAATCCCATCGCCCAACATTTCACCCACTCCTTCACAGAGTCCCCAACCCCTTAGCGCCCCGCTCCTTTGAAGTTCACCCAGCTGCTTTTGCCACACCTACTGCCTCCCAGTGACCAGGTATTAGGCCAGGCCGCCTGGTGTCACCACGAATTCCTCATCACCCATCTCGACTGGTCTGCAATTCTGCTCATCAGTTACGCTGCATTTCCCTGGTCAGCTCCTGCTTTCACAGCGGGCCCCCCAAGTTCTCTCCACTCCCCTCACACCTCAGCATCACCCCCTGCAGATGGTGTGACCTCCCCTGTCAGGAGAAAACGAGGGTCATGTGGTGGGAGGCCTTCACCTTGCTCCCCCCAAATCGCTCCTCCTTCACTCCTATCCGTGGAATGGCCTCGTCAGCCCAGCTGAGGAATTTGGACTTTGTCCTCAGGACAATGAGAAACATGGAAAGCTTTTAATTAGGGAAGTACTTTGGCCAGAATAGGATTTGGGGCCAGCTGGCTGCAGCGTAGAGCCAGGAATGGGCCTTAGGAGAAAAAGAATCAGAAGAAATGTCCAATCAGGCCCAGAAGTGCCATTGCTGCTGGCCCCTGAGGGATGAGAAGCAGCTGGCCAAGCTAGAGAGGTTGAGAAGAAAGAGGGCCAGAAAGAAGAAAGAGCAGAAGAAGGGTCCAGAGAGGAGAGAACTTGGCTCCTGCAAGGAAACACAAAGGGTTTGTGTGGCTAGAACTGGAGCTTCACTGGCAGGAGGCAGGAGGTGCAGCCAGGGAGGAGCCCTGGGCCACTCTTTCAGAGGCTCTGTACAGGTGGCACCATTTAAGGTCAAGAGGAAGCCAGGGAAGGATTTGAAGCAGAGGTCAAATTGGGTTTTAGGACGGTCATTCCCCCTGCAGCACAGAGAATTAACTGGAAGAGGTAAAAACAGAGGCAGGGGAATCAGTTGGTTGATGAATGCCATCGGCAGATGCACAATGACGGGGGCCAAAGGGATGGCTGTTGGGACAGAGTGAAACACAACAGATTCGATGGACGTTCAGAGGGTGGGACCAACATGTCTTCATGACTCAGGAGCTTTTTAAGATGGGAGAGGTGTGAAGGGTTGACAGAGTGTTGATAGAAAGACAGGTTTAAGACACAAGGCAGAGAAGAGGCTGTTCTTAAAGTCCCTGAACAGAGAGGCAGGGAGGGTGCCTCCAGGGCACAAGATGGTGGCATTGGGCTTGCGGTGCCACTTTGACAGGAGAGAAGGAAGAACGTGGACACAGGTAAGTTTGTGGGGTCTGTAGCAGGAAGTTGAGGGAGGCCCTGACCAACAGCTATTTTCTCTGTGATGCAGAGGCCATTTTAAAGAGCTGCTATGGAGAATGAGAGAGGAAGTGGAGTGATCCGGGCCTAGATAGAGGTCCGCACTGGGCAGCAGGGGAGGTAGAGAGAGGCATTTGCCACATGTTCCTCCTGGGCTCAACACATTCCAGATTCTCAGCTGTGTCACCTGGACCCCTGGATATTGGAGAACATGTTCCAGAAACTTCTGATCTGTTCCAATCTGGGTGGTCTTTACATCATATCCAGTCACATCTCCCGTGAGACCTCAGGCCTTCTGGGGACACTCAGGTTTCTGGAGGAGCTTCCTCTGGGCCTCAGGGGACCAACACATACTCAGTTTTCTGCATGCTGACAGGGGCTGCCTTCTTCACTCTTCCTCAGGACCTGAGAGGCTCCCTGGACATGGCCATGGAAGTCAGCCCCAGCGACCGGGACAGCCCAGCCAAGGATGGAACGTACCACTTCCACCCTCACGGCCTGCCCTCCCAAACCGGGAGCTTGTGCCCTAAAAATTCTCAGCTCCCATTCACTCAGGGGAGAGGGTGTCGGCCCAGGCAGGGTGGGAGCAATTCCAACCACCAAAGGTCCCCTCTCTGGATCTGTTTCATCGTTACTTTGGGGTGAGATCACGGCGTTGCTGTGAAGTGAAGCAGCCGAGTCGCCGTTAACTTGTTTGAGCTTCAACTTCTCTGTCTATAAAATGGGGGTGCCTGCCCAGCAGAGCCGTGTAAGGAAGGGCTAGAGCATCGGTGCTATTATGGCTGATTTTGTTCTTGCTGTGACTATATTCTACAGTAGCCAAGATTCTAATTCAAGGCCTTTGCTGCCCCCACCAGATCTTCTGACCTGAGTCCTGGGAAACAGGCACATTCAAATCCCCAGCCCAGAGTGAATGAGGAGGGAGGAGGCTTGGCAAGCTCCTCCTTCAGGATTAAGACTGCCCCCTGCTGTAGGGAGCTAACCCTGAGGGTACCCATAGGTTTGTCGCTAATACTCGCTGTGTTCTACTTTACATACTAACATTCAGTCCTTCTAACAACCATATGATGTAAGCACTATTATCATCCCCATTTTACTGAGAAGAAATTGGAGCCCTGAGACAGTAAGCAATTTGCCCAAGGTCACACAGCAAGTTAGTGAGAGCTGGGACTTGAATCCAAGTAGTCTGCTCTCAGCTCACTTTGCTGCTCTGCTGAACTTCTTAAACTTCATGCCTGTGGCTTGTGTGAACCCATCGTTGGCCTCCATACAAGGAAGAGGGATGTGGCCTTGCTTTGGGGGCAGTGGGACAAGACAGCTGGGAAGCTGAATTGTCCTTCACAGTCAGGTCTGTCTGGGTCAGGCTCTCAGGACAGAGAAGGTGCTGGCAGCTGCTGAGGGTGCAGGACAGGGTACAGGGCTAGGAACAGAGGCAGGCTGGGGCCAGGGCCTGAAGCCAGAGGAGGGAGGACCAGAGAGAGGTCTGGCTGAGTCCCAGGTATCCCACAAAGTCTAGGATCCCTCAGCTTTGAACCTGTGGGCCCAAATCATGCTCCCTCTTTGTGCTTGGGCTCAAGCACTCAGAGCGCAGTGGAAATCACTCCTCAGAGGAATCTAGGAAGGCCTCTTAGGACAGGGTACAAGGTCCTACTCAGGGGCCTGCTCAGCCAGGCATGATGCCCACAGTGGGTTCCTAGAAGAAGCCCTCCCTGCTGACCCTGGCTGGGTGCTGGGCTCAGGGAAAGCAAGCCCTTCCCTTGCCTGGATCCCTCAGAGGCTCTGACTCGGGTCCCAAAGAATACATGACAACGGGGACAGCTGAGCTGCTTCCAGGCCCAGAACTGCAGGCAGGACAGTGTCCCCCCCGCACCCCGCCCCCTCCCCAGGTCGGCACTGAGGGAGTGTAAAGTTTCCAGCAGCTGAGTTTCCAGCAGCTCCTCCCTTGTTCAACACATGCCCTCCACCCCTTAGTTCTGCTCCTCAACGTCCTCCTCAAGGTCTTGGGCTGGGGCAGCCTATGCTGCTGTCCCAGACACAGGAACTTGCCAGACCTGCAAGAGTCAGACTGTCTCTGGACTCAGGAACAACTGCTGGGGTTGGGAACATGGGCTCTAGGCTCTGCCACGTCCTCCACTGCTGACAAGCCCTTAGATGTCAGTGTTTCCCTGTTTAGTCCTCAGAACCTCCCCAACTCCACCCAGGCTCCTGATCTTCTTCACTCCTGGCTCTTGGTGACCCCACTGCCAACTAGTCCCAAACACACACCCTGCAGACCAGAGTCCTCCCGGGTGCACCCAGCTGTCTCCAGACTTCTCCCCCTGGAAATTGCACATCAGGCATTGAATCCTTGTTCCCGCAAAGCCTGCCCCTCCTCAGGGTGCCCAGCCCCCCACCCAGAAACCAGGGCAACCTCGTTGCCTCCTTTCTACTTCCCACGGCCAGCAGCCAGCAAGCCCACCAACCCTGCCTCCCTCGTGTCTCTGGAATCTCTCTGTTCCTGCCTCAGCTTAGGCAGATCTTATCACCTCTCTCTGGGTGTCTCCCCTCCAACCCATTGGCACAGCATCCAGAATGACTTTTCTATCATGATTACCTCACTCCCTGGCCGAAAACATCCACAGATGAGCCTCAGATGCTCTCATGTTGAAGTGCAAGCTATCTTGGCATGATGGCCCTAGCTGATCTGGTCCACCCTTCAACTTCACCACTGCCGAGGGCATCCCTTGACCCTCCACTGCAGCCCCCCTTGACCTCCTGCCTTTTTCTCAAGCTCCTCCCTGTATCAGTCCTGCCTTCACCCTCCTTCTCTGCTGGCTCTTTCCTCAGAGGCTAACATTGCATTCAGTGAGCATGTGTGGGGTGGCCGCCTGGTTCCTGATGACTTCCCCTTGTCTGGGAATGACCTGAAACCAACAGGCAGCCTCCCCAAATCACATTTGCACTATAGAAGCCTGCTACTGGTCACAGTGGGTTGGACCAGTGGTGGATATTTGACCCAAACTGGGCTGATGAGACTCTATCACCGGAGTATTTGAAACTTGCCATCGAGAACTCAGGAGTCCCATGCTTGGAGTGTCATTAACGCTCACAAGTGACAGGGCACAAAAGGTACCATTCCTGTCCTCAGGCTGCTAGAGCCACCTGTTTCCTGCCCTCCTGAGTCAGCTGTCCCTTCAATTCTCCTCCCATTGCTTGCAACTGAAAAGAAGCTTAACTTTGTCCCTTCTTAAAACTGCCTCCCTTGCTTGAATTATTTGGTTTTTTGGTGTTGAGTTGTAGTTCTTTATATATTTTGGATGCCAACCCTGTATCAGATATGTCATTTGCAAATCTCTCCTCCCACTCAGGTGTCTTTTAGTTTTGCATAAGACATGAACAGACATTCGTCCGTAGAAGACAGAGGGCCAATAGACACATGAAAAGATGCTCAACACCACTCATCATCAGGGAAATGCAAATCAAAAGCACAATGAGATGCCACCTCACACCTGTCAGAATGGCTAAAATAACACAGGGACATCTGGGTGGCTCAGTTGGTTAAGTGTCCGACTTCAGCTCGGGTCATGATCTCACAGTTCGTGAGTTTGAGCCCCACGTTGGGCTCGCCGTTGTCAGTGCAGAGCCTGCTTCAGATCCTCTGCCTCTCTCTCTCTCAAAATAAATTTTAAAAATTAAAAAATAAAATCAGGGCCCCTGGGTGACTCAATAAGTTAAGTGTCCGACTTTGGCTCAGGTCGTGATCTCGTGGTCCGTGAGTTCGAGCCCCGTGTGGGGCTCTGTGCTGACAGCTCAGAGCCTGGAGCCTGCTTCAGATTCTGTGTCTCCCTCTCTCTCTGCCTCTCCCCCACTCGTGCTCTCTGTCACTCTCTCTCTCAAAGAAGGAATAAACATTAAAACATATAAAATAACAAAATAAAAAACGCAAGAAACAAGTGTTGGCAAGGATGTGGAGAAAAAGGAACCCTTGTGCACTGTTGGTAGGAACGTGATATGGTGCAGCCACTATGGAGATTCCTCAAAAAGTTAAAAATAGAATTACCCTAGGGTCCAGCAATTCCACTCCTGACTATTTACCCAAAGAATTTGAAAGAAGGTGTGCATCGCTATGTTTATTGCAGCATTATTTACAGTAGCCAAATTATGGAAGCAGCCCAAGTGTCCATCAATAGATGAATGGATAAGAAGATGGTATATACACACAAGGGAATATTACTCAGCCATCAAAAAGAATGAAATCTTGCCATCTGCAATGACATGGGTGGAGGTAGAGAGTATAATGCCAAGTGACATAAGTCAGTCACAGAAAGACAGATAGCATGTGCTTTCACTCATATGTGGAATTTAAGAGAAAAATGAACAAAGGGGGGAAAAAAGGAAACCCAGAAACAGACTTTTAACTACGGAGAACAAACAGATGGTTGCCAGAGGGGAGGTGGGTGGGGAGTGTGTGAAATAGGGGACGGGGATTAGGATACAACTATCAGTACATGAACACTGACTAATGCATGGAACTGTTGAATCACACACAAACAAAACAAAAAAACACAAAGCTGCCTCCCTTGTCCCAATCTCCCCAACAGCAAGGATGACCCGGCCCTCCTCCTCTTCATCCATTCTTGACCAAGTCTTCCACGGTCGCCTCACTCCCTCACCTTTCATCTACTCATTCCTCAGCCTGCAGTAATTAAACAAACTTGACCAATACTTATTTAGCATCTGCCATGCGCAAGAATGAGAACACAGAATGAGGCACAGCCTGTGTCTTCAGAGAGGTCACAGTCTAACTGTGGGGACGGGCACGGTAAGGGGTAGGTGCAAATTGCAATACAGATTAAAATAAACCGTGGCAAAAAGAATAATAAATAAAAAAGACAAAATAAAATAAAATAAAATATAAAATAAAATAATATAAACCAGGACAAGAGAATAGTAGAGAAACTCACGGGGTGTTATGAGACGGAGGGGCTCACAAAAGGCATCCCCCGGAGGAGGGGACATCCGAGCAGTTCTATCCAGCTATGAGAAGGAATGCTTTTATGCACAGGTTCCACCTCAGGAAAACTGAGGAGCAGGGACTCCTTTTTACTTTTGTTTAAAATGAAAATAGATTTATTAATACCCGTGGAAAGTGTAATATACTGTAACCGTTTAGATGACTCACTTTATTGATAGGGAAAATTTTCAACAAGAAAGTTGGCACACTGCTTGGCACCCGCTAAAATGTTCTCATCGGGCTCATTTGAAATGCTGGCAGGTAGATGGGCTACAGGGAGTCAATGGACCAGGGACTTTCATCACAGTCACGGAGGATTGGCAAGAACAGAAGGGCAGTATAGGCCGGGGAGAGAGTGTGACCAAAAAGTGCATGGAGAAACACCATGTAGGAGAGAAGGAAAAACAAATAATTACTTTAGTAGGGAGTGGTGTCGGGAAAGGCAAGAAAGGGAACCAAGAGGCTGACAGAGGCCTTATTTCCCTAGCCCGGCCCTTGGTAGCTGTCCTGAGAACAGCAGGGAGTCATCGAGGGTGATTGAGCAAGAGGAAGTTTGTCACTCGAGCAGCAGCAGTGTCAGGGAAGGGAGGACTGCTCTACCCCTGGTGAGCCCTTACACCCTAGACACCTCCGTCCCTGAGGCTCACGGTCCCCTTGTGGTATCCACTATCCTTCAGCTGTCAGGTATGGGTGGGGGGTGACCAAAGATCGGGGCTCAGAAGGAAAAGTGGTCCCTGCCGCCCTCTGTCCCCAGCCCGCCGGCCCCAGGCTGAATGTAATTGTCCTCGATGAAGCCATCGTCATCTTCTTCACCCACCTCCGGACAGACACCCTTCCTGGTTCCGGGGAGCGGGCGGTGCTGGTAGCTGGCACGGTATTTGCGGCAGAGGTGGCACTTGGCAGCAAGCGCGATGAGGAGAGAGAGGACCACAGCCCCCAGCACGACGCCCACCAGCACAGGCCATGCCCGGGCCCCAGTGCCCAGCCCAGGGGAGATGGCTGATGCCGTGGAGAGCTCTGAGGGCCCCACAGTGGCTGCAGAGAAAGGGACAGCATTATGCATGGGGCCCCAGATGGGTTCCCTGGGGAGACCGAAAGGTGTGGGGACAGGGTCCTTCTCCCAACCCCCTCCCCAGCCCCCTTCCCATTCACTCACTTTGGTTTGCCTCACTCATGAAGGGGCCTGGAGACACCGGTGAGCCTCAGCTTCTGCCAGAAGAGCCGTAGCTCCAAGGAGACCCCCCAGATGCCAGGCAGCCCTGGAGCACAGAGTCCTAGAACATATACACCACGTGCAGGTGTCATGGGAGGCCACAGGTACACATTCCAGGGCAGACTCACAGCCATGTTAGGGCGCTGCACCAACTCTGGGCACTGGACAATTAACCATAACCGATTGTGCACGAAAGAGAAGCTGAGCACCTGGAAATTGGCTATTTGTAAGGGAAGACTGTAGGGTCCAGCTCAGAAAGCAGCTGAAACAAATAAATCAGTGCTGGAACTTGCTAAGCACTACGTATGATTCAGGCACCGGGCGGGATGTCCTCACAGAACACTGTAAGGTGGGTATAAACATTATCCTCTCTCTGTAGATGAGGACTCTGAGGCCCAGAGGGGTGAACCAACTCGGACAAAAGTCCCGGGACTTGAACCCAGGTCTCTGACACCAGGGCCCAGAGCCCAATCTGCTACACTGCCTGATAGGCTGAGGTTGGGAAGATGGGACAGAGGCAGTTCTGGCTCCCAGGGGTCAGACAACAGCAATGGCTGAGAACTAATGAACAAAAGTAGAGACCACACGTGGAGGACGGTGCCTGTCCCTACCCAGGCAGGGGGCCCCTCTCCTCCTCAGGCAGGAGCCCCTGCCACCCCACCTTGACTCTCAGCTCTTCAGACACATCCCTTGTCCATCCACCTCTGCCCAGAGGGAAGCAGTTTCAGCGAGTAGCCAAATGCAGATCATCTGGATCAGGAAATTACCTAGGTAAGAACCACTAGGGCTAGGGAGGAGAACCTCTGGAGGAGCAACACCTGAATCTGAGGAGTACTTGGGGAAGTACCTGTCAGAGGAACAGCTAGGACTGGAGATTATTGCAGGTGGACCACCTCAATCAGAGGAGTACCTGGGGAGGAGGATCCAGGCTAGGAAAGCACCTAGGAGAGAAGCATCTGGTTTAGGGGAGTACCTGCCATATATTCTTTAATACTGATATCTTAATGATATTCTCCCTCCTCACCTCCAACCTGTCACCAAGCCCCATCAGTTCTTCCTGGAACTAAGTATCTCCGGAATGACTCTGTCCCTCCTCTGCACCCAGCCACTGCCCCAGTCCAAGCCACCTTCATCTTGTACCTTGACTTTTACAATGCCCCCCCCATCCCATCTTTCCCCACCTCTAGTCCACTCCCCAGAGTGGTGGACCTAAAGCCCAAATCTGATCCCATCACTCTCCCGCTTAAAAATCCTTCCAGAGCTCCCCAGGCCCTCGGGGCTATACACAGATTCTTCGGCATGTTCTTCAAGGCTGCACAATCTAGCACACGGCCCTGCAGCCGATCTTGTCTTCTCCACAGTCCCCACCCCCCCCACCATGCTCCACCCACACACACCTCCCACCTCACCCACTCTCTTGTTTCCCAGACACCCCTCCTCGGTATTTTGAGTTCCCCATCCCCCAAGGCCAAATCAAACCACACCTGCCTATGAGATTGTCCCTTGACCCCTCAGATGACCCCTTCACTGGCCTACCCAGTCAACTACCCATCAGGATTGGCCAGTTACTGGATGGGCAGCTGCCTGGGGGCAAGGACCGAGCCGATTAAAATGTGCCCGGGCTCTGGCAGACAGCTGGGTGCTCAGCAGCTCAGTCTGGGTGAGAGGTGAGTCTGGGCGAGCTGGAGAGTGAAGCGGGTATTAGGAGAGCTAAGGCCGCCTGGGTAACTCCGTCGGCTAAACATCCAACTCTTGATTTCAGTTCAGGTCATAATCTCTCAACAAGCTCCGCGTTGACAGTGCAGAGGCTGCTTGGGATTCTCTTTCTCCCTCTCTCTCCCCCTCTCTCTCCTCCTCCCCCACCCTCAAAATAAATAAATAAACTTTTTGGGTTTCTTTGTAAAGAAAGGAGAGCTAAAGCACTCATTCACTCATTGGATGCCTACTCTGGGCCCCACGCTAGGCACTGGATCCCCCCAAAGTAAGATTTTGTTAACTGGAAGTGAATTGTATTCACTTTGAGGTCTGTAAGATTTAACCCTACTCCTTCTCCTGCCTGCTCTGTCCCTGTGAATTCTTCCCAAGGACACGGGCTGTCACCCTACCCCCACGTCTCTTCCACCGACAAACACACACCCTCTGATCTCACAGATACACACACCCCACTCTGATTTTGTGGTTCCTTTTCTGCTCCCAGGAGCCCTCAGGAATCTGTGGGATCCCCCTCCCAGGCCCCCCAAGGTCTTCCCCTTCTGCTCCCCACCTGTAGGAAACTGTGCACAGTCCTTGGATGAAGCTTCCGGCTGGGGCGGGCAGAACCAGAACAGGTGGGTGGGCCAAAGCCACCACCTGACTCACCTGGGGACGCAGCCGGCAGGCGGGGCTGAATCCGCAGGGAGGGCGGAGGGCTGGGCTGCAGGCAACGCCTCCAATCAGGACGACTAATTACACTTCACCCCAAGCTTTTGCAGTGAACCCTCTGGCGCACGCCCCACCCGCACCCCCAGCGCGGGGTGCAGAAAGTGGGGGGAGGGGAGGGGTGTTGGTGCAGCTGGGATCCAGAGAGGGGTCCTGCGGGCCCTAGAACGGGAGGGCAGACACCTCAGCAGGCAACTGCCCAGGCTGACGGCCCTGATAAGCTAGTGAATTTCCCGTGACGGGTACAAAGTCCAGAGTTGGAAGAGGAAGATTTGCAGGCCTGGGAAGGCTGTGGGCCGGAAGTGGAGGGGAGGAGGTGGGAATTCTTCCCTGGCAAAGCCGCGGGGACCAAGGACGCTCAAAGTTGCCTGCAAAAATGTGTGTGAGCCTGTGCAGGAGTTGAGGGGAGGATGGGGGGGGGGGGGGCGGATACAGGGGTGTGGAGGGAGGTAAATGGGGAGTGTATCTGTGCCCTTGGGGAGTTACTGTGTGCGAGAGTGTTTACCGGGATGGAGCCGTCCAGCCTTCATCTGGATCTCAGAGGATACTGGGAGTTCAGAGAGCCTCTCTCCAGAGAGGCTCTCTGAACCTCTCCCTTTTTACTCCTCCTCCCCAGGCCCAGTGCCTCCTTGTCATTTAAGACCGAGCTCAATGGGGCCCCTGGGTGGCTCAGTCGGTTAAGTGTTGGACTTCAGCTCAGGTCATGATCTCATGGTTCTGTGGGTTCCAGCGCCCCCGCCCCACGTCGGGGCTCTGTGCTGACAGCTGGGAGCCTGCTTCAGATTCTGTGCCTCCTTCTCTCTCTGCCCCTCCCCAGCTCGTGTTCTGTCTCTCTCTCTTAAAAATAAACACTTATAAACATTAAAAATAAATAAATAAATAAATAAATAAATAAATAAACCCAGCTCAAGAGTCACCTTTGGTGAGCTCCCAGTCCTCCCAGACTAGCACCGCCTTCCCCCTGCAAGCCCCACCTTCTTGTCCTGAGCACCCCCCTGTGCTGCCCCTTCTTTTTGTGGAGTGAAAGTGGAGCCAGGTTTTGACATCTCTGGGTTCCCTGCACCTGGCACAGGGCAGTTCTCAGTAAATATTTAAAGGAGGACGAGTTAAACCATGCAGGCACAAGAATTCACAGGGACCCACAGGGCACAGCCAGAGCAAGGGCTACAGTCAGGGGTTTGCAAGTGCAGCATGGTAGAACGGAGCCTGGAAGGTGAAGGTCAGTTCATGCAGGACCTTGAATATCTTAGCACGGAGTTGAAGTCCTACTGCCCTTGGCCCCTTCCGAACTCTCCCGCCTTGTCTGTTCCTTACCCAGCTCCAGTCCGAACTGTTCTCTATTCCTAGGACCCACCGTGCCCCCAACCTCCCTAGGAACCAGTAAACACGAGGTCGGTCTGTGTCCGTCCTGTTCCTCTCCACATCCCTGATGTCTAAAAGGGCAGTAATAAATGCTTCTGAAGTGAATGAATGAGAGGAAAGTGATTATTACCCCGGATGGGGCAGTGAGGGGCCAAGGAAGGTTTGGGCTCTCGCTTTGATTTTGAATCCAGGAAATCCTAGGATCCAAAAGATAATCATTGAACACCTACCAGTCCCCACCTGGGACCGACCAGTCCCACTGCTGTTTCTTTTTTATTTATTTATTTATTTTAATGTTTATTTATTTTTGAGAGAGAGAGAGATCGACAGAGCACCAGCAGGGGAGGGGCAGAGAGAGAGGGAGACACAGAATCTGAAACAGGCTCCAGGTGTTGAGCTGTCAGCGCAGAGTCCCAACTCGGGCCTCAAACTCACAAACTGTGAGATCATGACCTGAGCCGAAGTCGGTCACTCGACTGACTGAGCCACCCAGGCGTCCCGCCCTTGGTTCTTTTTTAAATGGAGGTATTCGTGTAACATAACCCAATTCCCATGAAAAGCATTCACCATTTTAGTCATTTTCAGGGCACACTTCAGTGGCATTTAGTACATTCAGAATGTTGCGGAAGCACAGCTATCTAGTTGTAAAACACTCTCATCACACCGGAACGGCACCCCATTAAGTAGTCACTCCTCATTTTCCCATCCCACCAGCCTGCAGCAGCCACTAATCTGTTTTCTGTCTCTCTGGATTTGCCTGTTCTGGGTATTCCCACAAATCCCACTTGTGCCAGATTTTTAATAAACTATTTCGTTTAAACCTCATAGCTGTACTATGAGATAGATGTTAATTATCCCTTTAACAGATGATGAAAATAAGGCTCTGAGAAGGTAATTTGCGTGAAGCCCTACAGAAGGAGACAGCGTCTGCACATCCATCAGTCGTGTATTCAATGAATATTTATTGAACACCCATCACAGAGCCACAACCAGCCCATACAGCACACATTGCAAAATAGCAGAAGGCAACTTGCTGGATGCCCCCAGTGCATGGAGAGCAGAGAACAGGCCAGATGTCAGCGCCCGCTCCCCAGCCAGGAGCTCTGATGCAGTGAACAACCTTTACAACCTTCCATGGCATCCCTGGCAACCATGTGGTAGGCTCAGTGCTAGCACTGAGGACGAAGTTCCCACCACCATACAGCTTTCATTCTGGTTGGGAAGACAGACAATACCCACGTAAAGAAATAAATTAATTCAGATAGTGGTGAGTGCTATGAAAAGTAAAATAGCTTAGGGGCACCTGAGTGGCTCAGTCAGTTAAGCGTCCGACTTCGGCTCAGGTCACGATCTCACAGTTCGTGGGTTCAAGCCCGGTGTCAGGCTCTGTGCCGACAGCTCAGGGCCTGGAGCCTGTTTCAGATTCTGTGTCTCCCTCTCTCTCGGCCCTTCCCCTGCTCGCACTCTGTCTCTCTCTGTCTCAAAAATAAATAAACATTAAAACAAAAAAAGTCAAATAGCTTCATGTGATAGGGAGCTGTAGAGGTGACTGCTACCGCACAGTAGACAGTCAGGAAAAGAGGAGACTCACTGAAGAGGATATGTTCGAGCTGAGATCTAAGAGTGAGATGGCAATCATGCCAATATCTGGGGGAAGAGCGTTCCAGAAAGAGGGAAGAGCCAGAACAAAGCCCAAGAGGTGGGAGCCTGGCTGGCTTATTCAAGCAACAGAACAGAGGCCAGCTGGAGGGAGTGCAGTCAGTGGGGAGGGACAGAAGGAGCTGCATGGGGGGCGTGTGGGGCCAGCTCACGTGGGGCCCCATCCTTCCCTCCCTGGGTGAGAGGGGCTGACTTCTTTCACTCCCTGTGAAGGAGGAACTAGAGGAGGGCAGGGTAGCAGCAGGGAGACCAGCTGGGAGGTTATTTCTATCGAGCAGGAGAGAGGCAATGTGGCATCAGAGTAGTCGGTAGAAATGGGGAGGGTCTCCTGGGTGGCTCAGTCGGTCAAGCATCTGACTTCAGCTCAGGTGATGGTCTCGCGGTTCATGGGTTTGAGCCCCGCCTCCTGCTCTGTATTGACAGCTCAGAGCCTGGAGCCTGCTTCGGGTTCTGTGTCTCCCTCTTCTCTCTCTGCCTCTCCCCCATTCATTCTCTCTCTCTCTCTCTCTCTCTCTCACACACACACACACACACACACCCACACACACACACACACACACACACACATTAAAATAATTTTTTAAATAAAAGAAATGAGAAGTGCGCAGACTCTAGACATATTCTGAAGTTGACATGATTTTTCTGACTGGATGTGAGGTTTGAGGGGTAAAAAAAAAAAGGAATGAGGAATCACTCCAAAGTTTTGACCTGAGCAACTAGTAGGAGGATGGAGTTGTCATCGACTGAAATGAGGAGACTCTGGAAGGAGCAGGTTTGGGAGGGCGGTCAGGACCTCAGTGGTGGATGTGTTTGTTGTGAGACGCCCATGACACATCCAGGTCGTGTCCTAGGTGGGCGGTACCACAAACTAGCCTGAACTCAGCAGGAAGGTAAGGTCTAGACATACATATTTCAGAACCAGCAAAATGTGGATGATTTTTAAAGTCAGTCGTCTAGATGAGATCCCCAAAGGGAAGTGTGGAAAGAGAAGAGGGCCAAGGGCTGAGCCTTGGAGCATGCAGGGAACAGAGGTCAAAGAGGGGAGCAGAAGCAAGGAAGGAGGATAGGAGTGGCCAGCATGGTAGGAGGCAGACATGGGGGGCGGGGGGTGGTCTTGGGAAACTGGAGAAGAAAGCACTTCAAGGGCAGGAGCTTGGTTGGCTACGGCAGATGCTGATGATAGGCCAGTTAATCTATGGACTGAGAACTGACTTTGAAATTGGTCATGTGGCAGTCACTGGCCACCTTGACAAGAGCAATTTCACAGCATGGTGGGGACAAATGCCCAGCTGGGCATGATGTGTGACGTATGAGCGATGCATGAGTGTGGGAGCAGACGAAGACAAGACAACTCCTTCAAGGAATCTTGCTATAAAAGGAGCAGAGAGAAGTGGGACAGACTCTGGAGAAAGGTGTGGGATCCAGGGAGGACTTTTTTTTTTTAAGGCTAGGGGCTTTTAGACCATATGTGTTTGCTGATAGGAATAATCCAGGAGAGAGAGGAAATTGATGACACAGAGAGAAGGGACAATGGGAGTGAGAGTCCTTAAGGCATCAAAGGGTGTGGGGTCAAGTGTACAGGTGGAGGGTTGGGGTTGGACAGGAGCAGGGAGAGTCTCTGTGACAAAGTGAAGTGTACTGGTGAAATGATGGGAGCCTTAGGGAGTTTCCTTCTGATGGCTTCTGTTTTTCCAGAGAAACAGGAAGCAATGTCATCAGCTCAGAGTGAAGAGCGCGGGTGGCGGTGCTGGTTCTGGGGTTTGAGAAGGTGTTAATTCGTCATCCTGGGGCTCAGGACAGAGAATTGGTCTGGCCAGGATTGGGGATTTGCCTGGCAAAACTGATAAAGTCAGAGAGGGGCAAGGGAGCCGAGCCGTAGGCCAGGGAGTGGTTGCCATGATGGCCCGTGCAATCCGGGCAGGGTAAAGAGGGAAGTGAGGGCCAGGCACGGGAGGTGTGAGGAGCCCTGGAAAAGTGGGAGGACAGATGGATTTTAGGAGCAATTGCTGCTGTGCCAGAGAGAGTGGGTTGAAAAAATAGGATGCGGCCAGCATGTGGCACATGGAAGTGAGGGCTGCCCAGCGGATGCCGGTCTTAATACAGATACACCCTAGGACGTGAACCGTGGAGTGGTCCTCGGGCGGCAGGGGTGGGGCACAGACCACTGGTGGTTTCACTGTTCCCTGAAGCATGTTAACTCAACCTGCTAGGCAGAGGTCTCTAATAACATGCTAATAGCTCTATTAGTAAATGGAAGAGACAGGATTCGAACCCAGGTCTTCGGGCTCCAAGTCCAGCACCTTTCCAGTTATACCCCAACTAGATCCCTCTGTTCCTGTGAGTACAACTTACCATCAAGGGGTCATTTGTAGTGACAGACAACCATCATGTCAAAGATTTGATTGTATCTCCCAAAGGGAACTGAGGGTGCTGCTAATAGAACAGGGAACAGATGCTGAGCAAGCAAAGAATAAGGTGTCCTGCTCCCCACCTGAACCCACTCCCTTGTCCATCTGACCCAGCCCCTCCCTGGGGCAGACCCAGGGGTCTTCGCCTTGGGGTAGTTGTGGTCCCTCTTCAAGAAGCTGATGAGAGCAGGAAAGTGCTCGCAGTCACAAACGTGCTTACACGTCTGCATGTAGTAGGTGTTCCATAAAAGCTTGGCAGAGGGCTCCGGGATGGCTCCATGTGCTAAGCATCTGACTCTTGATCTCAGCTCACGTCTTGATCTCAGGGTTTGAGCCCAGCCTTGAGAAGCCGACTTAAAAAAAGAAAAGAAAACAAAAACTTGTCAGGTGGATGAATAGTTGGAATTCCTGGGGGGCTCACCTGGCCTTTCCAGGTTAAGAATTGGTGTTAACCCTTCGCCCTCTGTATGCAGGAACCTGTTCTATTGTGAACAGATGGCCCCTTTAAATAGGCAGAGGACCCCTTCTTCTTGCAAGCCCCTGGAGGTGGAGTCAGCACCGCCTTAGGACCACCCTCCATTCAACCTCCACCTTTCCTGAGGCTGACCTCCTGGACATGGCCCAGCGTTCAGAGCATCCCTGAAGTAGTCCCAAGTCTCAAGTGGGGAATGGGCTTAAAGCAAAGCTCGGTGGAACAAATCCTCTGACCTGGCCATCATCAAGAAGTCACACTTCACTCAAGTAAGCTCAAAGGCTATATCCCAGCAGAACTTTCCAGATCCAGAGCTGAGACCAGGGAAACACTGGAGATGGATGGGACCGTCCAAAGTTGCCTCACTTCCTCAAGGCGGACAAGCCTGTCCAGGGCCACGGTATTCCACGAAACCCTGAGGGAGAGCTTTACCAAGCTTCTTATAGCCCCAACCACACCACCCTGGAACTCCAGTATAATTACCTCGGATGGTTGCCACATCAATCCAACATCTTCTTCCCAAGTCGCCAGCCCCATCTTGCCTCATTTGATATATAATTAGAGATCATACGTGCCCAGTGTAAGGAGGTAGCAGTCTGCAGCCCCCACCCCCACCCCCCGTGATCCGTGATCCCTGGAATAACCGGGTCCAGGAGGACAGAACTCAGCAGGGGACACCCCCGCCAGGGATCACATGTGGCGAGAGGTGGCAGACCAGCTGTACAGAGTGGCCCCATCTTGCTATCCCCTCCCAGCCCTGCCTCCCCAGGCAGTAGGGGGGAGCAATCATCTCTCCCACAGTCCCGCTTTCTCATGGGGCTCTGGTAAGAAAGGGGGAGGGAGGAAAGCTGGAGCCCTCCTGAGACACCCCGGAGTACTGGGGCAGTCCCGTGTGGAAATCCTCTGGTGGCAGGTGCCACTTAAGGCTGAAAGGAGGCGTGTCGCCCCATGTTGGCCCATGTTGCTGTACCAGCGTCCCTTCCTCAGGATGGAGCTGGCAAAGCACCGATGGGCCTTCAGGGGGAAAGTGTGTCAAGAAAAGGGTGGGAGTCGGGGCCCTGCCTTCAGACGTTTCCTTGACACCCCTGTGTCACCACCAATGAATCATGCGAGCTAATGGCCTTGTGCCGTCATTACCTCTTATCCTCAAACAATATTCGAAATGAGATCGAACAAGCGGGAAGCAGCCCCATCACTCGCCCAGGCTGTGGATTCTGTGGGATGCGTGGCTGTGGCCCCTGGTGGCAGCTTTCTCTCATAAAACGTGCTTTGTAATCTAAGGAGGCGTGCTATTGTTTGAGGCAGAAGGACAACAGTCTTTTGTGTTGTGTGCTCTCGGTGCTAGGGTTTCAGGGTGAGGAGGGTGAAACCAGGTCCTGTGTACCCTCAAGGCCAGACACCCTGAGAAGTCGTGCCCGCCCATCTCTGTCGGGCCCCCTCTTGATCATAACCCAGCACAGCCTTGAATTCATTTTTCCGGAGTAAAACCCCTAATCCTTTCAGGGTACACAAGGGTTGGCTTTTCTTACATCGTTTTTAGGAGTTTGGGGGTGACACGGGCCCCCGGGAGCAGCCTCCCGGCGAATGCTGCCAGGGACTTCAACCTGCCTGCTCTCTAGTAGGACAGTCCAGCAGGCCTGGTACAGAGTTAAGCTCTCTGGCTAATGTGAAGGAGCATCCATTTCCTCGCGGGAAAAATGGGGATAACAATCAGGAAACCTACCTCAAAGGCAGAGAGCCCCTGAGAAGGCGTCAGCACCTTCACCAGCACCTGTAAATGTTTAATAACTGTTAGTCATGGTGATGGAGGTCTGTCGGTGTTCCACAGAAGGCTGCTGCTTGTGTTACTGGGCCGTTTTCCTTCTGACCAAGGTCAGTAAACGTCTGTTACATTTTAAGTAAGTCCTGAGCTTTGAACTGTCTGAACCCTCTGTGGGGTGTTGATTCCGGCTTCTGGCCTCATAGGGTTTCTGGGGTAGGGGTGGGGGCCAATGGCCTTCGTGAAGCAGTTTGCATGAAAGGAACTTCATTCAAAGCCTTGTTGGATTAACTGGGGCTTCCTTTAAATAAGGGCTTGTTCTCAGAAGCTTTCTTTATCCAACAAGGAGAAAGAATACAATGGACAGTCCTCATCACAGCTTGTCACAAACACCTGGCACATCTTTTCAGCTCAGAGTGAAAACACACACACATTCACTTGCTAACTCCAGGAACACAGCCTCAGCCTGACATTCCAGAAGCATTTGCTGACAAACTTCCTCCCAAATACAGTTATTTCCTGGAAGAACAGCAAAACCTGTTTTTGAATTGACAACACTGCTTCAGTTGCTGCTGAAGTTAAGTGAAGTTACTGTTGTTTCCACCGATTGACCTAAAAAAAAAAAAAAATCTTAAAAGAATGACTTTTTTTTTCTTTGCTTATCAACATGGAGACTGATTTATTGGTTAAGTCGATTTCAGGCAAAGACGGACTTAGGAATTGGGTGAACATGTTGCTTCTTTCAACCAAAAGAAAACTTCGTAAGTTGCTTAGGCAACATTTTACTTGGTTCTTCAAAAAGCAATTGTGACAAAGAGGAGAGAGAGATAAAGCACTTATGGAATATATAAAAACAGCAGCATTTGGGGTTGCACATAACAAAGAAATATCTTAAATACTTTTCAAAATATTCTAGGAGCCAATACACAAGGGCACGCTTCAGGAGAACGTAGGAATGCGAAGGGGAGGGCAGGGTGGAAACTACCCATTTCCTTTAACATCAGTGCAGAAAACAAAGCGGCATTCAACTTCACACACTGACTTCACACAGTTTGTAGATAACAGCCTGACTTACATCCAAGAAGCAAAGATGGAACCCTCACGCTGTGTATTTTCAGAAGTAACTGCATGGACACCAGGTGATGTACCCTTGTCTGGCAGATTTCCTTGGGAGGAGTCTCTGCGACTTACGAGAAGACCGATCGGACACTTACTCCAGTGGCCTTGATGTCAGTTTTGAGGGGCAACTTGGAAGGATTCATCTTCTTTACCCTCTGTCGACCCATCCAGCCCTAAATTTCACGCATAGTGTTTTGTGTGTAATTTGCATAGCAATCTCACCCAGATGGGTCTCCATCCCACCACCTTTTCTGCAAGAAGACTGTGGAACATGTCTACATAGAAAATGAAGTCGAATTCATAGGCGTTTTCAAAGGAGCCTGTCAGATGTTTCTGTGAATACTCACATGCAATCTAAAACCCTTAGTGCAGGTTAAGAAGCCACGTGGAACACCATGGAAGACCATGGAAGGGGCATAAATCAGCGTGTTGTCTGAATGACCTGTCAAGGGAGGTGGTGGACCTTGGAGAGTTGGGCTTTTCTGTCCCTCTTGAACATGAGGGTCACTTGGACAATGGTGGGCCCAACTCCTTGGGATGACGGCAGGAAATGGGCCCTTAACTTTCCTAAAATAAAAGTCAAGAAAAGAATGCTTTGGTTGGTTTACAGCTGAGCACTCCCTCTAATGTGGTACTTAATACCACAACCAGACATTCATGCTCCTGAGTTGTCTCATGTATAGTAGAATGCTTTTCGCCTTTTTTTCAAATTGAGGAAATAAATATGAAGAGCTGGATTCCTTTATGTCACGTGAATTTTACTTTGTTCTCAAATAGGCAATGTGGGTCGGAGATCAGAAAAATGGAAAAAGTGGGCAGTGTTGATGCTTGCTCCCAGCCCCCTGCTCCCAACTACCTCATTCTGCTCACCCCGAGTACTTTTATGAATTTCTGGGATGTCCTTCCAGTTTCTTTATGCAAATACAAGCACTATGAATATGCACACTTATTTTCTCCTCTCGTACGCGAAAGCCAACATATTGCACACACTGTTCGGCATCTTATTTTTTTCACTAGTGTGTCGTGGAGAGCCTCATATAGACTTAAAGTTTCTTTAACCATTTTTATAGCCACAGAATATTCCATCATATGGCTTCCTCAAAATCTATCGGCCCGGTCCCATGCTGACTGACACTTGGGTGTTTGCCCATCTTCTGCCGTTACATATAGCGCTGTAAGGATTAGATCCCAAGAATGGGAGTCGGAGAGTCAATGTGTTTGGGATTTTGACAGATATTTCCAAATTGCCCTCCGTGGGAGCTATTCCAACGTGTATTGTATGTGAGCATACCTACTTCCCCACAGGCTTGTCAAGACTGTTTTTGCCAAACTGATGGATGAAAACGGTACTTAGAAGAGTTTTACTTCGAATTATTCTTTTTACAAGTAAGGCTGAGCACATTTTTATATTTTAAAGGGCCATTTGTATTTAATTTTCTATAAACTTTTCATAATCATGGAATTATGAGTTAACATATTATCTTTTTTTATAGTCCTTGCCCATTTAGCTATTGGATTTTATGTGTTTTTGATTTCCAATCTGCAATGTGAATTACAAATATTTTTTACATTTGTCCCTTTTTTTTTTTTTTTTTTTGCCTTTCAGGTTTTTCTTATACACAGTAAATTTGATTAATCTTTTCTTTTAAGGTCTGTGGATTTTGAGGCTTAGTTAGAAAGGTTGCCCAATCCAAAGTCAGAAAGGAATCCACCCACATTTTCTTCTAATTCTTTTGTGGGCTTGATTTTTAACATTTAAATCTTAGACTATTTGGAGTTTGTCTTGATATATGATGTATAGATCCAACTTCATTTTTTTACATACAGCTACCATTTGTTGCAACACCCATTATTAGAAAGGATAACTTTTCCCACCGATTTGAAATACCACTTTTTAATCTATGCTAAGTTCCTGTATGTATTTGGGTCGATTTCTGGATTTTCTCTTCCATTGGTCTGTTTGTGTCCCAGTTCCACGTTATTTTAATTACTAATTTTAATTTACTTTTGTATGTAATATGTTTTCCATCCCGGCAAATATTGCTGTGAAGTAAACCACCCCAAAACTTGGTCATTCCAAATAAAATTGTTGTATTATATCTCCCAGTCTCTGTAAGTCAGGAATTGAGGAAAGTCACAGCTGGATGGTTTATCAGACAGTTAGGTTACCAGACAGTAACTACAAGTAGGAAAATGTTGGAGGAGAGAAGCTGGAGCAGCTAGGGGCTGGCCAGCCATCTCTTTCTCATCAGGTGACTTCAAGGTTTCTGTACGCGGACTCTCTACAGGAGCTGGTTTGGGCTTCCTCACAGCGTGGCGGCTTCAGAGAAGCGGGAAGGTTTACGTGGCAGCTCAGAGTGACAGTGCAAGTCCTCCCAGGAACTAGAAGCTGTCTAGTCTTTCTGACCCAGGCAGCATCCCATCCTCTGCGTTTGTCTTACTGCCAATGACTCCATCCCCTCCAAAGCCAAGAAGAGGAAACATGACCCCACCTCCCAGGAGGGCAAATGTCAAGGTCACATTGTAAGAAAAACACGTGGGGTAGGAGATACCGCTGCTGCCAGTGTGGGAAAATACAACCTGCCACGTGTTCTGATGGGGCTGGAACACCCTTCATTGGTCTTCTGTTTCAGAGTTTTCCTGACTGTTCTTACCAGGAGAAGTCTTTCAAGTAGGCTTTTTACAAATCTGACACTTGGGGCGCCTGGGTGGCGCAGTTAGTTAAGCGTCCGACTTCAGCCAGGTCACGATCTCGCGGTCCGTGAGTTCGAGCCCCGCGTCAGGCTCTGGGCTGATGGCTCAGAGCCTGGAGCCTGTTTCCGATTCTGTGTCTCCCTCTCTCTCTGCCCCTCCCCCGTTCATGCTCTGTCTCTCTCTGTCCCAAAAATAAATAAACGTTGAAAAAAAAATTAAAAAAAAAAAAAATCTGACACTTGAGGTGAATTCACTGATAATCGTGGGTTAACCTTTTATCTTTCTCATAAAGTGCATTTGGTTCTCGTTATGGACAATCTCTCACTATCAGATGTGATTCGTTTCTGAAAAATATGCTTTTAACAAATCAAGCAATAGGGATGAATGTTGGGTTTGGCAGGGGAGAGGGTGGTTCTGAGACAAAAAGCACTGCCCCAACCCATGTAGTAATGGATTCGAGTCGGAGACATCCTATGAACTCACGTTTAGCTTAATATAAATACAAATCGTTAAATATAGAAATACTTATAGATATGTGTATATGCACAAGTTGGTATAAACACACAGATTTCCTTGCTCTGTTGGCTGAGAGGGTCTAGCAGCAATATCCCAGGAGCAATGAGCATACCTGGTGCCCAGCTTTTGGTTTCTAAAGTCATTCTCAAGTAAAAGAAAGCACAGCTCCTCAGAAATGGCTGATACCAGGGGCACCCGGGTGGGTCAGTTGGTTAAGTGTCTGACTTGGGCTCAGGTCATGATCTCAGATTTTGTGAGTTCGAGCCCCACGTCGGGCTCTGTGCTGACAGCTCAGAGCCTGGAGCCTGCTTCGGATTTTCTGTCTCCCTGTCTCTCTGCCCCTCCCCTGCTTGTGCTCGCTCTCTCTCAAAAATAAATAAACATAGACCACAATAAAGCTAAACATCTCTTTCCCAGCCACTGGCTGCCAGAAACTCATTGAAGTGGACCATGAACGCAAACTTCGTAACTTTTGTGGTACGAATGGCCACAGAAGTTGCTGCTGATGCTGTAGGGGAAGAATGGAAGGGTTACGTGGTCTGAATCAGTGGTGGCAATGACAAACAAGGCTTCCCCATGAAGCAGGATGTCTTGACCCATGGCCGTGTCCGCCTACTGCTGAGTAAGGGGCATTCCTGCTACCGACCACGGAGGACTGGAGAAAGAAAGCGCAAATCTGCTCGGGGTTGCATCGTGGATGCCAATCTCAGTGTTCTCAACTTGGTCATCGTGAAAAAAGGGGAGAAGGATATTCCTGGACTCACTGATACCACCGTGCCTCATCGCCTGGGGCCCAAGAGAGCTAGCAGAATCCGCAAGCTTTTCAGTCTCTCGAAGGAAGATGATGTCCGCCAGTATGTTGTGAGAAAGCCCCTAAACAAAGAAGGTAAGAAACCTCGAACCAAAGCACCCAAGATTCAGCGTCTTGTTACGCCACGTGTCCTCCAACACAAACTTCGTCGGCGCATTGCTTTGAAGAAGCAGCGCACGAAGAAAAAACAAGGAAGAGGCTCAGAAGATGCTAAGCTTTTGGCCAGAATGAAGGAGGCCAAAGAAAAGCGCCAGGGACAGATTGCCAAGAGACGGAGGCTGTCTTCTCTGACAGCTTCTACCTCAAAGTCTGAGTCCAGTCAAAAATGAGATCGTTGTAAGAGGAACAAATAAATAAGATCAGACATCAAACCACCTTTATTGCTTTTCTTCATTCAGAAGAAACAGACAAATGGAGAGAAACTCCAGTCACAGGAAAGGGAGTATTGTCCATCTGATGGCGTACGAAGCGTGCGGGAGATCCCGTCAAGTGGAGGGGCTGAGACCACACTGGGACAGTGGTAGAGATGGCCAGGACGGCGTTCTGGGGGGGAATGGGTGGACAGGTCAGGAAAGGATTCTGAGCAGAATGTCCGTTGCTTTTTTAGTGAGTCATGGAACAACTTGGGGGAAATAAAGGAGACTATTAAATAAATAAATAAATAAATAAATAATTGCCTAGACAAAGAAGTGGAGGGGAAGAGAGACATATCTCCCTTTCAGAAGAATTCTGAATACTTTATGTAAAATCTCAAGAAGAAGGAGCAGAAGTCCCCCCTCCTTAAGTGTGGGCTGTATATAGTGACTTCGGAGAGGACTGTGCAGAAAGGCGGGAAAAGAAGTGACGATTCAATGGGACAACCTGACAAATAGCACCTCAGCTAGGTGCTCAGAGTCAATATCAACAGTGATAAATCTGTAACCCCAGCCAACTTGGGAGAAAAACATCAGACAGATTCCCATAGAGGGACATCCTGCAAAATGCTTGACCAGTACTGATCAAAATTATCAAGGTCATCAAAAACAGGAAGCCAGAAAAACAGTCACACCAAGAAGAGCCTAAGGAGACAGGGTAACTAAATGTAATGTGGTATCGTGGATGGAATGCTGGAACAGAAAAAAGGCCTAAACTAAATCTAAATAAACTATGGACTTCAATTAATAACAATGTATCAATATTGGCTCATTACTTATGGTAAATATATCATACTAATGTAAGATGTTAATAGTAGGGGAGAAACTAAGTGTGGCATACATGGGAACTCTGTACTATCCTCTCCATTTTTCTGTACATCTAACATGGTTTTAAGAAGTACAATTTATTCAAACAAACAAACAAACGAACAAAGCACTGCCTCCTCCAGCTCGGGAGAACAAGAGTCACGAGAGCCTTTGGGCTGCGGTTATAGGCAGTGCCAGCATTTCCCATAGTTCTGAGGCTAAGGAAGCCCAGCCAGGTGCCACCAGCCCCATCCCCGACTTCTTCACGGGGTCAAGGTGAAAGGTCAGGTAGTCTCTTGATTTAAACCTAAGATGAGGGGAAAGGATATTTTCCCCAAGACCACCACCATCTGAAGTACAATCTAAGTGGGGCCTTGACCAGCCAGCCAGCCCTAGTCCCTAAGACTAAGCTCCCACCCAGCCTCCTGCCCACTACCCAACGTGGTCTACTGCTCCTTATTTTTCCCCACTTCCTCCCCTTCCCTGCCCCGCCCCCCCCCCCCCCCCGACCTCCATTCACAGAAGAGAATGGAAGACGGGAGATGGACCAACTTGGAGAAAAGCAGTCCCCAGCCCCAAATAAGCAAATACAGCAGGTCTCCCATGGTCTGGAGTCCTCTGAGCACCATGGGGTCAAGTAGGACGCTCATTGGTCATACTTGGCCAAGGAGACCAACATGACCAACTCAACTCCCATCATTTTGGAGGAGGTCTGTCCTTCCCATCACACCCCAAGAGAACTTTGAACCGCTGTGTAGGAAGGACAGAATTCCATCTTGAAATAGTTTAAGACTCTTGATGTCTTACAGTCAAGACAGAGGTGGTACACAAATCAGGAAGGCCTGTGTTGGAAACGCCCAGTGCAGAGTCTTTATATGTCTGTTTTATGTAAAGATACAGTATGTTCTGAACAGTGAGGGAAAAAAGGAGCATATCTTTACAGGTGACCCGTCCATACCCCTGTTGGACTTCCTTCTATCTTGTGGCCCTCACTTCCTTGCCACTCACACAGTCACACTATAGACTCTGTCATACCCCGGAAATGCTATAATCAAAACAAATTCAGGCCTCGGCTCTGACCCCAGCCACCTATCCCCCTAACCCTCTTCGTCTGTTACCCCACTAGACTAGTGTGTCACAAGAGACAAGGGCAAAAAGCAAGAGTAAGCATTCGGAAATATTTCTATCAATCTGACGTTGCTGCGAGACATCAGAGCGCTCTACCTGTGGGCACGGGGAGACCACATCGGGTGTTAAAGAATCCACACGGCAAGCAGCGTGGGCTGCCTATCAGGCATGCGCAGTAGGACGACACATTGGTCCCGTGATTTGAAAAGCTGCATCGTCTACTCCTCCACCTCGCCTATCTTCAACCTTGAAGCAGGTATTTCTTGCTGCTCCTGTAACCCACTCGTGGAGAACAAATTCTTCTCTGAGAGAAACACCTCAGAGTCCAGGCATTCACCTCTTCCCTTCTGGTTTCACGTCTTTCTCAACCCCACGGTGGATCCCAGAGGGAACCTCCATGAACATTCACACCATTCAGGGCGTCCCCCGGTCTCCACCAGGGGTGACTCCATTTCCGATTCAGGCTGCTGATTTGGTGCCGGGTTCCTGTGAGAGGACCACCCTTTGTGGGGGTGATGGAAACTGGAAATTCCCTCCAAGGAAGACCCAGCCCCTCCCCACGCCTTTCCCTGTTATAATACAACATGACAAACACACATTTATTACAAGGAAGTTGAAGCTCGTGTATCAGAGGTGCAGGAGGCCATGAAAGAGTATAGCTGTACACACATGCTGAAGCCAGGCGGTAGCTGGGCATCGTGTGTGTGTGTGTGTGTGTGTGTGTGTGTGGAGAGGTGGTCGGTGGGGGGAGGGGGAGGTTAATTATGTCCCTCTGGTCAAAATGGAAAAGACAGCTTCTCTTATCGTTTTTCTCAGACTGAGCAATTATTAGCGCCTGCAGGAAAGAAAGTAGCACAATCAGGGGTGAGCCTTCTTAGGGCCAAATCGGATCCTACGGTTCTGCAGCGGTTACTCTGGAACCTAGCCTCCCCACAAAAGAAACATCATTCCAAAGGAACCTCACTATGGATCAGACATCACTACATGTGTCACTGAATCAAACACTGAGCCTCTAATAGGAACCCCAGTAAAACATGGGCCTTGCCCCAAAGAGGGGGTTGGTTCCCGTTCTTCAGACAAACGGCCTGAAGCTTCAAGTCTTCGGGTTTCTGCCATGAAAGGATCTCTGCTGCCTTTGAGGCTACACATTTCCAAGCATGAGGTTTGTCCTTGTGGTTGGCTGCCTCCTCAGCATGTGGCACAGGGTCTGGCACACGGGAGGGGGCTTGGAAGGCAAGTGGATGCAGGCATGAGTTCCTGTGAAGCTATTGCCCTGTCCCCATCTTGGTTTCATTAACCTGCTCCTGGAGAAGGACTGTGCTGTCTATGGTCTGAATGTTTGCGTTCCCCCCGCCCCCAAAAAAATTCATGTCGAAATCCTCATGCCCAATGGGGGGTGTTAGGAGGTAGGGCTTTGGAGGTGATTGGGCCGTGGTGGCAGAGCCCTCATGAATGGGATTCATACCTTTATTAAAAAGGTCTGGGAGGGACGCCTGGGCGGCTCAGTCAGTTAAGCATCCTGTCAGTTCAGGTCATGATCTCTCGGTTCGTGAGTTCGAGCCCCACATCAGGCTCTGTGCTGACAGCTCAGAGCTTGGAGCCTGCTTTGGATTCTGTGTCTCCTTCTCTCTCTGCCCCTACTCCCGCTCACATTGTCTCTGTCTCTCTCTCTAAACGTTAAAAAAAAAAAAGTTCTGCAAGACCTCCCTGTCCCCTCCTGCCCTGTGAGGGACTGTGACCTGGAAGACAGCCCTTACCCTGCTAGTGCTGGCACCTGATCTCCGACTTCTAGGCTCCCAAACGGTAAGAAGTGTTGTTTATAAGTCACCCAATCTGAGGTATTTTGTTATGGCAGCCCGAAAGGACCAAGGGAGACTGCTTCTCCAAAAGCAGCAGCCCCAAATCTAGATCCGCTATGAAAAATACGCAGTGGTTTTCACGATCGCTGGAAATAACGGACCCTACTGAGCACATACAGACCTATTTTTTTTTTTTTATCACATTTCTTTATTTTTGAGAGGCAGAGAAAGACAGAGCACAAGTGGGAGAGGGGCAGAGTGAGAGGGAGACACAGAATCCGAAGTAGGCTCCAGGCTCTGAGCTGTCAGCACAGAGCCCGATGAGGGGCTTGAACCCACGAACCGCGAGATCATGACCTGAGCTGAGGCCGGACGCTCAACCGACTGAGCCACCCAGGTGCCCCACTTGCAGACCTATTTAGCTCCACAGCCTACCGTGGAGCATGAGGCTGCCCCACTGGGTCTTGAGAGCTCCAAAAACACAAGTCCATTTTTCAGTTGTTAGGGGCAAATGATAGTTCATTTCATTTCCCTTTCCTTTCTGGCCCAACTATGGTCTCTTACCGGTAACACCGCAATTGTAGGGCCCAAACACTTGGCGTTTGGAAACTAAAATTGGCACATAGAGTTTAAAAGTCTCAATGTAAACGGCACTAAAATCTCCACTTCAGCTTTCCACTAGGAAGCCCGGCTGCCCTGAACCCCCTGGCAACATGACAACACTCCTGGATGTGCCCCCATGCCAACAGCTGGAATCCCCACCTTTCGAAGGCAGGCAGCTTTGTCAACAGTGAATTATCAGCCTTGTGTGGGGCTGGTCATGCTGCTATTCCTGTGCTTTAAAAAAAAATTATCTTTAGTTTAGCTCTTTCGTTATCAGTTTAGTTTGTTTGGGTTCAAGGCTCGACCTTTCAATGTGTAGAGCTGCATATGTGCGTTAACATTGTTTCTAGTCTAGGACTTCCCAGCAGCTGAGGCTTGAAGATATGCATTATGGTTTTAAGGATGCCTATTGCAACAGCAGATCCACGTACAACAACGCACTCAAAACGTGTCTGTGCAGGGATATTTCATGTGTGACTCGCTGTCTATAAATCGGTGCTGTTTAAATTACTTGCAGCAATGCTCCCTGGGACAACACGTGCACTAAATTCTCCGCCACGTGATTTCAAGACATGTAAAAATACACTTTTCCACTTCCAGGACATTGTTGTATAACACAAGTCTTTGTAAATGAAGTCCACAACACTTGTGCTGCATTAATCTACAGATCTTTACTGCTGAGTGTGTTTCCCAGCTGAAAAGCCCACGGGGGGCGGGGGGGGGGGGGGGCAGATGGGCCCGGAGCCTTGACACATGTCACAGGCTCAAACTTCTCCATTCGGAGCAGACACTTGTGCTAGTATCTGTGTCACTTTCCAGAAGAACAGATGCTGCCAGAACATTCTCCACACATTTGCAACATGCTATCAGGCCCACCAGGTTTTCCCAGAACCGAGGGAGATGTTCCACGAAAGTGAACCGTGCCTACAACCTGCCAAAGTGCTCCTCCGGCATTCCCTGGCAACTTTCTCATGCCAGATTCAAAGACCTTGGCACCAAGATGAACTGAAGACTCGTCAGAGGCATCAACCACCTCACTCCCGCCCTGAGACTCATCCAGAGAAAGTTCCTCCTTCCCAGCCTCGCACCTAGGAAAGCGGGGTCTACGGGCCTATGAGGTAGGGGGATCTTCCCTGATCCTTTGATGCTACAGCAGCAAAGTCTCTCCTGAAGTTCTCTCTCAGAAGTTCAAGTCCCAGCCTTGCCACAACCTCAGAGTGCCCCCAAACCATGCGGGCTTCACTTTTCCTATCTGTCAAATGAGAAAACTATATGAAGGGAAGCAGAATATACCACCCTAAAATCTATCTCGTTGGCATATCGATTATTGAAGCTGGTCGTTTTTTGAGGTTTTTTTTTTTTTTTTTGGTTTTTTTTTTTTTAACGTTTATTTATTTTTGAGACAGAGAGAGACAGAGCATGAACAGGAGAGGAGCAGAGAGAGAGGGAGACACAGAATCCGAAACAGGCTCCAGGCTCTGAGCTGTCAGCACAGAGCCCGACGCGGGGCTCGAACTCACGGACTGCGAGATCGTGACCTGAGTCGAAGTCGGACGCTTAACCGACTGAGCCACCCAGGCGCCCCAAAGCTGGTCGTTTTTAAGAAACAGAAGACACAGGTGAAGTTCTAAAAACTGAGTAAAAGTTCCTTTTAGTAGGAGATTAACATTGATAAGGAAAATCTCCACTTATAAGAGTGTCTCCCTCTTATTGTACCAGGAATAAGGGAATGACTCAATCTCTAGAATCTCTTATCAACAGAGGGCAAAAACTTACATCTGTACAACCACCTTACCCATGTTTACGGTGCTTTTCTCGTAGTCTCCCATAACTGACTTGCCACCCCCAGCATCCTCTTCTGTCTTTAGCTGAAGGGTTTTTATTTTTTAAACGTTCATTCATCTTTGAGAGACAGAGAGAGACACAGCATGAGCGGGGGAGCTGTCAGCACAGAGCCCGATGCGGGGCTCGAACTCACGGACCGCGCGATCATGCCCTGAGCCGAAGTCGGCCGCTTAACCCGACTGAGCCACCCAGGCGACCCTAAAGATGGTATTTGGCTTTGGCCATTTCTAGGAGTTACTCATTTTTCCTGGGTCTCTCCTGCGGAGGTGGAAAATTTTTTTCCCTTTTAGGTCCTTTAGCTCGTCGAATAATTAAATTGACATAAACCAGATTAATAGGAGAAAAACAAATTTACTTACATATGTATGGGAGCCCTGTGAAATATGAGACCCAAAGAACAGCCCGGTAGCTGAAGTTTATATAACATCCTGAGCTAAGGCAAGGTTGGGATACGAAGAGGAGGTGGGCATTTGCAGGAAGGCAGAAGAGATGAACGAAAAACAAAGATTTCCCCAGTATGTGCACAGTGAAGGAAACCATCGACAAAATGAAAAGGCAACCTACTGAATAGGAGAAGAGATTTGCAAATAATGGACCCAATAAGTGGTTGATGCCTAAAATATAAAAAGAAATTCTACACCACCAAAAACACCTCACGAAGAATCTTGTTTAAAAAATGAGAAGCCCTGAATAGATATTCTTCCAAAGAAGACATACAGATGGCCAACAGACATATGAAAAGATGTTCGATATCACAAGTCATTAGGGAAATGCAAATCAAAACCACAACGAGATATCATTGTGTCAGGAAGGCTAAAATCAAAAAGACAAGAAAGAACAAGTGTCGGTGAGCATCTGGAGAAAAAGGAAGCCTCGGAACATAGTTGGTAGGAATGTAAATTGGTGCGGCCATTGTAGGAAATAGCATGGAGCTTCCTCCATACTACCATATGATCCAGTATTTGTCCTACTGGGTATTTACCACCCCCCCCAAAAAGCGAAAACGCTAATTTGAAAAAATATATACACCCCTATTTTTTTCTGCAGCATTGTTTACAACAGCCAAGATATGGAAGCAACCTGAGTGTCCATCAACAGATGAATGGACAAGGAGGATGTGGTGTAATTATACAATGGTATGTCACCCAGCCATAAAAAAAAAAAAAAAAAAAAAAAATGAGATCTTTAGGTCATGATCAATGGTTCGTGGGATCCAGCCCGATGTCAGGCTCTGTGCTGACAGTGTGGACCCTGTCTGGGATTCTCTCTCTCCCTTCTTCTCTCCCCCTCCTCCTCGTGCACTCTCTCCCAATCTCTCTCTCCCTCCTTTTCTCTCAAAATAAATAAACTTAGGGGCGCCTGGGTGGCGTAGTCGGTTGAGCGTCCAACTTCAGCCAGGTCACGATCTCGCGGTCCGTGAGTTCGAGCCCCGCGTCAGGCTCTGGGCTGATGGCTCGGAGCCTGGAGCCTGTTTCCGATTCTGTGTCTCCCTCTCTCTCTGCCCCTCCCCCGTTCATGCTCTGTCTCTCTCTGTCCCAAGAAATAAATAAACGTTGAAAAAAAAATTAAAAAAATAAATAAATAAACTTAAAAAAAAAAAAAAAGACGTCGCCATTTGCAACAACATGAATGGACCCAGAGGGTATTATGCTAAGTGAATTAAGTCACACAAAAACAAACACCATAAGATTTCCCTTATATGTGGAGTCTAAAAAACAAACAAACAAACAAACAAGAAACAGACTCAAATGCATAGAACAAAGTGGCTGTTGCCAGAGGAGATGGATAAAATAGATAAAGGGGATTAAGAGGTACAAATGTCCAGTTATAAACAAAAAGTCACAGGGAGTAAAAGTACAGCACGGGGATTATAGTCAACAATATTATAATAATGTTGTCTGGTGACAATCTACACAGATCGTGAGGAGCACTGAATAATGTATAAAATTGTTGAATCATTATGTTGTACATCTGAAACCAACATAACACTGTACATTAATTATAACTCAAATTTTTAAAAAAGGGTAGCCTGTTATGCAGTTAAGTTTCTTAGGCAAAAAGGAATCTCTGCCTGGCTCTGGCTCAGTCGGTTAAGCGTTTGGCTGCAGCCCAGGTCATGATCTCGCGGTCCGTGAGTTCGAGCCCCGTGTCGGGCCCTGTGCTGACAGCTCGGAGCCTGGAGCCTGCTTCGGATTCTGTGTCTCCTCTCTCTCTCCCTGCTCACCTTCTCTCTCTCTCTCTCTCTCTCTCTCAAAAATAAACATTAAAAATAAAGAAAAAATGAATCTCTGCTAGCAGCTTTCTTCCTGGTACAGGCACCCTTTCCAATATAAATTCAGGCAGTTGAAAGGGAGCTATCCGAATCTGCTGGGTCTTAAATATTTTTAGCTCAAAATAATCTTCATGCCAAGGAGGCACATTGCAGGAAGACTTGTTCTGAACCCCTTCATTCCTGTGTATACGAGAGCTATCCATGTTATTAAACTTTTTTGTCCCATTAATGTTTCACATCAATTATTAGAACAGCCAAAGAACCTGGAAGGAAAAACTCGTCCACTCTACATACACAAGATAGAGTCGAAGCGCCTTTCTTGCCCTGAGTGGGAGTTCTTGTGTTCCTTTGTCCACTTTTACACCTGTGAATGGCTCTCCGGGACACCCATGTAACTGTGTCCTGGGCACATACGTGAGGAATTGCCTGGGCTGTATTGTGTGTATGTGCTGGGGGGAGGGGAGACCCTAGAACAATATCCTCCCCCCATCCCTCCTCAATAGGCGGAAGCCACTGGCTTCCTCCCTTTCCTGCCTCCTGCCTCCTGCCTGCTTACAAGACTGAGGACCAGAGGGAGAAGAGGAGGTGGGAAATCAGTCCAACAGTCCCTAGGTCTGTCCTTACAACTCTCCCCCACCTCAAGTGACCCCATTCCAGGGCCTTCCAGGCCACACCCATCCCCAGCCTTGGGGGGTGCCGGACTGGGGGGGTGTGCAGAAGCAGGATAAGTCCTCCCCACCCCTTCCCTGCCATCCCTCCCACCCAAGCCACCTCATTTCCTCTTCCTCCCCAGCACCAACACAAACTAATCAGTACAGGCTGACCAGCCAGTCCCAGAATAGCTGACCGGAGGCCCCGCTTGTCCTGGCCGACCTGGTCAGCCTCCAGAGTATGGTCTGGCTGGGGCCCCTTTTGCTGATCCCCAACCTCTTTCTGGCTTCTCATGTTGGTAAGTCTCCCCCAAGCCACCCCACGCCCCCCAGCCCCCAAAGCCCTGATTTTCTCCTAGGAAACCTTATCGTCACTGTCATCACCTTCATCCGCTCCCCAATCAGCTAGAAAGTGGGATCAAGGCCTCTAAAACCCAGGCAGGCACTAGAAACCATTGTAGCCTAGAATTGGGAGTAGAGCAGCTATTGACTGAGTTAGATTTTAGGATCAGTAAAGAGCAGCAGGGCCGATGGGGGCCCCTGCAGTTTTCAGTGGGTGCTCATATGTTGCTTCAGTGTGTTGGAGTCATTCAATTATTCATTTGACAAACATTTATCTAGCACCAATAATATTCCAGGAGCTGTGCTACAGGCCATTGGTTGAAAGGCAGACAGCTTCCAGGTCTATACAACAGATTATATGATGCTGACCTCCTATGGCTGTCATGGGGTTTAAATGAGGTAATTTATGCACAGCGTCCAATGCCCAGTTGTTAGGTAAGGACTCCTGGATAAGTAGTAGCTGATTCCTTCATTTATGGCCAAAGAGCATTAGAATGCAAAGACTATCTTTGAGTGGTAGTCGGGGATGTGGGACATGGGGTGAAGGATAGAGACAGACACAAGTAGCTCCACAGGAGCACTGAGAAGGAGTCAGCTACTCTGCTTGAGGGCAATAGATGACAAGGGAGTCCACAAAGCCTTCACTAAGAGCGGTGGCCTTCACTCCAGGCAGCCAGAACAGTAGCTGCAAGTCTCAGAGATATGGAAGTGCATGCGAGAGAAGTTTCGTGGAGGGAACTCAGCAGGAGGGGCAGAGTGTGAGCAAAGAGGGGCCCAAGGGCATGCCCTGTATCCTGAGAGCAATGGGGAGCCGTGGGAGGGTTGCAGACCAGACAGTCACAAGGTCTTAGATGGATCACTTTAGAGGATGAGTTGGGGAAGGAGGAGTATAGCTATTGGGATGATCCAGGTCAGTATGGGTGAGGGCTAAACAAGGGTGGGCCGAGAGATGGGGGTGAAGTCAAGAGGCTTTAAGGAAATGGAATCTGCAGAATCTTGAGACTGATTGCGGCAGCCAGCATCCCGCTTAGAGGTGTGGAGTTTACAGTCAGGCAGCCTGGCTCTGCCAGTTATTAATTGTATGCCCTTGGGCAAGTGGCGTCTCTGAGGCTTCGTTCACTGGCTATAACAGTGGAGTAATAACACCCATGACCCACAATAGTTGTGATAAAATGAGAGAACATGAAATGCCTGGCATATAATTGGCCTCCAATAAGCATTATTGTGAAAGTAAGGACATGAGAGGACTCCACAAAGTTCGTGTCTCAGGTGATTGGTGCCGTCTGTTGAGTCAGGGAGCACGAGGGAGAAGCAGTATTGGGGAGAGCTGACAGAAACGCAGGCCCAAGCGGACAGGCTGTCCCAGGGTTGTTGACTCAGAGGTGATAGTTACAGCCAGGGGAGGACATGAGCTTGCTCCAGGAAGCCTGTAGAATAATTACTATTACCCTCGTCTGTAAATGGAAAGACATCAATTTCACCGGGGGATGTGAAGATCCAATGGGAAACAGGTGCTCCGGCATATGGTGGGCGGTCAGTAAACGCTAACTCCATTTATTCGTGGTAGGCTTTGGAAGAATAGTAATTGATAAGCTAAGTGGCATTTAAACTAGCTAATTGCTTGGCAGTTACCAGGCAGGGGCCGAAAAGGAGGGGCTCCCTTCCTTTCTGCCCCGCAACCACCCGGCTGCAGAAGTCCACCTCTCTCTTAGACCCCACCTTAAAGCCCAGCCCCACAAGCCTGTCTAGATGTCTGCAGAGGCAGGGAGGGCTTTCTCTCCAAGGCGATTCTGTTCTCCATGGCTCTCCTGGCCCTCACCCTCTGGTGGGGGGCAGGGAGAGCGGCTGCCCTCCGCGGAACAGCTTGAGGCAGGTCCGGACTCAAGGGGGGCTGCCAGGGAATTAAAAAGTGAGGAAACGGAGACAGAGAGCATAGATCATTCTTTCCGAAGCTGGGCCGCAAAGGGCAGCCATCTGGCAGGAGAAGGGGGGGGGAGGGGGGGCACGAGGAGGCCAGAGAAGAGGCTTTGTTTCGATTTTAGGACGAAGAGACCTGGGGGCGGGGGAAGGGGCCAGTGCGCCGGCGGGAAAGAGGAAGGGAGGGGAGGGAAACCCTCGGCGGAGCGCGGGGCGGGCCGGGGACCCCGTCGGATGGAGGACTTGGCGTCCCCGCCGCAGGCGCCGCGGTGGACCTGACGCTGCTGGCCGACCTGCGCCTCGTCGAGCCCCGGCGCTTCTTCCTGACCTGCGTGTCCGGGGAGGCCGGGCCGGGCCGGGGTGCCGACGCCTGGGGCCCCCCTCTTATGCTGGAGAAGGACGACCGCATAGTGCGCACGCCACGGCCCGCGCAGCCCCCGCACCTGGTGCGCAACGGCTCGCACCGCATCACGCTGCGCGGCTTCTCGCAGCCCTCGGACCTGGTGGGCGTCTTCTCGTGCGTGGGCGGCGCGGGGCGCACGCGCGTCCTCTACGTGCACAACAGCCCGGGAGGTGAGTCGGGCCCCGTGGGGCGGGGACGGGGACGGGATGGGGGGGGGGGGGGGCGACGTTGACCTCTGACCTCACCCTCCACCCCGCAGCGCACCTGCTCCCGGACAAGGTCACACACACGGTGAACAAAGGCGACACGGCCGTGCTTGCCGCACTTGTGCACAAGGAGAAGCAGACAGATGTGATTTGGAAGAGCAACGGTGAGAGGGGTGTCTGAACAGGTTGGGCAGGTAAACCTACCTGCCCGAACACCTCCATGCCCTCAGCCTTCCCAGCGTTAGCCACTTACACAGCTTTCAGCATGAAACACCTGTTACCCTCTCCCCCACCAACCTCTGCCCTGGATCAGGTCCTTGATAAGCGTCTGTGCCCATCTCTTTAACTCTGGGCTGTTCTCCTCCTCTTGCACCCAGAGGACTAGCAGCCTTGGGGTTGGCTGCCTTCTTCCCTGTTACACCCAAATCAGCATTGTGTTAAATCCTCACCTTTGACTCTCCCCCGGGAGTTAGCAGATGCTGTCACATTTGCTCACCTGGCAGGGAGCAGCAATTCCCAAGGGGAAGAAGAGAACTGGTAACTCGGCCCAGGATTGCCCCCACCCTGGTCCTATCAGGCCCTCTGGCCACCCCATGGGAGGAAGCCGATATTCTGTGTGGCCCCAAAGACTTAGCCCTCAGACCCACAGCCCTTTGGCTGCCTTTTGCCTCCCTGGGCTCCTGAGGGAAGAGGACCCTTCCCTTGGGCCAAGGGGTTTGCCTCCTGAGCACCAGGCCCCCTAAACTAATGAGAGGTCTGAGAGAGTCAAGTAGACCTGGGCTCCCTACAGTCCAGTCCTGGGCAAAGAGGCAAAAAGGAGGTGGGACAGGGAGAGGGATTCTAGTATTTGGGTCTGCAGGTCCTGGAGGAAGAGGCTTCTGGGAGAAGTCTCTAAGTAGATAACCTTTGAACTGTGCCTAGAATGAGACATGAGAATTAGCCACACGAAGGAGGAGGGAAGGACATTCCAGGAGGAGGACTGGCTAAGAGCAAAGGCAGGAAGTGCCAAGATACCATAGTGTTTCTAGGAGAGAAACCAGCAGTTCCAGAACTCAGGAATGTTAGGAATCAGGCAGGGTGCGGAGAGGTATGAGGCCAAAGGGCCAAGCGGTGGCCAGACTGGTGAACACCATGTGCTAAGGAGCCAATAATCAGGGAGGAATCTGAGCAGGGGGTGCTGCAGAGGCTTCTGTTGGGGAAAATCCCACTGGCTGCTGAGTGAAGGATGACTAGGAAAGCGGGGAGCGGGGATGGAGGCAGAGAGTGCCTTCCGGAAGGCCGTGGTGGTGGTGGTGGCCTTGAGTGTGGAAAGAACTGGACTGCTTTAGGAGATGAGGAGGAGCCAGACTGAGCAGGACCTGGTGACTTACTGGGGGTTGGTAGAGCATAGAGCAGAGGATGTATGCCAACTTTCTGGCTTGGGGACAGATCCTGGCTGGTGCCTCGGCCCAGTTCTGGCCACTTGTACGAGGCTCACACTGATGTGTCCTGGGCACTGGCTGTCACCGGCGCTGAGGCCCCTGACCCATTTATGCCTCCAGGATCCTACTTCTATACCCTGGACTGGCATGAGGCCCAAGATGGGCGGTTCCTGCTGCAGCTCCCAGATGTGCAGCCACCGTCGAGCGGCATCTACAGTGCCACCTACCTGGAAGCCAGCCCCCTAGGCAGTGCCTTCTTCCGGCTCATCGTGCGGGGTTAGGAGCAGAGGGCAGAGGTGGTGGGTGGCATGGGAGGCTGGGAGCCCCGTGGGCACTTCGTGTGGGCTGCCAGGGCTGCCTCAGTCCTCGGCAGCACCGGTAGGTGGGTGACAGCAACTGGCTGAGAGCACATTCCTTCAGGCTGCGGGGCAGGGCGCTGGGGACCAGACTGTACCAAGGAATGCCCAGGCTGCCTGCATGGAGGTGTCTGCCATGACCTGGATGGCGAGTGTGTGTGCCCCCCTGGATTCACGGGTACCCGCTGTGAGCAAGGTAAGGAGGGTGGGGAGCTAGGACCTCGGCGGGAGAGGGTGCCTGGCTGGGGGAAGATTCTTGAACCAAGAGCATGGGTGGTGAGAATGCCCGGCAGGACCTGGACTTTGAGGCCCAACAGTGGACCCCGTGCCCACATGTCTGGTTTCTAGCCTGCAGAGAGGGCCGTTTTGGGCAGAGCTGCCAGGAGCAGTGTCCAGGCACATCGGGCTGCCGGGGTCTCACCTTCTGCCTCCCAGACCCTTATGGCTGTTCTTGTGGATCTGGCTGGAGAGGACACCAGTGCCAGGAAGGTATGGGCTGACCTGCCAGCCACAGTCCCTGACCCGGAGAGCCAGCCACATACTAGACCTGGACCCTCCCCTTTGGCTCTCGTTGACACACCCGTGCCCTCTCCACCCAGCCTGGCATCACCCAGGCCCCAGCTGTGCCCTCATTGCCCCTGGCCTATGTCCCTCTAACCACAACCCCTCTGTTCCCAGCCTGTACCCCTGGCCACTTTGGGGCAGATTGCCGCCTCCAGTGCCAGTGTCAGAATGGCGGGACCTGTGACCGCTTCAGCGGCTGCGTGTGCCCCTCCGGATGGCATGGAATGCACTGTGAGAAATCCGGTATGATCCGTCAAAACAAGTCAACCTTCACCAGACATCTCTCCCTGGCTCAAGGTCCCGCCCTCAGGAAGCTCACGGTCCAGGAAAAGTTCTCAGTGCCCAGCCCACATCACCCATACGGGGATGGGCTGCAGCCGAGACTTGGGGGGAGGGCCAAGAGGAGGCCCCTGGCCAGGCTGAGTTTCGGAGGGGGCTTCGGTGAAGAGGTGAGATCTGAGATGGGGTATAAGGATGAGAGCCACATGGCTGGGGAAGGAGCACGGGCAAAGGCCCAGGGGCTGAAGACTCAGGGTCGGGTGCCAGGACGGTGGAGTACGGGGCGGGGGGGGGGGGGGGGGTTGGGGGGGGGGGAGTGGTCAGAGGAGTCAAGCCTCGGGGACTTGGAACGGCAGGCTACCATGACAGGGGCAGGAGGGAATTGCTGAAGAGGCAGAAGGCAGTCAGCTTGCTGTGAGAGAGGACCCAGGCAGCTGGGTGGGGAGTGGAGGCAGGAGACCCCAGAGGGTCTGTAACAGAGCCCAGAAGCGAGTGAGGCCTGAACCGGTGTTCGGGCTGTGAGGCCGGCGAGGGGCCTGCTTTGGCTGAGAGAGGATATCAGGTCGGGGGTGCAGGAGGTAGACCCTGCGGCTGACCAGAGGTGGGGTGCCAGGGCCCTGTAGGACTCTGCTGGCAGACAGCCTTGAGCGACCGAGGCGATGGTGATGCCTCTGCCAAGATGCAGGCCACACGACCAGGGGCACCCTGGCGGTCGGCGTCTGCCTCGCGGGGGCTCCAGCATGTGTCCTTCCTCTCCCTAGACCGGATCCCCCAGATCCTGGATGTGGCCTCGGAGCTGGAGTTCAACTTGGAGACGACGCCCCGGATCAACTGTGCGGCCGCAGGGAACCCCTTCCCGGTGCGGGGCAGCATGGAGCTCCGAAAGCCGGACGGCACAGTCCTCCTGGTCAGCCCCCCGCCCTTGACCCCAGGCCCCCCATCCCGCCAGCCTCACGGTTGCTCCCTCAGACCCCTGACCCCTCAGGGCTTTCTCTAGGCGCTACCCGCTGGCCCGACCACAGGTCAGATGGGGTCAGGCTAATTGCTGAGAAACTACCACTGGTCTTCTGTCCCCTCATCCGTCCCCACATCTGTCACATGGGTGCACATTCTCTATGGTCTGCCCCCTTTCCCTGTCTCTCTCAGTCCACCAAGGCCATTGTGGAGCCAAATAGGACCACAGCTGAGTTCGAGGTACCTCGCTTGGCCCTCGGGGACAGTGGGCTCTGGGAGTGCCGTGTGTCTACGTCTGGTGGCCAAGACAGCCGACGTTTCAGGGTTAATGTCAAAGGTCAGTGATGTCCTGGGGCCATGGAGGATGGGCAGTGGGCAGAGTGGGCACTAGGTGATGCCGCTAAGACTGGGCATTGTAGAAGGAAGAGAGAGGACATCTAAGGTCACCGCCCAGGACCAAGCAAAGAAGAGGTCTGGGCTGGACAGTGTCAGAGCAGGAACACAGCTCAGTGCTATCTGCAAAGGACATCCCATGCCCTAGAAACGGGATACCCTCCTGCCTGGCCATGCTGGCCCTCTCCACCTCTTCACAGCCCCTGCACGCAGCATCCCTTTAGCTCTGCCTCTGGGATGCTGCTTCCTGCTCTGAGTCATACCCCAGGGCTCTCAGTGCCAGGACAGGGGAGCACATGGGACGCCTAAGCTCAGAGGGTAACCTGCTGCCCAGAGGAGCTGCATAGGGTTTCCCCAGTGAGTAGGGAGGGAGTGCCCAGGATGGCCCAGAGTGGAGTCATCCAGCCCAGCTCAGGCGTCTCTTCACCTTCTCCAGCATCATAAGCCCTGGCTTCTCTTTTCTTTTTTTTAATTTATTTATTTTGAGAGAGGTGGGGAGAGGCAGAGAGACAGGGAGAGAGAGAATCCCCAGTAGGCCCTGTGCTGTCAGTGCAGAGCCCGATGCGGGGCTCAAAGGGGCTCAGTCTCACGAATCGTGAGATCACGACCTGAGCCGAAATCGAGAGTCAGACAGACGCTTAACTGACTGAGCCACCCAGGTGTCCCCTGGCTCCTCTTGCCCTCTGCTCCTGACAGCCCACCCCCGTGACAGAAGCCCAGACCTCCCTCATCTTCCTCTTCCTTCCCACTGGCTCACCGCCACCCCTCCCACAACTTTGTGGCTGCCCCACCAGCAGGAAACATCAGTGTGGCCAGGCTCCACCTTCAGCCTGTGTCTTCTCCCCAGGCATCTGACCTAGGCAACACGGGTTCGAATCCTCCCCACAAATCCCTGGCTCTGTCGCCTTAAGCCAGCTGCTTAGTCCCTCACTGCTTATTTCTCTCTACAGTGAGGACATCAGCGTTACACTAGCTAGGATTGCTGTGAAGCAAGTTAGATGATACCTTTAATGCATTTAAGTTGCATTTAAGTTAGATGATGCGTTTAAGCCCTTAGCACAGTGCCTAACACAGGGCCTGTGCTGGATAAATGTTGGCATTTATTGTCATGATTCTTAAAGGGTCCTCTCCCAAGTTTCAGCTGTTCTCTGGCAATGCCCAGGCTTGATCTGCAGGCTAGACCACTCTCCTGAGCTCCAGACCCATGTGGTGGGACCTCCAGAAGTGGGGTTCTGGCTCTGAAGTCAGCGTGGAAGTTCCCTGGTGTATGACTCAAGGGCCCACTTCATCTCCATCCACCTCCTGGACAGCCCTAGGCACAGGGGGCTCCACAGATCCAAACCCGACCTTCATCTCACACCTCCTCATGATGTGCTCATTTCTGTCAGACACCACCGTTCCTCCCCGCCCACTGAGCTCTCAACCCCGCATCCTCTGCCCTGCCTCCTGCCCTCCCTCGCTTCCATCTACCCATTCCCCCATCCTTCCATCCTGCTTAGAAAAATCAGTCTGGAAAATGTTTGAAAGTGGCGAGGGAATCAGTCATGGCATTGATCTACTGATCTGGTAAGAAAAGCTAAGGCCAGGACAAGGGTGTCATGGCCATGGAATGAGGAAGCCAGGCAGGAACACAAAAGCTATTTGCAGTAGAATTGGCTGATTCTAGGTGGCCTGACCGACAGACCAAGTTCAAACACTGGTTGTACTTCCTGCTGGCTGCATGTCCTTAGGCAAGGTAGATGTCTCCGAACTTCAGTTTCTTCTCTCATAACCCAGGGTGAAAGCCCCATCTGAAAAGTAGCTGTGAGCAGTAGAGATTGTACATAGGAAGCAGCTGGGATAGAGCAGGTGCTTCATCACTGGCTACCTTTTTTTTCCCCCCAATTAAGAGAGTGACAAACGATAGGGGGAGGGGCAGAGAGTAGGCTGATGCCATGTTATCTCCCTGCCTTGGGTTTCAGCCCCCTCTGTCTCCCCTACACTGCGTGGACAGCATACCCTCCCCCAAACCCATCTAGCCATATCAGACCTCTTTTAATGTCTTTGGGGATACTCTCACATCCTCATTGCCAGATCTGTGTGCCCCGAGCTGCTTAGGGGGCAGAATGCTATCCTGCTTGAATGCTGGCCATTCCGGTCATCTGTTGAACTTGGTCTCTCCCCAGCCTAGAGGGGGCCCTGATCCAAACCAAGACCCAGAGATCTCTTTGGCCAGAGTAGAATCCTCTTATTTTTCTGAGGACTGGGCAGGCTGTCTGGGCCCTGCCTTACCTTGGGTCTCCTGGCAGTGCCCCCAGTGCCCCTGACTGCTCCGCGGCTCCTGGCCAAGCAGAGCCGCCAGCTCGTGGTCTCCCCACTGGTCTCCTTCTCCGGGGATGGACCTATCGCCTCCGTCCGCCTGCACTACAGGCCCCAGGACAGCACCATGGCCTGGTCCGCCATTGTGGGTGAGCAGGGAGACAGCTGGGGGCGGGAGGGGGGCTGGGGCAGGACAGGGGTGTTGGGTAACAATGAGAAAGGACAGAACGAAAAGGGGGGAAGACGGCAGCTTCTGGAAGAGGTAGGGGGCTGAATGATGTGTCCTGTCTCCAGTGGACCCCAGTGAGAATGTGACTTTAATGAACCTGAGGCCGAAGACAGGATACAGTGTCCGTGTACAGCTGAGCCGGCCAGGGGAAGGCGGGGAGGGGGCCTGGGGGCCTCCCACCCTCATGACTACAGATTGTCCTGGTGAGAGGCCAAGAGTCATCCCTTCCTGTCCCCCCAGGAGTTACTGTTCCTATGCACTCAGCAGTTGTCATGTCTTGTCCACCCCCAGGGGCCCCTGCCTTTCCCACTGGAGTTTGTCCCACCCTGTCCCCTGGGGAGCACTCTCCTGTCCAGCCCCAAGGACCCACTGAACGGTTCTGACCCCTGACCTCCGGTCCCAGAGCCCTTGCTGCAGCCATGGCTGGAGGGCTGGCACGTGGAGGGCCCTGACCGGTTGCGAGTGAGCTGGTCCTTACCCTCGGTGCCTGGGCCACTGGTGGGCGATGGTTTCCTGCTGCGCCTGTGGGATGGGGCACGGGGACAGGAGCGGCGGGAGAACGTCTCGTCCCCCCAGGCCCGCACCGCCCTCCTGACTGGACTCATGCCTGGCACCCACTACCAGCTGGATGTGCGGCTCTACCACTGCACCCTCCTGGGCCCTGCCTCGCCCCCTGCACGCGTGCTTCTGCCCCCCACTGGTATGCTCAGGAAGGGGGTTATGGGCTCGGGATGAGGGGAGGACATGGGACACAGGAAACGCCAGACCCGTAAGGACACGGGAGGTTACAGGAGAGCGGATAGACCTAGAACACAAGACGTGTGGAAAACGTGGGCATAAGGGAGAAGCAGGATATCAGACAGACGTGAACACAGGGAGGACATGGGGTGGGCAGATATTGGAGGCTGGTGAGACGTAGGTCAGCAGGAGCATATGGGATGGGGAAGGATGGGGAGGCCATGGTTTACGGGGAGAACAAGGTCATGGGGAAGATATGGTGTACCAGGAGGACATGGGGATCGGGGGAGCACAAGGCACATGGGGAAGGCCCAGCACCCTGGGAGGATCCAGGACACCAGGAGGGCCTGGCACAGAAGGAGAATGAGAGGAAGCAGAAGCTTGGGGATGAAGGGAGGGAGCCATAGGGAGAGGATGGCAGGGTGGCTCCCATTCTGGGGTCCACCGAGCAGGGGACACAGCTAGAATGGATCTGACCCCAGAACTACATACCCTGCTCCTGCCTGAGCCCTGCCTTCCCCGCCCCCGCCTCCCCAGGGCCCCCAGCCCCCCGACACCTCCATGCCCAGGCCCTCTCAGACTCTGAGATCCAGCTGACATGGCAGCGGCCAGAGGCTTCGGCTGGGCCTATATCCAAGTACATCGTGGAGGTGCAGGTGGCTGGGGGCTCAGGTGACCCCCTGTGGATGGACGTGGACAGGCCCGAGGAGACAAGCACCGTTGTCCGTGGCCTCAACGCCAGCACACGCTACCTCTTCCGTGTGCGGGCCAGTATCCAGGGTCCCGGAGACTGGAGCAGCGTCGTGGAGGAGTCTACCCTGGGTAACGGTAGGAGCTCGTGGCTTGGGAGCTAGGACACCCAAGGCCCTTCCTGACAAGTGACGGGAGTCCTAGTACTGGGGACCCTGACCCTTCCCTTCTTAGGACCCATTGTCCTAGCGCTAGGAAAATCCTGTCACTCCAGTGGACCGTTGGCCCTCGGCCTGACACCCCTCGTCCCTCCTGGTACTGGGATCTCTGACCTCTCCCTCCCTGACCCAGGCTTCCCACGATCTGCCCCTCTTATTGTGTCCAGGGCTGCAGAGTGAGGGCCCGGTCCAAGAGGTCCAAGCGGCTGCAGAGGGCCTAGATCAGCAGCTGGTACTGGCCGTAATGGGTTCTGTGTCTGCCACCTGCCTTACCATCCTGGCTGCCCTCCTGACCCTGGTGTGCATCCGCAAAAGCTGCCCGCACCGCAGACGCACCTTCACCTACCAGTCAGGATCGGTCAGTCCCCTGTACCCACCCACGTGTGCACACCCCCATCTACGTTTGCGCACACACAGTACCCGTACACCCGAGTGTGTGTGTGTATGCACGCGTGTGTGTGTTTGTGTTGCAGCCATGGGACTGCACTCAGCAGTGCTCTAGGGCACAACACATAATTGTCTTTATTTTTCTAGAACTGAACTGCGTTCATAAGTCAATTTATGTTACTGGTGAATATCGCTGGTTCAAAATAACTCTGTTCTGTCCATGTTTCACCACGGTTAATTCAGGGTCCTCCCGCTTCTCACTGGAGGTGCCGTAAGCCTGGGTGGTGTGGTGCTGACACGGGGTGGGAAGGGGGGCAGGGGCACACCTGGGCCTCATGCTGGCATCCATCCTAGCGGACCCTCCTGGACATGGGAGCCAGCCTCCATCTGCACACATTTGTGGCTGATGCCCTTAGCCCTTCTGTGGCCTCCTGCCAACAGGCCGCTCGTACTGCGAGTTCCTGGTCCCAGCCTCCATGTCTGCGAGTGTCAGGGCCAGCTCCAGGAGACTTCAGAGCCCTGAGGTGCTCCCTGTGCCCTGCGAGCATGTTCTGTGGCCCTCATACCCTTTGTCTCGACCCCTGTCACAGTCGTTCCTACTGCTCCAGAGTTGTGCCAGCTCAAGGCTCACCTGTTGCTGCCGGGGAAAGGCAGTGATGCCTCCTCTCTTCCTGGCCTCGCCATAAACCTGTCTGTTCTCGGTCTGTGCCCCTCCAGCCTGCGGGCCCATACTTGGGGTGGGGGTGCGGGGCAGTGCTGGCTTCTCTTTAGGGACCCAGCATCACCCCCTCTTGTCACCACCTCCCATCCCTCTCTCCTACCTGCCCATCCCCCACTGCTGTCCCTGATGATCCAAACTCTGCCCTTGGTCCTCCGTGCCTGGGCTCTTGATAGTTACAGCCAAGCCCTGGCATTTCAAAAAAAAACAAAAACAAAAACAAAAACCACCACCAACAAAAAAACCCTCTTCTGTCTCAAGGGCTGATCCTTGTGATAGAAAGTCTAGTGTCCAAGGCTATTGTCTCTGCCATGCCTTTAAAAACTCCCTTCAGAGATTCAATTGGCTTCTTTGTTCCAGGCTGCTCCCTCTGAGGTCAGTGCACACAGAAAGCCAGCCGCTGCTAAGGTGGGGGAAGGGTAATGAAAACAGATGTGGAGGGAAGGAGGTGGGAAAGCAGAGTTTTAACATACATATATATATAATCCTAGTTTCGAGATCTGCCCTGCCACATGTGCCTGCATGAAGGTGTGTGTGAGCGCCACACAGGAGTACCTGTGTGCATCCACTTGTGGGCACCCCCACCTGTGTATGCGTGTGTCCCCGTGCTTGTGCTCCTCCGTGGGATGGGTACGTGTGCATGCACGCGCCTACATATGGTGCCGCTGCTGGGCCACATGTGCGCCCTCGGCGATTGATGGCTTCAGGTGAATCCACATGCCCCATGTCCTTTGCCCTCGCCCATGGATCCGAGCTTCAGCTCACTTAGGGAGCCCCGCCACCAGGTCTGTGTTAACCCCCTTCCAGTCCTCATAGCGGCAGTGCCCTTGGTCCCGTTCAGCTGTTTCGTTTTCCTGCCATCCGCCCTGCCCAGGTGGCCCAGCTCCTACACAGTTGAGGGAAGTGGATGTTCCTCTTTGTGACAGTCTTTCTATCTTCAGCTCCTGGGTGGTTTTAGAGCTATAAACGGATGCCAAGTGGGTCTGCTTCTGCCACTGTGGAGAAAACCCCTCCACTGACTGCCAGCAGCTTGGGGCTTAGCCTGTAGTAGGTGCTTAATAAATGTATCCTAGCCCACTGCCCAAGGCTAGAATCCTCTCCAGAGTATCCTTGATGGCAGAAAAGCCTGGCTGTGACAGCAGCACAATGGGAAGCTCACCACTTCCCATCACAGCTCACTCCCATTCTTTCCTGTCCTAAACGTTAGAGATGTAGGGGCACTTGGGTGGCTCAGTCAGTTAAGCACCCGACTCTGGATTTCAGCTCAGGTCACGATCTCATGGTTCATGAGTTTGAGCCCCGCATCAGGCCTGGTGTCGGGCTCCACACTGTCAGTGTGGAGCCTGCTTGGGATTCTCTCTCTCCATCTCTTTCTGCCCCTCCCCAGTTCTCTCTCTCAAAGTAAATAAATAAACTTAAAAATTTTTTAGAAATATCCTCTTTCCATTGACTCATGGCTTCATGGCTTCTAGCAACCCTAAGCCCCCCACACCTGTTTTTCCAGAGCCCCACATACCTACCTGCTCTGCAGGCTGTGGCCTCTGCATCTCTCTTGGACATTTGTCCACCCAGCAGCCCCACTGATGGCTTCGTCTTCTATGATACTGTCTCAGTATGTGTCTTCTGCATGTCTGTTCCTGGCTGACCACCAGAGTGCCCTCTGCGTGGGTCTCTTTCCATTTGTCTAGCTATTCTTTGATGCCTGTCTGTGCCTTTTGCCGGCCCCATGTCTGCTGCATGGACTGTCTGCCCATTTGTCCCATCCTATGAAGGGTGAAGAAACCATCCTACAGTTCAGCTCAGGCACCCTGACGCTAACCCGGCGGCCAAAACCACAGCCCGAGCCCCTGAGTTATCCAGTGCTGGAGTGGGAAGACATCACCTTTGAGGACCTCATTGGGGAGGGGAACTTTGGCCAGGTCATCCGGGCCATGATCAAGAAGGATGGGCTCAAGATGAACGCGGCCATCAAGATGCTGAAAGGTTCCCTGGGAGTGACCCCTGACCCCAGGCCTGCCCCTCTCCTTTGTCCCACAGATCCCAGGCCCTACCTGGCCCCCTCCCGCAACTGACCCCAGCCCTCTCTAGCCATGCCTCTTCTCCAGAATTATTTCTGGCAAAAGTGATATTGGCTTCTTTCCACAGAGTATGCCTCTGAAAATGACCATCGTGACTTTGCGGGAGAATTGGAAGTTCTGTGCAAACTGGGACATCACCCCAATATCATCAACCTCTTGGGGGCTTGTGAAAACCGAGGTGAGCCCCCAGCTCATCACCTGCCCCTTCTTCCAAAACCCCGTCGACAGCCACCACCTCTGTCCACGTCACTAGCTTGCCGGAGCTTCAGGCTCCCTGTCTGCCACCGTTGGGTGCCTGCTGCCCACAGGCTGCCTGCATAGAAACCTTCACCCCGTACCTGCCTCCTTCCCTCTCAGGTTACTTGTACATCGCTATTGAATACGCCCCCTACGGGAACCTGCTAGACTTTTTGCGGAAGAGCCGGGTCCTGGAGACGGACCCAGCCTTTGCCCGGGAACACGGAACTGCCTCCACTCTCAGCTCCCGGCAGCTGCTGCGCTTTGCCAGTGATGCTGCCAACGGCATGCAGTACCTGAGCGAGAAGCAGGTGAGTGTGGGGAGGGAAGGCGTGCCAGAGGGGGCGCTGGGTCAACTGCAGGAGGTAGCGTCAGCAGGCTGTCATTGGATGTGGGGTCGAGGAGCACAGAGAAGGATGTGACCCTGAGCTGCTGGCCTGGCTAAGTACACGAGAGCACAAGGCGAGAAGCAGGCCTGGAGGAGGTGTCACGTTTGAAGCATCGGAGGAACATCTTGGTGGAGATGTTGAGTTGGTGGTTACAGATGCCGGCCTAGAACTCAGGAGAAAGAGCTAGGCCAGAAACAACAATCTGGAAGCTGTCATCCCACAGATGGTGGATGAATCTCATGGTGAGGGAGTGGGTGAGACCCACCAGGACAGGGTAGAGGTGGAGCAGGGAGTGGAGGCCCGAGCCCCAGGGTGAGGACATCCCGCTTGAATGGAAGGAAGGAGGGGACAGTAGCAGGAGGCGAGCATGATGCTGAGGAAGGACATTTTAAAGTTAGTGGAGTTTTGAGGGTCTTTGAAGCAGAGGAATAGGGGCCAGTGAGAGGGAGGGTTTGCTGGAGAGAAGTCTCTGAGGAGGTTGGAGGACCTTGTGGGCAAGACTTGGGACTCAAGGGAAAGGTCACTCTGGGCAAGAGGAGGGCCTTCCCCACTTTCCTCAATGAGGGGAGAGGAAAACGAGGCGGGGCGGGAAGGGAGCAAGTAAAGAGAAGGAGATGTGGTGTGGTCACCAAGGACAAGCCCGCCCTTGTCCCAGGAAGAGGGATGCAGCCTGAGCTTGGCCATGGGCAGCTCACAGGGAGATAGGGACAACCAGCAGTGTGAGTTTTCTAAGGCAGGAGTCGCTGGTCCAGGATAAGGCCTGGTTGACTGGGAAGAAGGGTGAGGGGCTCTTACAGGGATGGAGGGCCAGCTGTGGGGCCAGACTCCTCACTGGTCGAGGAGTCCTGGCCTTTCTCATCCCCAGTCTTCCCTGACTTCTGACTGTGCCTGCAGTTCATCCACAGGGACCTGGCTGCCCGAAATGTGCTGGTTGGGGAGAACCTGGCCTCCAAGATTGCCGACTTTGGCCTTTCTCGGGGGGAGGAAGTTTATGTGAAGAAGACGATGGTAAGTCTTAGTCCCCCCACCTCAGGTTCCATGCCTGCCCCCGGAGCCCCACACACCGGTCCCTCCTCCTCACCCAACCCCTCAAACCCACTCTCTCCCAGGGGCGTCTCCCCGTGCGCTGGATGGCCATTGAGTCTCTGAACTACAGTGTCTACACCACCAAGAGTGATGTGTGAGTATGGGGCTCAGAAGGAGCAGGGCTTATGGTCCCGCAGGGATGCACACAGACATAACGTAGACACGCCTCAGACACGTCTCAGATAGTACAAGGCACGATTGGGACATTCCCAACGTATATTCCACGCGTGACATAGGTGTGACACAAGTGTGCCTTGGATATACCTTGGCGATGCTCAGCATCTTAGTGGGAAGGCGGAGGGGAGTGGGGGGGACAGTGCTAGTTAGAAGGAGGTGTGGTCTTGGAAGGTGTTTCAGTGGTAGGATTGGGGTAGGGAAGTTTAGGGCTGTGCTCATCTAAGAGACTGGGAGATACCTTGGAGAGGTTTGGGAATGTGGGTGGATAATGCCTAGGTGGATGGAAAGACCACCCCAGGAATGTTCTCACCTTCGTCTCTGAAGGGTGGTATCATCCCCACCTGAGGACCTAACCAGACCATAACCCCCAAGACCCCCTCTTTGTGCTCCTCACCCCCATATGACCATCGTGGCCCACCTCTGCTCCTCTTTCCAGGGAACCTGGCCTGCCCATCCCTCCAGCTCTGGCTCTGCCCATTTGCCACCAGCCCTTTGGCCTGGCCTGCCTTGCTCACTGTCCATCACACCAACCGCCCCTCTGACCACCACTCAACTGCTTCCTGCTTCTGCCCCCAAACCCCCTAGGTCCCCTCCCCCTGACTAGAACTCCCACCCTGGTCTCACCTGCATGGAGGTTGCAACAGCATAAGAGGCAGTTAAAAGCAAGGGCTTTGGAATCAAGTTGTCAGGGTTTGATTCCACTTCTACCACTTACTAGCTGTGTGACCTTGGGAAAGCTAGCTAATCTCTCAGTACCTCAGTGTCTCCATCTATAGAATGGGGAGAATGATAGTACCTACATCATAAGGTTGGTGTGAGGGTTCAATGAATTAACATATATGTTAAATGATGAGTGCCTGGCCCATAGTAAGTGTGTGATACAAATGTTAGCTATGATGATGTTGAGCCTGGGAGTGGCTATGAAGGACTTTGAGTGGACAGAGACGGCAGCTGGCCAAGGCAGACACTTGCAGAGTAGACACACGCAGGGGGCGGGAGGGGCAGCACCCTTGGGGTAGATGGACACTGAACTGCTGGGCCCTGGGGTCTAGAAGATCGCTAAGTACATCCTTCTCATTTCAGTTGGTCCTTTGGGGTCCTCCTCTGGGAGATCGTGAGCCTTGGTGAGTCCCTGACCCCCACCCGCCAGAGTGCCCTCTCCTTACCCCCACCCCGGTCCCTGGGCTGAGAGAGTTTTGTCCTCTCCTGCAGGGGGCACGCCGTACTGTGGCATGACCTGTGCTGAGCTGTATGAGAAGCTGCCTCAGGGCTACCGCATGGAGCAGCCTCGTAACTGTGACGATGAAGTGTGAGTCTCCTCAGCCTGGAGCCCCGTGACCCCATCACCCCAGCTAGCCCTGACCCCTCATCTCAGCAATGCCCCCATCTGCAGGTACGAGCTGATGCGTCAGTGCTGGCGGGACCGTCCATACGAGCGACCCCCCTTTGCCCAGATTGCACTGCAGCTGGGCCGGATGCTGGAAGCCAGGAAGGTGAGGAGGCTGGGATGACAGGGACTAGGGCTCATCAGGCTCCAGGGGTGTCCTCTCATACGAGCCAGAGAGCAGCAGCCTCTATGTCCTTGTCCCCACCACTTGCTGCAGGACAGCGAGGCGGGACCTCTGGATGCCACCCCCCCTTTCCAGTGCCCCATGGGTTGGACACGAGGCTCTCCTAACTCTTCTGAGGCCCCAGCAGCAAATCCCTCCCCTAGCTCCCAACTGTTTACCCATCTTCCTCTGCTGGGGCTATCAGCCCATTCTCCTCTGGGCCACCTCTCCTCACCTGGCACAGAGCCAGAGTGACAACGCATGAATGGCCAACCAACCAAATGGGCGGATGGAGGAATGAATGATACAGTAAGTGAATGAATGGAAAGAATTAGTGGATGGATGATGTAATAAACATATGAATAAATACATAAATAACTGACTCTAGTAACCATGTGGATAAATAATCAGATAAATATAAATGAAGAAACCTATCAGAGTAAATGCAAAAAGCGTTCTTCGTTTAAACTAATGACTAAATAGCTATAGGAATTCACAAACTGTCTCAAGAATAAAGGAATGATCAGGAGCACCTGGCTGGCTCAGTTGGTGGAGCATTCTTGATCTCAAAGTTGTGAGTTCGAGCCCCATGTTGGGTATACAGATTACTCAAAGATAAAATATTTTTAAAAAGCAAGCAAAAAGTAAGGAATGACCAAATAACCATATAAATGGCTAAATCACCCAAAATACCCTGATGAATAAATGAATGAATGAACAAAAAATTCACTTGTTGAGTGCATTAACAAAAAAACTAAGATGTAGGATAAGAAAGATGAGATATATGCAGTGGACCCTTGAACAATGTATGACTAAGGGGTACTGATCCCTTATGTAGTCAAAAATCTGCATATAACTTTTGCCTTTCCCAAAACTTAATTACTAGTAGCTGAACTTTTGACTGGAAGCCTTACTGATGACATAAACAGTCAACTAACATGTATTTTGTATATGTATTATACATTGTATTCTTATACTAAAGTAAGCTAGAGAAAAGAAAAAGATCATGAAGAAGAGAAAATACACTGACAGTCCTGTACCACATTTATTGAAAAAAATCTGGTATAAGTGGACCCATACAGTTAAAATCCATGTTGGTCAAGAGTCAATTATGTATACAATGGACTATTACCCAGCTATGAAGAGAATGAAATCAAGGGGTGCCTGGGTAGCTCAGTCGGTTAAGCATCTGACTCTCGATTTCAGAGTCTCATGGTTCATGAGTTCAAGCCCCACATCAGGCTCTGCAATGACAGCATGGATTCTCTGTCATGGGAATTCTCTGTCTCCCTCTTTCTCTCTCTGCCCCTCCCCAACTCACACTTCCCAATAGATTTTTTTTTTAATATTTGTTTGTTTTTGAGAGAGCACGAGCAGGGGAGGGGCAGAGAAAGAGGGAGACAGAATCCAAATCAGGCTCTGAGGTTGTCTGTGCTGTCAGCACAGAGCCGGGCATGGGGCTCAAACTCACAGACCCCAAGTTCATGACCTGAGCTGAAGTCAGACACTTAACCAACTGAGCCACCCCGGCGCCCCTACAACTCTCTCTCCCTCTCTCTCAAAAATAAATAAACTTAAAAAAAAATAATAAAAAGAATGAAATCTTGCCATTCACAACAACGTGGATGCATCTAGAGAGTACTATGCTAAGTAAGAGAGAGACAAATACCATAGGACTTTACTTATGTGTGGAATCTAAAAAATAAATAAAACAGAAATTCATAAATACGGAGAACAAACTAGTGATTGCTCGAAGGGAGAAGGGGGGCAAAAGCGGTGAAGACTAAGAGGTACAAACTTCCACTTATACAATAAATAAGTCACAGGGCTGAAAGTACAGCATAGGGAACAGAGCCAATAATACTGTAATAACTTTGTGCGATGACAGATGGTAACTGTCAAATCACTATGTTGTACACCTGAACCTAATACAATATCGTACGTCCACTACACTTCAGCGAAAAAGTTTAAAAAAAAATTTTTTTTTAATGTTTATTTATTTTTGAGACAGAGAGAGACAGAGCATGAACGGGGGAGGGTCAGACAGAGAGGGAGACACAGAATCTGAAACGGGCTCCAGGCTCTGAGCTGTCAGCCCAGAGCCCGACGCGGGGCTCGAACTCACGGACTGTGAGATCATGACCTGAGCCGAAGTCGGACGCCCAACCGACTGAGCCACCCAGGCGCCCCGAAAAAGTTTTTTGAAAGAAGAAAAAAGAAAAAAAATTCCTGTGGAACAATTGTGTCAAGGGCCTCTCACCTGGATGCCGAGCTGTGGTCTATCCTGGCTGGTGAGGGCTGCCCTCAGCCATTGGGCCATCTTGAATCTAGTTCAGTGTCTCTTCAAGTGCCCCCAGCACCTGGAAGTCAGGGAGCTCCAGGCCAGAGTCGCCCGCATCCCTGGCCCCCACTAAAGCTTGCTCTGCCCCCCAGGCCTATGTGAACATGTCGCTGTTTGAGAACTTCACTTATGCGGGCATCGACGCCACAGCTGAGGAGGCCTGAGCTACTGTCGAGCCAGAACCGGGCTCTGCTGGCCAGAGCAAGCTCCGCTGTCCACCCTGTGACTTCGGATCCTCACAGCCTCTGACCTGAACTTCGTCAAGCAATCTTTTTTTTAACTTAAGAAAAGAAGGGACCCTGGGGTGGGGTGGGCTTAGGGGCCTTGGGTCCTCATCCCTCGCAGCTGCTCCCAGGCCACGTGCAGCTACTCTTACAGCGACCCTTCACACCCTTCCTTCTAGTTGAGCTGCTCCACGAGTGTACCCCTCTTCTGCCACTCCCCACGCTCAACCACCCTCCCCCTGCATCTCCTCCACCCAAGCCGGCACCCACACCACTAACATTCCCCTTTAGGCTACGTCCCCGCCCCCCACCCCCAGCCCCCAGCTTTGTAATCCCAAAACAAATAAATGCTCTGAGAAACCCCAGCCCACGTCTTCGACTGCTGGCCAATCCCAAGGAAAAGTCGAACCAGAGGGCAACTGGACTAAGAAAAGAAACGCTGTCCCGAGTTGCACAGTCGCAGGCCCAAACCCTCTGTTGGGGTCACCTCTCCACGATATGGGTGCTGTGGAAGACCCATTTTACGCAGACCCCACCATCCACGTGTCTGTGCTATGAGAAGCTGTTTCCCCATCACCAGCAGGGCTCCCTACATCTCGCCGTAGCTGCCAGTCTAGGAGTCTATGCTGGGTCCAAACTGCACACCAGGGGTGACTCAGACTGACGCCTCAGCGCCACACAGGTTCCAACTTCTCCTTACGTCTCCAGGTGGCCTTCCCTGGTAGGAAGGCTTGGTAGCCACCTTACTGGCCGGCCTGTGGGCCCCAAAGGAGGAAGGCAGAGGTCACTTCGAACTTCAGCCAGCCACAGTAGGATTCCTTTGCCTTCCTCAGGGTCTCATAGTGTGCCGGGAGGCGCCCTTGTCCTCCGAGCTAGGCCCGCATCGCTCCCTCAGGCTGAGTGGCCCTCGGGTTTGCTTCTCCTTTGGATTTGCCACTGCTGTCCTCAGATTTCTCTCCCACTGGTCCTTAAGAAACAAGACTTGTCTTGGGGCACCTGGATGGCTCGGTCGGTTAAGCGTCCAACTTCGGTTCAGGTCATGATCTCACAGTTTGTGAGTTCGAGCCCTGTGTCGGGCTCTGTGCTGACAGAGCCTGGAGCCTGCTTTGGAGTCTGTGTCTCCCTCTCTCTGCCCACCCCTATTCGCTCTCTCGCTCTCCTTCTCTCTCAAAAACAAAAAAGAAACAAGACTTGTCCTGCTGCACACTTTTTTTTCCCAGTGAATCAGATGAAATCAAAGAAGGCATAGCACAGTGTGGCATTGCTTAAGAGCATGATTCTGGAATCCCACAGACCCATGTCCACCTTCCTGCTATATCACCTACTGTCTGTGTGACCTTGGTGGAGTCACTTAACCTCTCTGAGCTTCATTTTTCTTCTCTGAAAAATGGGGTTAGTAATAGCTGCCTCACTGTTGTTAGCACTGAGATCACACGGGCACGGGCTGCACTGAGGCTGGTACATAGTAAGTACTAAGTGTCAGCCGATGTTATGTACAAATGCAGGGAGTTTGGAAGGGGTGGTTGTGATGATCAGAATCTGTATTCCAAGAAGACCTGAATGGTTGGAGCTTAGGGCTGACGTTAAGAAGAAATGAACTGGAGTAATTGGGAGGCTATGCAGGACAGGGGAGGTAGAATTTGCTACAATGAAATTTCAGATCTACTTCAGGGATATCTTGAGGTCCAGGATGTAGGGATTCAAAAGCTGTCCTTGAAGGTGCCTGGCTGGCTCAGTCAGAACATGCAACTCTTGATCTTGGGGTCATGAGTTCGAACCCCATGCTGGGCATGGAGCCTACTTAAAAAAAAAAAGTCCTTGATGGAGACCAATATATAAACAAAGGTGACCCTGTGGGGTGACAGGTATATAAACAATGAAATAGAGCAGTGTAAATAGAGCAGTTATCAGAGAAGGAGGGGGCCTGGGAAACACATAGAAGGGAGGTAGAGTCAGAAAACTTTTCCAGAGAAAGTGACATCTTAATTTAGGCCACGAAGTAAAAGGAGTTTGCCAGGCGGTAAGATCCTGGCGGAGGAAACAGCACCTGTGACATGGATATGTTCAAGAGCTGCAAAGAGTTCTGTCACTGGAGCAAAGGGAGAACATAGCTCTGTGAAGGGACCCATGCTGGGCTTTCCAGGCAGCGTCAAGGAGGGGGGTCTTTATCCTCAGGGCAGAGAGCAGCCACAGAAGAGCTGAATAGCCGGGTGTGCCCTGATCAGATCCGCATCTTTTAAAAGACCACCCAGGCCACTGTGTGGAGGATGGATTACAGAGGAGCAAAGAGTGAAGGTGAAGGTATGCCCATAAACGTAAATACCTTAGATGAAACGGACAAATTCCTAGAAAGAAAAGAACTACCAAAATTGACCCAAGAAAAAATAAGGCAATCTGAATAGGCTTATAACAAGTGAGGAGATTAAATTGCTAATTTTAAAACTACCATCAAAGAAAAACTCACACTCAGGTGGCTTCACTGGGGAATTCTACCAAACATTTAAAGAAGAATAAATACTGGGCCGCCTGGGTGGCTCAGTCGCTTAAGCGCCAGACTTCAGCTCAGGTCATGACCTCACAGTTCATGGGTTCAAGCCCCGCGTTGGGCTCTGTGCTGACAGCTCAGAGCCTGGAGCCTGCTTCGGATTCTGTGTCTCCCTCTCTCTCTGCCCCTTCTTGGCTCACACTCTGTCTCTCTCTCTCTCTCTGAAAAATAATTAGACATTTAAAAAAAATAAAGAAGAATAACTATTAATTCTTCACAAACTCATCCAAAAACTAGGAAAGAATAGTTTTCAATTCATTCTGTGAAGCCAGTATCATTACCCTGATAGTTAGAGCATAGACATCACAAGAAAACATCAGACTGGTATATCTTATGAACGTGGATATGAAGAATATTTCTTATTTCTCAAGAAAATACAGTTAACTCTTGAACAACATGGGTTTGAACTGCATGGGGTCCACTTATATGCAGACTTTTTTCAATAATTTATAGTACTAGAAATGTATTTTATTTTCCTTATGGTTTTCTTAACCTTTTTTTTCTCTAGCTTACTTTAGTGTAAAAATACTGTATCTGATACATATAACCTACAAAATATGTGTTAATCAACTGTTATCAGTAAAACTTCTGGTCAACAATAGGCTATCAGTAGTTAAAGTGGAAGGTTATATGCAGATTTTTGACTGTGTGGGAGGCTGGTGCCCGCTAATCCCCACATTGTTCAAGGGCCATCTGTATTAACAAACAGAATCCAGAAACATATAAAAAGGATTATATACCAAATGGGATCTATCTCAGGAATGCAAGGTTGGTTTAACATTCAAAAACCAATTAATGTGGGGCGCCTGGGTGGCTCAGTCAGGCGTCCAACTCTTGACTTCAGCTCAGGTCATGATCTTACAGTTCATGGGTTTGAGCCCTACATTGGGCTCTGTGCTGACAGTGCAGAGCCTTCTTGGGATTTTCTGCCTCTGTCTCTCTCTGCCTCCCTTAAGCTCTCTGCCCCTCTCCCACTCTCTCTCTCTCTCTCAAAATAAATAAACTTAAAAACATTTAATGTAATATATCATATCAATAGAATAAAAAATTTCAAGCTACATAGATCATCTCAAAACAGAAAAACCATTTGACAAAACCCAGTACCCTTTCATGATTAAAACACAAGCTAGGAATCAAAGGAAACTTTGCCAACCTGACATAGAGCATTTCAAAAACCCACAGCTAACATCATATTTAGTAGTGGAAGCCTGAATGCTTTCCCCCTAAGATCAGCAACATGACAAGGATATCTGTTCTCCCGACTTCTATTCAATGTTGTACTGGAGATTCAAGCCAAAGCACCTAGGCAAGAAAAAGAAATAAACAGCACCCAGACTGGAAAGGAAGAAGTAAAACTATCTCTATTTGCAGATGACATGATTGTGTATATCAGAAATCTAAGGGATCCACTAAAAACTATGGGAACTAATAAGTGAGTTCAGCAAGCTTGCAGTGCATAAGATCAACACACAAAACAGTTTTCTTCTACACATTTGCAATGGAAAATCCAAAAATGAAGAAAACAACTCCATTTATAATAGCATTTAAAAAGGTAAAATACTTATGAGGACTTTAAGAGACAAAACAGATGAACATAAGGGAAGGGAAACAAAAATAAAAACAGGGAGGGGGACAAAACAGAAGAGACTCATAAATATGGAGAACAAACTGAGGGTTACAGGAGGGGTTGTGGGAGGGGGGATGGGCTAAATGGGGAAGGGGAACTAAGGAATCTACTCCTGAAATCATTGTTGCACTATATGCTAACTAATTTGGATGTAAATTTAAAAAAAAGAAAAAAGAAAATTTTTTTAAAAGGTAAATACTTAGGAATGTATATAACAAAGAGTGCAAAACTCATACTCTGAAAACTACAAAACATCACTGAAAGAAATTAAAAGAAGTTTAAATAAATGGACAAGCAACTCATGTTCATGATTGGAAAACTTAATATTATTAAGGTGATCATACCTCCCAAATTGTTGTACAGACTCAATGAAATCCTCATCGGAATCTCGGCTAGCTTCTTAGTAGAAATTGACAAAGCCGATTCTAACACCCATATGGAATTGCAGGGGATCCAGAAAACCCAAAATAATCTGGAAAAAGAATAACAAAGTTGCAGGACTCACACTTCCCAATTTCAAAACTAACTACAAAGCAGCAAATATCAGATAAATGAATAGAATAGAATAGAATAGAATAGAATAGAATAGAATAGGACAGTCCAGAAATAAACCCATGTGTCTAAGGTCAACTGATTTTTAACAAAGGCACCAAAGACCATTCAATGGGGAAAGAATAGTCTTCAACAATGTTGCTGAAACAAATGAATAGCCACATGCAAAAGAATGAAGTTGGACCTCTACCCAAACACTATATACAGAATTAACTCAAAACGGATCAAAGACCTAAATGCAAAAGCTAAACTATAAAACCCTTAAAAGAAAACACGGGAGTAAATCTTCATGACCTCAGATTTGGTAATGGACTCTTAGGGCAACAAAAGTACAAGTAACAAAATAAAAAGTAGATAAATTAGATTTCATCAGAATAGTAAACTTGTGCATCCAAGGTCACCATCAAGAAGGTGAAAAGACAACCTACAGAATGGGGAAAATGTTTGCAAATCATGTATCTGATAAGGGACTTGTATCTAGAATATATGAAGAAGACTTACAACTCAATAATAAAGAGTCAACCCAATTTTTAAACGAGCAAAGGATTTAAAAAAAATTTTTTTTAACATTTATTCATCTTTGAGAGAGCGTGAGTGGGGGAGGAGCAGAGAGACAGGGAGACACAGAATCTGAAGCAGGCTCCAGGCTCTGAGCTGTCAGCACAGAGCCCGATGCGGGACTCAGACTCACTGACCGCAAGATCATGACCTGAGCCAAAGTCGGATGCTTACTGACTGAGCCACCTAGGCGCCCTAATTTTTTTCTTTCTTTATTTTTTGGAGAGAGAGAGAGTGTGTGTGGTTGCACACACGCACGTTCACATGGATGTTGGGGAGGGGCAAAGGGAGAGAGAATCCTAAGCAGGCTTCACATGGGGCTCAATGCGGGGCTCGACATGAGGTTTGATCCCACCACCCTGGAATTGCAACCAGAGCCAAAATCAAGAGTCGGTCACTCAACTAACTAAGCCAGGCACCCCAGATGAGCAAAGAATTTGAATAGATCTTTCTCCAAACAAGATCTACAGATAGCCAATAAGCACATGAAAAGATGTTTGACATGATCAATCATCAGGGAAATGAAAATCAAAACCATAAGGAGATACAAATTCACACCCACCAGGATGGTTACAATCAAAAAGATAACAAGTGTTGGCAAGGAGAAATCAGAGCCCTTATACACCACTGGCGGGAATGTAAAATTGTGTATCCTGTTTAGAAAACAGTCCGGCAGTTCCTCAATTAAACATAAGTTTCCAGGGGTGCTTGGGTGGCTCAGTGAGTTAAGCATCCATCTCTTGATTTGGGCTCAGGTCATGATCTTGAGGTTCCTGAGTTTGAACCACGCGTCAGGCTCTGTGCGGACAGCCTGGGATTATCTCATTTCCTTTCTCTCTGCCCCTCTGCCTCTCACAGTTTCTCTCTCTCTCTCTCTCTCTCTCCCTCTTTCAAAATAAATAAACTTAAAAAAATACATATATCCACACAAAAACTTGTACACAAATGTTTATAGAAACATATTCGTAATGCCAAAACGTGGAAAGAACTCAAATGGTTAATGACAGATAAAATGTGGTCTATCCACATGGTGGAGTATTATACAGCCATTAAAAGGGAATGATGTACTGACACATGCTACAATATGCGTGAGCCTTGGGAATACTATCTTAAGTAAAGAAGCTAGGCACAAAAGACCACATATTGCATTTTCTTGTATTTCACTCATAGGAAATGTCCAGAATAGGCAAATCTATAGAGGTAGAAAGTAGAGGAGTGCCTGCTTAGGGCTAAGTAGGAGGGCAAGAGCTCAAAATTTCATAGTTCTTCCTGAGGAGATAAAAAAGATCAGATCTAAAATTGACTAAGGCTGCACATATATGTGAATACTAAATTCACAATTTAAGTGGGTAGATTTATGGCATGTGAATTATATCTCCATAAAAGTGTTAAAGAAAGAAAGCGTGAAGGCAGGGAGATCAGTGATCAGTGAGTTCCAGTAGTGCAGGCAAGAGGTGGTGAGCCGGGGGGGGGGGGGGGGGGGGGGTTGCGGGGGGTGGAGAAGGAATGCACAGGAGGAAGAATCAGGGGAGGGGGTTGACTATGGCAGGGAGGGGAAGGGAAGAATCTAGGATTACTGCCAAGCTTCTGTATAGATGACTGGGTTGATGGAGTTACCAGTTACTAAAAAAAAACAGCAGCTAATGCTTACATGGTACTTACCTGCCAGGGGCTGTTCCGGGCACTTTGTACATATGAATTCCTTCAATCCTGAACAACCCTCTTAGGTAGGCACCACTATTATCATCCCCATTTTACAGGAGAGAAAACAAGCTTGGAGACGGTAAGTAACTTAACCAAAGTCTGACAGCTAGGAAATAGCAGAGCTAGATTCAAACCTAGCTATTCTGATTTCAGGGTCTCTCTCTTAAGACGTAATGCTATGCTGCTTCTCTAGCACAGTGGAAAGAGGCCAGACTGGGGTAGAATACAACTTCCAAATTCAACACAGATGCATTGATCGTATGCGGCATGCCTCGGATCCCGGGTCCACATTTCCACTGTGGCCTCCTCGCAGCCGAGCCCCGCTACAGACAAGGCGGCAATCTGCGGGACAGAGCACCCAGATTCTCAGCCTCGGCTGCCCACACCTGTTCTGGCTTTAGTCCTCACTGTTTCCCTCAGTGGTTGTATTCCTGCAGGGGACGGCCTGGGTTGGGCAGGGGGTGGAGCAAGAGACCAGCCCAGCAGCACAAACTTGTTTCCAGAGAAATAGTGGGAAAGGGAAGAGAAAAGGCCAAGGCACACCTCTCCAAGCCTCAGTAGGCAGACGGCTGGGGAAGGCCTCCCTGAGCACGTTATCCAAGGGGCCCCACTGCAGCCCATCTAGGCCACAAAAACGGAACTCCCGCCAGTCAGCCCTGAGTCATTCCCCCTTGGCCCCCCAAGGAAGGGGTGATTTCCTGCCTCGCCCTCCAGCCAGCTCAGGCTCCTCCCACCGGCTGTGGGTCCTCTTATCTCACCCAGGCCCTCTCCCAGGGCAGAGCCAGTCAACTAGGGGGCTGGCTGCAGGGGCTGGCCTGCCTGTTCCCACAGCAAGAAACGTGGACTCAGGGGTCAAAGAGAGCCCGGCAGGTCAGGAGCCAGGATGTCTCATGGAGGATGGAGGACAGAGGGCTGACCTGACCAGGTCCCCTGCAGCCCTCTCACTTGGGGTCACTGCTGGACAAATACTGGTCCTTTTCCATTTACCTGAAGTAAGCCTCTCTTGATGCCTGTTTTGAACTCAGCCTCCTGCTGTGGGAGAGACTCACACCAGGCCCTGTGCCGGGCACATACTATTAAATAAATGAATGAGACAGAAGAAACAGTGGTCCTAATGAGAAGTGCCTCTGTAGTCTCTAAAAGAACAGGCTTTGGAATCAAACAGATCTGAATTCATATCTCAGCTCTGCCCCTTAAGAGTGACTTTGGACAACTCATTTAACCTATCTCGGCTGCATTTTAGCTTCTGGAGAGTAAGGACAAGGGCCTGATAGAGTCATGGTGTGAAGAAATGAGACCGTGCAATAGCATGGTGCTGACAAATAGCTAGTGTTGATTAATACTAGGTGTTGATTAATGCTAAGATAGGGGGTGAGGGAGGAAGAGGCAGGTTCACTCCCAGCCAGCTTTTCCCCGGGAGGAGTGAGTTAGGAGGACAGTTCCCCTTTGGCAGGGTTCTCAGCTCATCTAGCTCAGATGGAGGCCCAGCACAGCTGTTCACATATAAAAGCAGCCTGACAGAGGCACAAAACTCTGGAGAGAGCCAGAGGAAGGAAAGATTGTTCATAGGCCACCCAAATGTCCTCAAGGCAGCCCTTTGGGACCACCTTTTCCATTTATATCCAGTTAGAACAGCTCAGTCACCATTCCACATCCTCAGGAAGTCCACACCCTCCTGTTTTTACTAGGACCCCTCCCATGGTTCACATCCTCAGGATCACCTCTCAACCTGAATTCTGCGGCTGCCGTCCTATCTCTCCACTCCACAGGTGTCATTTTCTCCCTTTGTTCCTAAAACACCATGAATTAAGGTTGTGTGTAGAGGACACTTTTGTTGAATGTTTTGAGGGTATTCTAGGGATTCTGAGCATTCGCAGAGTAGGGAATAAACTTCAGACTGAGTATTAGTCATCACTGTTCTGGAACTTTCCTCCGACAGTCCTTCGACTGAAAATCTCACTGGTGAGGCTCTCTTCTCCTCAGGTTGCCGTCCTTCACTTCCTAGCACTCTTCCTTTTTCTCTGGAGTTACCACAATATGCTCCAAAATTCCCACCAATTTCATATTCAGCAAATTTAGCTCTCTCACTCCCTCTTATCAAGGCCATGCCCAAAGGCTCACTCAGTTGTTCATAATCACAAAAGAGCTGCAAGGCCTCTGGAAGGAATATGAATTTGCCTCTCTCTTTTTTAATTAGCCTTTCTCCTCTGTTACATACAGTTGGGGGATAAGAAAAGACTCCCAAGGAGTCATGACTTACGGTCAGTTCTTGAATCACAAAGAAAGTTCCAACAGGCTGAGAGATTGGAGGGTCCTTGTGTCTGGGGAAGCAAGGGACCAAAGCCCTGTGGTGGAAAGGTGATTGGGTTTGGAAAATAGTGAAGGGAGCATTGTGGGGAAGAGATTCCAGGAAAGGGAAGATAAAAGGTACAAGGGCCTTTTATGTTCCAGCATCGAGAGAAGAGTCTGGATCCAAAGGACCCTGTGGAGCCATGAAAGGATTTTAAGCAGGGAAAGAATAAAAGCAAATTTGAGGTTCAGAAAAGGCACTGAATGAGGAGATTGGACCATTCATCAACTATCAGAATAGCAAATTTAAAACAACATCGACAAAGGTGTGGAGAAAATACAGTGCTCTGACCCACTGCTAGAACAATTGAACAAGTAGAACAATCATTTTGGAGAGAAGCTTGGTCATGCTGGGAAAGTGATGGAGAGATGGAGAATCCAGGGGCCTGGAGCTACCTATCCCAGACTGTCTCACTGGTGCTGGAAATCTTGGAAAAGGGGGATACAGGTATGGGATCATGAGAGCTATTTCTGTTCCCAGCTCACTATTCAGCGACATCATGTTAACAGCTTGAAATTGGCCACGGCAGAATATTTGCACCAAAAAAGCTGTAAATGCTACCAAACAGGGCTCCTTCCTGCCCCCCAGAGAGTGGTTTAACAGCACCCTGCCGCGTGAGCCCAGCCTCATCCAGCAACCCCTTAAATTCTCTGAGCAATGGCTACACAGAGATCAAATCCAGGCTTTTGTAAGCCGGGGTTTTGGCTTTATATCCCAACAGAAAAGCCTAGGCCTGCTGACCGGGGCTGGACCTTGAGGAGACTGCTGGAACCCTTTGGCCAAAGAACAGGCAAACCTAAGCAGTCTCCTTTCACCCAGGACTCTTCTAGTTCCTGCTCCATATTCTAAAGAAGCAAAGGACTGGGGAAGGCACCGGTGATGCCTAATACTGAGTCTGAAGTTTACTCCCTACTCTGTGAATGCTCAGCTGTGTGGAAACAGAGAAAAATGGACATGCGACAGGGGCAGGTAGCTGGACCTCCTTTCGTGCAGGAGCGCAAAGCCCCCATCTCGATCCTCAGATAAAGCCCCTTGTCTTGCGGGTTCTACATCCTTAACCACTATTATACTGCCTCACTGTAGAGGTCACAGACACAGTAAGGCTTGGATGCTGGAGTGAAGGAAGAATGAAGATTTGAGGACAACTTTCAGGTTCCAGGCTTAGATGCCAGGAGCCTAGGGTGAGATGCAGAACATAGGAAGGGAAAATCCAAAAGGGTGTATGGGAGTTAGAGATATTTGCATTTGGGACTTGGTGAGTTTACGTGAAGTGCCTATGGTACAACAAACAGAGGCATCCAATAAGTAACTGAGAATTCAAAGTTCAAGAGAGTGGTACAGTCTTGGGAGTAATTGGTCTGTAGATGGAATCGAAGCCATGAGATCACTCAGGGAAATAAAGGGCAAAGCAAAGACACCTGGGAAACAACAACATTTAAGAGAAAGAGTAAAGAAAGGAAGAAACTGGGAGAGAATGTTCCAGGGGTAGGAGGAAACCAGGAGAATGTGGTACATTGTAGAAGGCAAGGAAGGAGGAGAATATCAAATGTTGCAGAAAGGTTGAGTGTGATAAGGATTGAGAGGAGAGACACAATGAGGTTATTGTGGCTGGTTGAGAGTGAAGACAGTGGTAGGAGATAAGATTTAAGTAAGTTTGCCCACGTCAAGCAGGACCTTGTATGCTGCTAGAAGGTGTTTGGATGTTATCCTAAGCACAGTTGGAAATCATCAGAGGGTTTAAGCAGGGGAATGAAGAAGTTTGAATTGCATTTTAAACATCTCTCTCTGTCATGTGGAGGACTGGAGGATGGACGGCCCCCAGGTAAGAGGGAAGGCGGTAGGAAGTTACTGCAGTAGTCCAGGCTTGGACTAGCATGGTGGAAAGTGGTAACTACCGTTCAGATTCACGGTACGTTTTGAAAGAATATTGAATAGGACTTACTAGTGAACTGAATGTAGGGTAAGAGAAAGATAGGAATCAAGGAGTATTGGGGTTTTTGGGTGTGGTCAATTGAGTAGACGGTGGTGCCATTTACAGAGGTGGGTAAGACTAGAGGAAAAAGAAACAAAATCACAGGCTTAGGGGTGGGAACCAGAATCAAGAGTTTTATTTTGGCCAACTTAAGATGCCCATTAGACACACAAGTAGAGATGCCAAGTAGGTAGTTGGCAATCCAACCTGGAGCCCAGAGGAAGTCACAGCTGGAAATACTAGTTTTGAAGTCATCGGCATATACATAGCATCAAAGCATTGGGACCCTGTGAACATGAAAGATGTGTTTCCCCTCTCACTTGACCTAGAGGTTGGGTGGCCCTTGACTGGGGGCTGGGGAGGCATCCGAAGTCATCCCCATTGGACAGAGGAAGCTGGTCCTTGTAACCTGAGAGCTGGACAGGAACCAGAACAAACCTGGCCTCAAGGACTTCTTGCAGAGAAACAGTGCCAGAGAAACTAAGCCCTCACAGGAGGGCTAAAGGATTTCCGTTTACTCCCTCCAACCCCCCACCCTGCCCCCTCCCATCTCTCTATAAGTAACATTAATTCAGGAGGAGGAGAGAAAGGTGATATTGAGGCCACTTAGCCTGCAGAGCCAGCAATGGTAGCCCCAGAGGGGCTAAATATGGGAGTTAATGTGACCTGCACTCCCCTCTACCCCTGCAAGAGTCGAAGCTCCTGAGAGGTGGCATAAAAGCCACCCATAGTTAGAGCAGTCCCTGCCTGGGCTTTGGACAAGGGATCATACCTACTCCCTTGCTACTGATGTGAAGAAGATAATCACAAGCTGAGCCACTGAGACCAGTGCTTCTCAAACTTAAATGTGTATTTGAATCATCTGGGGATTTTGGTAAAGTGCAGACTCTGTTTTAGTAGGTCCAGGGTGCGGCCTAAGATCCCACATATCTAACAAGCCCCCAGGTAATGCTGTTGCTGCTGGTCTGCAGACCACACTTTGAGTAGCAAAGGACTAGAGGCAGCAGTGGAGACTACACACAATGGAGGGTGCACATCCAATTTCAGGGAGAATGTGTGCACAAAGTTACAGAACTCATTAAAGTGGAAATAGCCACCATTTTGTTATGGTTGTGAGGCAGTCATTTCCCGGTGGATTTACACCTTCCAGTAGCATGGTGTGGTCGTTAAGCACTTGGATTCTGAAGCTTGACCTCCTGAGCTCTACCTCTCAGTAGGTCTGTGATCTTGGGCAAATCTTTTAACTTCCCTGCATCTCAGTTTCCTCATCTCTATAATGGAAATAAGACTATTGTGAGGATGAGCTGAGTCAATAGATATAAAGTCCTTAGCACGTAACAGCATAGTAAGTGCTCAGTAAATGTTGCTATTCTTGTTGATAATACGCCCTTCTATAACAGTTGACATAGAAACACACAGAGGCTTAGTCTCCTCCTGGTACACAGTCAAAAATGTAACCCCCATCTCCCTCCCAAAAGGCCTGTATCTTCTCTTTCAAATTCCTCCTACCCTCCTGCCCACTCCCACTCTCCCTCCCCTGGCCCTTGGCCCCAGTGTGGTCTGGATGGGCCCCACAGGGGCAGGGACAGGGACAGGACGTGGGGCTGTATCTGACAGGAACCTGAGGGGCTGGCCCGGGAGGGGATTGGGGCCCGGCTTCCTGAGAGGAGGATGGGCTAAGGCAGGCACACAGTGCCGGAGAAGATGCCCTCCTGGGCCCTCCTGGTGGTCACCTCCTGCCTCCTCCTGGCCCCCCAAAACCTGGCACAAGTCAGCAGCCAAGGTGAGGTGTGTGGAGGGTGGAGACCACTTGTACCCAGGAAGAGGGAGCTCTGGGAGGGGTGCAAGGTAGGAGGCTCCCACTAGTCCCCTACCCTTGCCCATAAACATGCCTGGGAGGACCCAGGGCCCAACTCACCAGCTGTTCCTCAGATACCTCCTTGCTGGCCTCGGATTCAGAGCCCCTGAAATGTTTCTCTCAAACCTTTGAGGACCTCACTTGCTTCTGGGATGAGGAAGAAGCAGCACCCAATGGAACATACCAGCTGCTTTATGCTTATCCAGGGTATGTGCTGGGCTGTGCCACACTCCCCTGTATCTGTCCTGTACTTACCTCAGCCGAACCCAGCCCCTGTACCTTCCCTGCCTTTGGCCCTATAAGGGGACATGCCCTCAGTAGCTACTTAAAGAACAGATGTGCTTTGGATATCACCAGTTCAGCCCCTGCATAACCCCCAATCCCACTTATCCCAGGCACTGAGAAGAAAAATGACAGTAATGGAAATAGAAGTTGGGCTTGGGCCCAGACTTGGGTCCTCAGAGCCTGTCTACATGTGGTCATGTAGGTAGAACAGACTTCTCCTACTCCCACAGGGAGAAGCCCCGTGCCTGCCCTCTTAGTTTTGAGAACGTGCTGCCCTTTGGAACTCGATATGTGTGCCAGTTTCCAGCCCAGGATGAAGTTCGCCTCTTCTTTCCACTGCACCTCTGGGTGAAGAACATGTTTCTGAACCAGACTGTGACCCAGCGGGTGCTCTTTGTGGATAGTGTGGGTAAGGGCCATCCTCCTGTCACCCTGGCCCCTCTATTTGATGCCCTCATCCAGCTCCTAGGATCAGACTGGTCTGTGCTCTCTTGGGGCAACATGGATGCCCTTCATTACCAGATGCTAGAGGCACCTCAAGATCCCCTTATCATTCTTCCCAGACTTGGCATCCAAAACTAGACTTCATTTCACACCAGAGACAACCTGTGCCCCACCCCCCATCATTAACCTATTCATCTACTCATTCAACAGTTACAGACTACCTACTATGTGCCAGGCACTGTGCTAGGTGACAAGGATACAGAAATGAAGAGATCCCTGCTCTTGAGGAGCACTGAGTCTAACAAACCTGAAAAGAGGCCACTGTTCTAGTGATGAAAGGAGAAAGGATAAGGAGTTTCCTTGCCCTGGCTTCCAGGAGAGCAATGGTCTGTGATCCTCTAGAACCCAGGGGCTGCCTGCAATCCAGCTTCCAGCTCCTCCCTCTACAGTCCATGGGTTGAACCATAGACTGTGGCACTCAGAGAGTTCTGATGTACCCTGTCTTGCCCTCAGGCCTGCCAGCTCCCCCAAATATCATTAAGGCTGTGGGCGGGAGCCAACCAGGGGAACTTCAGATCAGCTGGGAGACCCCAGCTCCCGAAATCAGTGCTTTCCTGAGGCACGAACTCCGCTATGGCCCCAAGGATCCCAGGAATTCCAGTGCTCTCACAGTCATGCAGCTGCTGCCCACAGAAACCTGCTGTCCAGCTCTGCAGAGACTAAACCCAGCCCCAGCTCTGCACCAGCCTCCGTGTGCTCAGCCCATGATGCCCCAACAGGATCGACCAGAGCAGACCTCCCCAACTAGAGAAGTATCCTGGCCTTCTTCTGCCCTACCTCCTATCTCCTGCCCCTAATTTTGCCCCAAGAAAGGACAGGCTGTACTTCAGGGATTCCAGATTGGGTTGGTCTTTGGGGAGTTAGTATGGGCGTGGGAACCATGTCTATCTAGGAATCTCCCACTTTGGGTCATTCATACCAACAAAATTGAGTGTTTCAGGCCTTTGAGGTCATGGGGCTTTCCCTAAAAGTTCTGAACACCACTTGAAACCGACCTACCTGGCCCCTAGTCTGTGTGCATATCTATCCAATGGGGAACTGGGCATCTCTCCACAGGTACACTGTGGGGCTTCAAATGTAAGAGATGGAGGCTGTCTTGGTTGAGAGGCAGACCTAGATTCTGAGGCTGGGATTCTTCTCCCAAGGCTTCATCTCTGACAGTGATGAGTGGAAGCTGCCTCATCTCAGGGCTCCAGCCTGGTAAATCCTACAAGCTCCAGCTGCGCAGCCAACCTGACGGGGTCTCCCTCCATGGCTCCTGGGGATCCTGGTCCCTCCCCGCAACTGTGGACCTGCCTGGAGATGCAGGTGAGTTGACAAAAGAATGGGAAGATGGGGAGGAGATGGAAAAGATCTCTAGAGAGGCCTGGACTGGAAATGGAAGCTCTGAGAGCCATGGTCCTTCCTGATGACCTCAAACTTGCCACTGGACAGAGTGGACTGTATTCAAGGAGAGAACAACGAATGAAAGTAAATATTCCAAGTTATGTGTGAAGATGATCTGGATGCTCTGTAGAGCGGGAATGTGTTGGCCCTGATGGGACTTCCTTCTGTTAACTTAGTGGAGATTGGACTGCAGTGCTTTACCTTGAACCTGAAGACTGTTACCTGTCAGTGGCAGCAACAGAACTACACTAGCTCCCAAGGCTTCTTCTACCACAGCAGGGCGCGGTGCTGTCCCGGAAACAGGTGAGAGCTGAACTGCTGATTGAGCTTGAGGTAGTGAGAGAGAGACAATCACACAGAGAGAGATTGTTTGTGGTTCTCTTCACTCCCCTCCTTTATCCCAAAGCCAACTGGCCTCCACGCCCTAATCCTCGGATAGATACTTTACCTTCTTAATCTCCCTCCATCCCCACTGGAATGCCTTGGTTTCGTTCAGATTTAATCATGTCACCTGGACCACTGCAACTGCCTATTTTCTCATTCACCTGCAATTTACCCCTCATGCTGCTGACAGAGTGACCTTTGTTAAACTTTGAATGGTCTCCCCTACTCAAATAGGTACTGCAGCCCTCCATTATCTATCAAATCCAATCAAAACCCCGCCTTCAAGAATTACCACCAAGCACCTCACTGATCTGTCACTCCTCCCATATCCAACCTAAAACCATGTCTTATTGATTTTACCTATTAAATATCTCTAGAACCTGCCTGCTTTTCATCACTGCCATTCCCCTAGCTCACTTGGGCTACCAGGAAGACTTATTAACTGGGCACCTCTTGAATCCTCCAAATCATTCTCCACATAGGAATTGCAGTGATTTTTTTTTTTTTTTTTTTTTTTTTTTAGAGAGAGAGAGAGAGAGCTGGAACAAGTGAGCAGGGGAGGGGGGCAGAGGGAGAAAGAGAATCTTAAACAGGCTCCTGAGCTAAAATCAAGAGTTGATCAGACATTCAACTAACTGAGCCACTCAGATGCCCCTGGAGTGATCTTTTAAAGTGCAAACATGAATATAACACTCTTGGCTTTAAAGTCTTCAATAGCTTCCCACTAATCTTGGGGAAGGAAGGAAGGAAGGAAGGAAGGAAGGAAGGAAGGAAGGAAGGAAGGAAGGAAGGAAGGAAAGATAAAGAACCCTATTGTAGCCTTATAAAGTACCGAAAGACTTAGCCCCTACCTATGCCTTCAGCTTCACCTTACATTATGCTGTCTTTTCCTCTCTGACTCTTTGGTCCCCTGCTATCTGCCATAGTCTCTCCTGCCTCTGGGTCTTTGCACTTGCTATCTACCTAGCCCTCCTGTCTTAACTTCTACTTACCCTTCAATTTTCAACTCAAATGTCACCTCCTCAGGGAACCCTCCCCTGATCCTCCCCATTGGGTCCAATTATACATACTTATTGTACCATACACCTCTCCTTAAGTACTTATCATAGTTACAATTTTACATTTATACTTTATGGAGTTATTTGACCGATAATATCACTCTTTCTCAGAACTCCAACTGAGAAAGGCTGATCTTGACTATACATGATCCCTAAGGGCAAAGTCAATGTCTGCTTTTACTCACCAATGTATTCTCACCTACCACAGTGCCTGGAACATAGAGAGTACTCAGTAAACAAATGTTAAATTAATGAATACTGAAAAGAACCACCATTAACAGCTTTAATGTATTCTTCCAGTTTTTCTATGTACTTAAACATGTCTATACACAACATTTAATTTTCAATATGAGTTGGATCCCATTATACTTGTGGTTTGCTAACTTACTTTCTTTACTTAAAAATATGTCTTGGAGGGGCGCCTGGGTGGCTCAGTTGGTTAAGCATCCAACTTCAGCTCAGGTCACGATCTCACAATTCATGAGTTCTAGCCCCACATTGGGCTCTGTGCTGACAGCGCAGAGCCTGCTTGGGATTCTCTCTCTCTCTCTCTCTCTCTCTCTCTCTCTCTCTCTCTTTCTGCCCCTCCCTCGCTCATGCTGTGTGTGTGTCTCTCTCTCAAAGATGAATAAACATTAAAAAAAATTTTAATATGTCTTGGAGCCCATTACAAAAAGATGTAACTCATTCTTTTAAATAACTGCACAGATTTCCATAGTCTAGAAGTGCCATGAATGGATTAAAGAGGAGCAAAACTGAAGTCATCATTTCTTCTACCAAAAGCTGCTCCTCCTTCTTTGTCCTCCACCCTACCATCAACTTGGTTTTTCAGGCCTGAAACATGAGAATCACTCTGGACTTCTGCCATTGCACCACCCTCCAGATCCAGTCAGAAATGGTCTTATCATTTCTACCTCTTCAGTATCCCCTCAATCCATATATTTTACTCCACCCCCATTGTCACAACCCCAGTTCAGGTCCTCATCACCTCATACATGGAAACCATAAGAGTGTCCTAATAGATTTCCCTGCTTCTAGTCTGCCCTCACGAATTCTTTCCTACAACCTGCAGTTACAGTGATCTTCCCAAAGTACAATGCTAATTATGACAATTTTTCAGTTTAAAAGTCTTAAATGTCTCCATAATCACTGTAAGATTAAGCTCAAGCTCCTTACAAAGGTCATAAGGCCATCTATGACCTTAGTCTGCCCTCTCCCATTTACCACTCACCACCAGGCCCTCTAAGCTAAGAGCATTCTGCACACTTCTAATTTCCCCGAAAGCACTGTATCTCTTATCTTTGCACAAGCATGTGCCTGGTACGTCTCTTTGTCCCCTCTGCCTATCCTATTTACGGTCCAAGATGCAGTCTAAGCACTGCCTTGTCCAGGAAGTATTCTCTGACCCTCCCTGTCTGGGTTAGATTATCCTCCTTGATATGCCCCCCCCAACCAGCCAGTGCACACCACAGAAAAATACCAACTGTCTGTTTTTCTGCCTCTTCCACTGGAATGAGAGCTCCTTGATTATTCCTCTATGTATTCATAGTGCCCAGCACAGTGCCTGGCACATGGTATCAATTATTTGTTGAATAAAGAAGTAAACATATAAATATATTAATAAATAATTTTAGGAACAGCTAGCCATTTAGGCATTATAATCAGGAAGGAGACATGATTCACTTGTGCAATAAACAGTTATTGAGGGTGACTATGTGGCAGGCATTGGAATAGAGTAACAAATTAAACAGAAAAGTTTCCACAATGTTGGGGCTTACATGTTAGTCAGGGGGAAAGGAAGGGGTGACAAAGTAGTAAAGAAATCAAGAAACAAGGTTATATGGTAGAGACTAAGTGGGGTGGGGGGTGGGTGCTAATCTAGACTTTATGGTCTAGAGAACCTAGAGACCACACCTAAGTGGCAAAAAAGAATGAGTCACATGAAGACCTAGAGTCAGAGCAACCCAGGGCAAGGTGAAGGGCAAAGGCAGTACATGTGGCATATCCATAGCACAGAAAGAAGGCCCACGTGGATGAAGGGTGGTAAACGGGTGTGAGAATTATAGGAGAATGGCCAGGTAGGAAAGAGTTAAATCATATAGGGCCCTGTGGTCTCCGGTATGGAGTTTGGATTCAAGGTGGGACAGAGAGCCATTGAAGGATTTTAAGCAGAAGAGTGACGTCATGTGATTTTCATTTTAAAAAGATAGGTTTCTCTGTGAAATTATAAAGAAGTACAGACAGAAGCAGAGTCACCAGTTAGAACTTTGCCTTAATCCAGACAGGAGACAGAGGTAGTTCATCTCACGTGGCAGTGTTAAAGATTTCAGTAAGTGGACAGATTTGTGATACATGCTGGACATTAGCAGATCAACACTTGGGAAGCAAATTCTGGTAGCTACGTGGAGAACAAACTGAAAGGAGTGGACAATGGAGGCAGTAAAGCCAGTTGGGGAGGATGTTGTAATAATGTTATAGTAAACTAATATATAGAGGTGACTAACAGAGCTGCTGTACAACAGATTAAAAACATAAGTATGTTTCCACCAGACAGATGAAGTCTCTTTGAAACAATCCAGTGAAGTAGGCACTATTAATCCATTTTATCAATGAAGAAATGGAAGCAAAGATCAATCAAACAATCTACCAGAGTTGTATACCAATAAGCCAAGACATGAACTCTATAGTTCATGCTATTTTCATGTATCATCTAGCTCTTTCCCTAAGAGTTAGAGGCTGGACACCAAAGTAAAATTCAGAAAACAAAACACCGTGGCAGGAAGACAGAGAGAAAGGTCTGGAAGCTGAGGGAGGAGTCACATTATGGTCCCTACAGGCCATATCCCCTGTGGGATGGGAATTATCAGGATTAGTCTCTGATGCAGGCCTGATTCAATAACTCTGTGGGGATGATTCTTAGGGACCCCATCTGGGAGAAGTGTGAAGAGGAGAAAAATCCAGGATTACAGCCCTCCCAGTTCTCTCGCTGCCATTTCAAGTCACGAAATGACAGTGTTATTCACATCCTTGTGGAGGTGACCACAGCCCAGGGTGCTGTTCACAGCTACTTGGGCTCCCCTTTCTGGATCCGCCAGGCTGGTAAGAACTTTCTTCCCTTCTCCTCCCACATACTTCCTGCCCCGACCACTCCTGACCCCTTGCCCAGCATCACCAGTTCTGGTACTTCTGACCCATGGCCCTGGTGGCATGATATCTCATGCACAGAAGGGCTTAGGCCAGTCCCTGCTGGCATCCCTGTAGTGCTCATCCCCACTCCAAACTTGCACTGGAGGGAGGTCTCCAGCGGGCAGCTGGAATTGGAATGGCAACACCCATCATCGTGGGGGGCCCGAGAGACCTGCTATCAGCTCCGATACACAGGAGAAGGCCATCAAGACTGGAAGGTACGATCGAGGGGAAAATGCCCACAGACGTCACTACACACGGTATTCCTGAGTTTTATTGGACCTGTTATCAAGAGTGAAGGTGTCCATGTATCTATGTCTGGGTTTGTAGATCTATGTTTATCTGATTCAACTGGTATCTTAATCTCTCTTTGACATTTGACACTGTTGACTACTGCCATTTAAAATTTTGCCTTCCCTTTGCCTTTGGGATCAGTTTCTCCGGATTCTCATACTATTTCTCTGGCTGAACCATCTCACTCTTTCCTACTTTCATTCTCATTAACCACACGTATATACAACTTCTTACCAGATAGCTCTACATAAATGTAAAGCCCCCAGGGGCATTTCAGACCCAGTATATCCAAAACTAAACTCATCTTCCTCCCCAAGCTTATTTTACCTTTTTATTGAGGTATAAGTTACATTCAGTAAAGTACACAGATCTTAAATATACGATTAATTTGTACATGTATACACCCATGTAACTATTACCCAGATCAAGATAAAGGTTATTTCTAGCATCCCAGAAGCTCCTTGTGCCCCTTACAGTCACACACACCCCCAAGGCAACTACTATTTTGACACCACTACTATTTTGATAAGTTTTCGCTGTTGTTGAACTTAACAAAATGGAACCATATAGTATTTCATCCTCAAACTTACTTCTCTGTTCCCTATCTGACAATGGCACTACCACTTACCCAGTTATCCAAGCCTGGAGTCATACTGGACTCTTCTTCCTTTTCCCTTGTCCCTTCCCTCCATTTATCAACAAGTAAGTTGAGTTTATTGTACCGACAGTCCTCACATCCCTACTACCACTGCCTTCGCCTCATCTTTGACCACCCAGCCTGGCCCTCCATGCTCTTAGCACACAGAACTACTCTGTACCCCCCAACCAAGCAACTCAGGCAGCCTGACATGCTTCTTCATGTTCCTATAGTCCCCTACTTATATCATCATTATAGCGCTAATAACTTGTAATAATTTACTGGTTTGCATGTCTTCCTCATTAGACTTGTGAGAAACCATGTTTCATTCATCCTTTTCCCCAGTGCCCAGCCCAGCACTTGGCATATCACCAGCAGTTCCTAAGTGTTCGCCACATGATTGCTAGTCTCCCTGCCTGTCCACACGACGCTTGTTTTCTCTGTTTGGAATCTGTCCTTGTGCCCCCAGCACCTAGCATCCGCTCCTGGATGCGTGTTACTTGTGAACAATCTGTGTGGCCCTGAGTATCTGAATGTGCCCGGGGTTTCCATCGCCCGACCTGGACCCTGGTGAGCACCTCTGGCGGGATGTCCGCGTGTCCTGGTCAGTGTGTGTATGCTTTGGGGTCAGGATGAGTAGTTAGTTCTCCGTGCAATGAGGTCTGTGTGCCAGCGTGTGTGTCGGGGCGCGTCTAAGGCCTGGCGTGCCTGGGGAGGGCGAGACCGCTGTCAGGGAGAGGCTCTCCGCCAGGATGCATGTTTTCTGTCAAGGAGGCTCGTTGAGGGGAGGGAGGGAGATCCCCGAAGATTCAAAGCTGTACGCTTCTGGCCAAAAGGATGCCAGGCTCTCGAGGCCGCGACGCCGGCAGGCCGCCGCCCGGAGCCTGCCCACCGGCTCGTTCCCCCTCCGCGCAGGTGCTGGAGCCGCCTCTCGGCGCCCGGGGAGAGACCCTGGAGCTGCGCCCGCGCTCCCGCTACCGCTTACAGCTCCGCGCCAGGCTCCACGGCCCCACCTACCAAGGCCCCTGGAGCGCCTGGTCAGATCCAGTGAGCGTAGACACTGCCTCCGAGACCGGTGAGGGCCCGGCCGGGGCAAGGCGCTCTGCGTCTGCGCGACTGGAGGGGCGCCGGCGCAGCGAGGGGCGGGCCGTGAGGGGCGGGGCCTGGGCGGGGTCTGGCCGGCCTGGGGGCGGGGCTCCAGCCTGGGGCGGCAGAGGTCTGACTGGTTTCGTCCCTTAGCCTGGATCTCCTTGGTGACCGCTCTGCTCGTGGTGCTGGGCCTCAGCACCCTCCTGGGCCTGCTGCTGCTGAGGTGGCAGTTTCCGGCGCACTACAGGTACCGCCCCGGTCACGCGGGAGACGGGACCGTGGTCCGGGTGGGGCCAGAAGCCTCTAAACAAGCATCCCAGGGTTTCTCAATGACACCCGCCCCCCCGAGGACCGCAGGGCCACACCTGTGGCTTCAGCCACCTCCTGCACGTCTCCCCTGGGAGTCGCACCGCCTGCTTACACTCTAACATGCCCGCTATCCTGGACACCTCAAACAACCCCACCTCCTGGCTCCTCATCTCAGCAACAAGGCTTCTGTCTGTCCACCCATCACTCAGACCAGAACACTGGACACCTCCCTCCCCTTTATCTAGTCTGGCCTGGTCTGGTCTTTCCACCTCCTAAACCTCCCTCAAATAGTGGCCCCCTTTTTCTAGCCCTACAGACACTACCGGGCTCACTGAAACAGAACCTCTTCTCCCTCCAATCTAGCCTCACACAGCCACCCAAATAGTCTCTTTAAAATGCACACATGGATTGGCTACTCCCCTCCTTAAGTCTCATGACTAGCTCCCCAGGATAGAGTCCAGACTCTGGAATGACAAGCAAGGCTCTGTAAAATCTGGCCCCTGCCAGAATTTGCACCCCCTCACCCCCACACTGTGCTTCAGCCTTGCCAAACTGTTGGTGATTTCCTCCACAAATCAAGTGGTTTTACTTCTCAGTGCAGGGGATATGATGTCCCCTCTGCCAGGAATACCCTCCCTGGATGACTAATACCCTTTTATCTTTAAATAACTTTCTCCACCAACTCCTAGAAAACTTTCCTAACCCTCGCCTCTTGGCTACTCTCTTTGTGCCCAGTACAGACTTCTATCACAGTACCAGTAGCATTTTACGGTATTTATTTCTTTATATGTCTTCCCTCTACCTTACTTGGTCACCTTTAAATCCTCAGCACAAAGCCTGCCAAATAGCACATCCTTAAATAAATATTATTAATGACTTGTTTATATGGGAAGACTAAGGCTGAGAAGAAATGCCATTGGAAGTTATAAACAACTAAAGGTAGAGAAAACAAACAAAAACATTAGGATAGCATCCTTACGCTTCAGTCCTTCCATTGGTAACATCTCTCGGTTCTTGAAGGCCTAGCTCAAAAGACAAGTCCTCCAAGCAGCCTCTTTTGGTGACCCTAGGCTAGGTTAGATGTCCCTCCTCTGTGCTCCCATCTCTCCTTGAACATACAAGTCTTTCTTTGAATTTTTAATCCATTCATATGTATGAGCAGACCAGATTGTAGCCTCTATGCAGGTAATCAGATCCAACAAAAAAGTTGGGGGAGAGGAGGAAGGTGATGCTGCTGAACCAGGCATACTCAGTTCCTTGTCCCCGGTTTGCCAGATAAATCACTCCTCCCCTTGGAGAGATACGAATGAGGTAGCAAAAGAAGCCTGAAATGTTCAGCTAAAGTCTTTCCATGTGGAAATATGAGCCGAAAGAATTGGAGGTTCCCCCAACATACCTTAATCCGTACTCTTCCCAGAGAGACCACCTTCCCCAGTAACTTAGTAATAAACCCCTCTGGTTCTCTTCATTCACCCACTCAACTAATTTTTTGAGCACCTACTCTGGGTCAGATAGTGTTCTATACCCTGGAGGACTGAGCAAATAGACAAACTCTTTGTGCTCATGGAGTTTATATTCTAGTGGAGTGAGACAGACACCGCCCCCCCGGCAAAATGTGTAATAATATAATACATATACAATAAGTGCTATAAAGACAAATAAAGCAGAGCAGGAAATAGGGATGGCGAAGGGAGGTGATAGTATTTTAGACATGGCAGTCAGAGAAGGCCTCTCTGACAAGATGACATTTGAGCAGAGACCCAAATGAAATGAGGAAACAAATCAAGAGGCAGAGAAAATGGCAAGTACAAAGGCGCTGAAGCAGGGGTGTTTGAGGATACTCAAACCCCTTTTTTGAAACTCCCCACCACTGACTGCCCTTCCCTCCATTTCACCTATGCTCCTCTACCTTCCTTTATTGCCTTGACTACACTCTTACCTCTCCAAGCCTTACTCCCTGATCTCAGCTGCACGCCCACCTCAGTGGTCTCCTCCTCCCTCCTAATTCACTCCTGTAACTCAGTCTCCTTCTCTTCCTTCTCCCCAAGGAGTCTGAAGCATGCCCTGTGGCCCTCACTTCCAGACCTGCACCGGGTCCTAGCCCAGTACCTTAGGGATACTGCAGCACTGAGTCCAGTGAGTGCATTCCCTTCCACCCTCCCCACCACCAGCCCTTCCTGGACCCGGACCCTTTCCCCACGTACGCTTTTCCAAGACCCCTGCCCACCAGCATACCATCCCTAAGCTCTACCCCCAGCCTAACCCTCCTTCCTGCACAATCCAGGTCTTCCTCCCACAGGACCTGCTCTAATCTGGACTCCTTCCCCCCCCCCCCCCCCCGCCCATCTCTCCCAGCCCAAGACTGCAGTCTCAGATGCCTGTGAGGAAGTGGAACCCAGCCCCCTTGAAATTCTACCCAAGTCCTCAGAGAAGACTCCCGTGGCCCTGTGTTCCTCCCAGGCCCAGATGGACTACCGAAGACTGCCTCCTTCTTGCCTGGGGACCATGCCTCTGTCTGTGTGCCCACCAATGGCTGACATGGGGTCTTATTGTACCACTCACATTGCCAACCATTCCTACTTACCTCTAAGCTGCTGGCAGGCCCCTCTCTCCCAGTACCCTGGACAGATCCAAACCCACCAGACCTCTTTTCCCAACCTCCCTACCCACTCCAACCCCACAACACAAACTTCTCAGACCTCACGTCCATCCCCCTCTGTCTGTCCTCATAGTTGGGCTCCACAACACTGACCACTGATGACGACCTTTGGTACTGCTGCTGACATAAAGCCAGGACCCTCGCTTCTCACGCCAGGCTCATTTGACCAAGCTGCTCTAACTTTCACCTGTTTCCTCTCTCCTCTCTAATGCTGGACTCCTTGAAAAGACATCTCCACATCCCCACTTCCCATTTGCTCTTCAGACTAGTTAGTTCCCCTACTTTGCTAAGGAAACTACCCTGGCAGAGTTCACTTCAAACCATGAAATTGCAAGATCAAGTAGGATCTTATCAGTCCTCAATTTACTTGATCTCTCTGTGGCATCTGTCATGGTGGCTACTCATTTCCCCTTTAAATTCTCTCCTACCTTGGCTTCCATAATATTGCCATCTCTCCTGGCTCTGAGTATAGGAGTAGTGAAAGCATAAACTCTGGAATCAGAACTGGGTTCAATTCCTCTCTTACCCACTTGTTAGCTGTGTGACCTTGGGCACATAACTTAAAGTCTTTGAGCCTTGGTTTCTTGTTTATTAAAATAGGGATAACGACAGAACCTCACAGACTTGTGAAGAGAATTGAGATAATCCAAATACAGCACAATGCCTAGGACATAGTAAGTGTTTAATATATCTGAACTATTGTAATTATTCCTTCCTATTATTCTCTTATCCAGGCATGTTTTCCACCCCTTAATTATTATAGTTCTTCAAGAGTCTATTGACTTTCCTATAAGCTGATCATTCCAAAGTTCTTATCTGCAGCCCTGACTTCTACTACAGTACCTGTGATGCTTTATGCAAGTGACTGTTTACATGTTTGTCTCCCACTACTAGATTGTGAGCTCCTTGAAGGCAAGCAATGTGATTTATTTGTCTTTTCCCCCCAGCACCTAGAGCAGTGCTTGGCGCATGGGAGTAGGCCTTCAATAAATGTTTTCTAAATGAAGAAAATCTTTCTGGACAATGCCCCCTTAACCTCATGCCAAGCTCCCTCATTCTCTAGGCCATTCATTTTCAGCAGTAAATGTGCTTAGGCCATTCTGTTTATTGATTCCCCTGACTCATTCAAATTCACAAATAAATGGTATTTTTTGCTGGCTCCAAACATACCCACTGTATTAGTCAGGGTCTTGGCAGAAAGAGCACACTCGAACTGGTCATCTTGATGAGTTTAATAAAGGCCATAGTTATAAAGATAAGGCAGGATTTAGGAAAACCATCAAGGACTAGTGCAGTACCCGAGCCCTAGCAATAACTGGGAGCTGGTACCACCCCTAGGCATCAAGGGGTAAGGGGGGAGTATAGTTACCAGATCGTGAGAGAGTAGCTCTAAGAGAGGGCTGCCTGACAGGAGCAGTGACCTTTGGTAGAAAGATACAACCAACCTGTAGGGACATGGCAGGGAGGGAACCGGGAATAAATAGCTCATGCTCACTCTACCCCCATCCTCTGTTCTCCTCTGTATTAGTTTGCTAGCACTGCTGTAACAAAGTACCACAAAGTTGGTGGCTTAAACAACAGAAATGTTTTGTCGCACAGTTCTGGAGCCTGGAAGTTCAGGGTGTCATTAGGGTTGGTTCCTTCCAAGAGCTGTGAGGAACAATCTGTTCCGGGTCTCTCCCCTAGCTTCTGGTGGGTTTCCTGGCAATCTTGGTGTTCCTTGGCTTCTAGAAGCATCACCCCCAACTCTGTCTTTATCTTCACATGGCATTCTCCTGTGTGTATCTGTGTCTAAGCTTCCCCATTTTATAAGGACACCAGTTTCACTGGATTAGGGCCCACTGAAACAACCTCATCTTAACTAATTATATCTGCAATGATCCCTATTTCCAAATAAGGTTCCACTCTGGAGTATTGGGGCTTAGGAATTCAACATATGAATTGGTGGGGGGTGGGGAGACGCAATTTAATCCATAGTATCCTCCCATTTGTGGAACCCAAACAGAAACCAAAGCCCAAGGTAATCCATTGAGGTAAGCCATATAAATCAGCCTCAGAGGGTACAGTGCATGGTAGATAGGGACAAAGAGTGGGTCTGAATGGGACAAATGGATGACATCCAGTATACTTGTTTTCCAGAATTCCTTCCACTAGCTATGGTCAAGGCTCCAACTCTATTCCTAGGGACTCAAGGCTAAGATTGAGAGCCAAACCACTAAACTTCTCACCTTTACACCCACTCAGCCATCATGTCCTCACCACTTTTACTTCCTAGGGTCCATCTCCTCCATCTCTACTGAGCTATTGCTACAGCCTTCCAACTAATATCTCTGCCTCCAGTATCTCTCCTTAAACCCAACCTGTATGTTACCTCCAGACTGACTTTCCTATTCATCCCACTCCATACCTCTGAATCTTTAGCTTCACTCTTCAGAACCTGATCTCTTCCTCTTCTAGTGTTTCCCTACATTAGGATTAAAAGTGTTAACACAACGCAAAGCACATAGTAAATACTCAGTGTTTATTGAGCTATTTTTATCATCCCAACTGGGCTCTTCTACCCCCTGGATGTCACCAAATTTTATTCCTTCCATAACCTTTGCTTTCCTAGATTCAAGTCCTTCAGGTGGGAGTTCCCCCATCTAATCAGCAACTTGGCCTCTAATTACCCTTCTTTAAAGCCTTGTTCTCCTTCCCTCCAGCCTAAGACTAGTGCAGTACCCCAGCACTAGCAATGGTGGGGAGTGGGACTACCCCTAGGCATCAAGGAGGGAGGAGGGAGGGGAGTGTGGTTACTAGATTGTGAGAGAGTAGCACTAAGAGAGGGCTGCCTGACAGGAGCAGTGACCTTTGGTAGACTAGAAAGCCTTCTTTCTTTCTTTCCTAGACTGGAAAGCTCCCTGTGTTTTCTATCCCACTTCTTCCTGGGTAAGGTAGCCCAGGCACCTTGTTCTATCAGCTGGCCCTTGCCTGACTTCTTTCACCTTCCTTGGCTCTTTTGCCTTCACCTTCAAATATGCATAGGCCTGTTGGTACTGGTTCCTTCAAGTTCCCATGCTCTGCCCCTTTCTCAATCCCAAATTTCTCACATAAGTATCCCATGCTTGCTGCCTCTACACTGTCCCCACCCCCACCCTTCTTTCTGCCGCCCCTTCCCCAAGCATGCATTCTTCTGATCCAGCTCTCTCCCAGGTCACTGATGACTTATATGTCAGTGGCCAAATCTGGCCTTTTCTGTCATCATTCTTCTTGACCATTTTGCATATATGAAATTCCTCCCCCTTGAAGGTCCATGTCAGTATAATCTCCACTGGCTTCTTTCATTCTTTTATTTTAAAATGTATGAATTCCCCAAGGTTGTCCCCTTACTTACCCTTTCCTTTTTCTCTACAGTTTCCCTTACTCCAGAAGCTTGCTGGCCCTGTCCTGCATTCAGATATGTTTTGTTTGGCCCTTCCCTATACAGAAACTCACTGATTCCACAATGCCCAGCAGATAGAGTTCAAACTCCTTAGCTTAACATTTGAGGCCCTGACCAGCCTGACTCTAGATAACCTTTTCTCTGGGTTTCAGGGGCTCCCAGTTGCCAACCCCAAGTCGTCTAGGTAATTGGAAATAAACAACAACAACAAACAGGAATGCTTCAAAGTCAAAGATAATAACGATAGTAAGTTTGGGCTAAGAGCCCTAGATTTTTCTCTATCATCATCAGAGTTGACCTAAGGTAATGATTGAAAACATGATTTTTCCAGCCTCTCTCTGGGACAGTATAGCATTTGGTTAGGAGTGCAGGGGCTAGCCAGATAGTTTGGCTCCACTATTTATTTTTGGCTATATGCCTTTGGGCACATTTCTAACCTTTTTCTGACCCAGTTTCTTTCTCTGTCAAAAGGAGATAGAGTATCTGCCCTATGGGATTAAGGATTAAGCTCAATAATGTGTGTAAACGGTTTAAACACAGTCGTTAGTAGATGGCCAATAAATGGTACCCATTATTATCTTTATTATTGCCGCTTCACCTCTAAGCACATTCACACAATTCATTCAAGTCATTATTAGCGGATTTGACTGAATGGGAGTCAAACCTGGCTTCCCACAAACTGTGTGGTCACAGGCAAATCCCTTCCCTGGGCCTTGGTTTTTCCATCTGTAAAATAGGGGTATGTTGCCAGAATGGGGAGGATGCACCACGCACAAGTTAGCCTAGTGGATCTTCAAAATTCCTGACACCTCTAAAGCCCCATGGGGGTAAAGCCACAATGTCTTTCAGAAGGCAGTTCAATCCTATCTCCAGACAGGCAAGTCTGAATCCTGATCTTTTTTCTCAACCGTAAGGAATTCATCCCTTTTTCAGCTTCATTTTCCCTGTTTGTAAAACAACAACAACACAGTTTTTTAAAACTAACACACGTGGGGCGCCACGTGGGTGGCTCAGTCGGTTGAGAGTCTGGCTCAGGTCAAGATCCCAGGGTCTACGGATAGAGCCCCACATCCGGTTCCCTCAGAGAAACCCTGTTTAGGATTCTCTCTCTCCCTCTCCCTCTGCCCCTCCGCCCCCTCTCAAAAAACAAAAACAAACAAACAAACAAAAACCCCACACAGGTTACGTCCTTCCTGGCAGTGTTCCTACAGGCACCAAACTAACTAGGTCTGACCTTCTTTCTGCTCCTAAGCTTCTCAACTCGTTCCCCACCCCTACCCACCTGCCTCCTTTCCCTTCTCTGAAGGGCTCAAGTGCTTTAGGTCACTTCTGCACTTCTGCATCATAAATACGATCCACATGGACGCTTTAACTATGAAGGGCCGAAGAGGGCAAGCTGAAGAATGAATGGAAGCGACTCCGGAATGCAGTGGCAGCTCAGGCCCCGCCCCCAGGCGCGCCCCTCCCCGCCCCTCCCCGCCCCTCTCTCTTTCCGACACCAGTTCTCTGGAGACAGGCCTCAACTCTCTCACTCTTCAAATCACGCTCCACGACTGGATTCTCGTGAGACCTGTGACTTGCACCGGAAGACCCGCCTCCTGTGCCGTGAAAGGCCAATGGGTGAAGGCGACGGTTGCGACGGTTGGGTTTTGAAGGAGCCAATGAGTGCTCAGAGCGGAGAGTTTAAGAAGCGGAGGCCGGCACCGCAAAGACCGGTCTGGGATCGGAATCTAGTCGGAGCTGGAGGTAAGGGCCGTGTGGGTCGAGCTGGGGTGGGTATGCAGCCCGTGCTCCGAGACCCGGACGGGCTGGGGCCGGCTTGGTTCTGAGTGTGTGGCCGGCGGTCCCAGGCAGAGCACGGTCGCCTCTTCCTCAGGGCTCCGCGGGCATCCACTCCAAGGACCCCTCCTCCTGCAGACGCTCCCATGGCGCAGTTCGTGTTCGAGAGTGACCTGCACTCGTTGCTGCAGCTGGATGCACCCATCCCCAATGCACCCCCTGCGCGCTGGCAGCGCAAAGCTAAGGAAGCTGCGGGACCGGCCCCCTCACCCATGCGGGCCGCCAACCGATCCCACAGCGCAGGCAGGACCCCAAGCCGAACACCCGGTCAGTGGGGTGCGGCGGGACACAGGGAGGAAGAGGGAACGGCTGAGATTGGCCTTCAGGCCTCCTCCCTCAGGAGCCTGCTCAGACTCTGGCTTCCCTCTCCCCGGCCCAGGCAAATCTAGCTCCAAGGCACAGACCACTCCCAGCAAACCTGGTGGTGACCGCTATATCCCCCATCGCAGCGCTTCCCAGATGGAAGTGGCCAGTTTCCTCCTAAGCAAGGAGAACCAGCCTGAAAATAGCCAGACGCCCACCAAGAAGGTATGTGGCCCAGAGGGGCTTAAGGCAAGAGTGTACTTTGTGTACTCTGTGTGCTTTGGATCATGCCATCCTGCCTCACCACCACCCTTTGTGCCAGGAACATCAGAAAGCCTGGGCTTTGAATCTGAACGGCTTTGATGTGGAGGAAGCCAAGATCCTTCGGCTCAGTGGAAAACCACAAAATGCCCCAGAGGGTAAGACCTGAAGTTCTTCCTTCTTGGAGGGAGGTGTTGGCCCATTCCCAGGGTTGAGGGGAGATGCCTGTCTGCTCTTCCCACCTAAGACTGAAGGGAGGGGAGGTGCGTCTCTGGCCTTCCTCGCCAGGAGCAGGGGAGGAGTCAGTTTTCCCACTGGAGTCAGTTTTCCCACTGTCAAGACGTATTCGGTTGCCACAGGTTACCAGAACAGACTGAAAGTGCTTTATAGCCAGAAGGCCACTCCTGGCTCCAGCCGGAAGACCTGCCGTTACATTCCTTCCCTACCAGACCGTATCTTGGACGCCCCTGAAATCCGGAATGACTACTGTAAGTGCAGCCTTCCCTTTGCCCATTGGACAGAGGAAGAGGGCCTGGGGACCAGACAAACAAGGAAGCTCATTCTCCTCCCTTTCCCTGCTCTGGCAGACCTGAACCTTGTGGACTGGAGCTCTGGGAATGTACTGGCTGTGGCGTTGGACAACAGTGTGTACTTGTGGAGTGCTAGCTCTGGTGACATCCTGCAGCTGCTGCAAATGGAGCAGCCTGGGGACTATATATCTTCTGTGGCCTGGATAAAAGAGGGCAACTACCTAGCTGTGGGCACCAGCAGTGCCGAGGTGCAGGTGAGACTTATCCCTGTGCTGCAGTTCTGTTGTGCCCAGACAGGGGGCTTGTCCAGCAGGAGGATGTTAATGGCAAGTTGCAATCTCTGATCCTAGCAGCCTTCTCTCTCTAGCTATGGGATGTGCAGCAGCAGAAGCGGCTTCGAAACATGACCAGTCATTCGGCTCGAGTAGGCTCCCTATGCTGGAACAGCTATATCCTGTCCAGGTTAGTGGTTTTAGCTAGTCTGTTGCAAAATCAATGTGCGATTTTTGCCAGCTCTCCCCAGATGTACACCTCTGAATGGAAGCAGCTCAGTCCTGCTGGCAGTGTTTGGCCCTGCCACAGAACCTGATTCCCTTCTTCCCTCCTGCAGTGGCTCACGTTCTGGCCATATCCACCACCATGATGTTCGGGTAGCAGAACACCATGTGGCCACACTGACTGGCCACAGCCAGGAGGTGTGTGGGCTGCGCTGGGCCCCAGATGGACGACATTTGGCCAGTGGTGGCAACGATAACTTGGTCAATGTGTGGCCTAGTGCTCCTGGAGAGGGTGGCTGGGTTCCCCTGCAGACATTCACCCAGCATCAAGGGGCTGTCAAGGTGAGAATGGGGCTAGGTTGGCTCCTCTGCTTACCCTCACCCAGAACCTGGGGACTGTTAAGGGGAGATGGGACAGCAGGGTTAGACGGGATTACCCTGTGACCAGTGTCTAGCTCTAGTACCTGCTGACCCCACCTTTATCCTACCTAGGCTGTAGCCTGGTGTCCCTGGCAGTCCAACGTCCTGGCAACTGGAGGGGGTACCAGTGACCGACACATTCGCATCTGGAACGTCTGCTCTGGGGCCTGTCTGAGTGCTGTGGATGCCCAATCCCAGGTAGTCTTTTACCTGTTCCAGCCCCTCCCTCCCAGAAGGTGTTCTCACTCTGTGTGGTCTTCCATGGGCAACCGTGTTCCTTCCAGTGGCTTCATCAACTCTATGCCCGATGGTTTCCAAAATTCTGACTCTGCTCTCATTCACGATCTCCAGGCCACACTTCTGTCTGTGGCTTAACTCCAACCTCATGTCCTATAGGTGGCACCATCCTAATATGCCCTAAATTAGTCACTTCTTATTTCCCTGAAATGTGTTCCTCCTCCTCTTAATTGTTTGAGAGGGATAGAACTTACTCAGAAATCTGGAGAACTTCCTAGAATCTTTCATTATCTTCACTTAGTCACCAAGACACATCATTTTTGCCTCAGGGTATCATTCACATGTGTCTCTCCCCTAAGCCTCACTTTTCTTCTCACTGGAGGCCCCCTGCACTGGTCTCACAGCATTCTTTTCTTATCTCCTGCAGTCTGTCCTCTGCACTGGGTCTGGGTGGTCTATGACTGTGCTAAAACCCTGCAGTAGCTCCCTATCACCTACAGCAACTTAATCCACATCCATTGGAATGAAATTTGAAGCCCTTGCTGGTGGGTCTCCCACCCACTCCAGGTTCCTCCCCTTCTACCCTCCTCTCCCCCATGCAGCCTTCATTCTAGACTTGGACTCTGGAGCCAGAGTTCAAATTCTGGCTCTGTCACCTTCTAGACTCGCATGTGATCTTAGGCAACTTGCTGAAGTTCCTTCTGCTTGATTCTTTATCTGTAAAATGGATAACAATTTTTTAACTCTGAAAAAACTTTTGTAAGAACTGTGGTTATTCAAGTCTGAGTCTGTGGCACCTGGCAGGGTGCCTAATGCTCGAATGGAGTCAGTTCTGATTTGAGTAGCACTGGCTCTGTTGAGCCCACATGCCATTCTCTCTCCACAGGTGTGCTCCATCCTCTGGTCTCCCCACTACAAGGAGCTCATCTCGGGCCACGGCTTTGCCCAGAACCAGTTGGTTATTTGGAAATACCCAACCATGGCCAAGGTGGCTGAGCTTAAAGGTAGGTTCCAAATAACAGAAGCCAGACACAAAAGGCCACATATCATATGACTGTTGAAATGTCCAGAAGACGCAAATGCAAAGAAATAAAAACAGACTGATGGTTGCTAGGGGCTATGGGAAGAAGGTGGTGAGGAGTGATGAAAATGTTCTGGAATTACTGTTGTGATGGTTGCACAACTTTGGAAATACTAAAAGCCAATGAATTGCATACTTTAAAAGGATGAGTTTTATGGTATGTGAATTAAATACCTCAGAGGTGTTAAAAAAAAAAAAAAAAAAAGGTAGGCGGCCTTCAATATTGGAGGCTGTAGGTATGTCTACATTCCTATGCTCTACTCTCACTTTTTTCATCCTCATGCCCCAGGTCACACTGCCCGGGTCCTAAGTCTGACCATGAGCCCAGACGGGGCCACGGTGGCATCGGCAGCAGCAGATGAGACCCTGAGGCTGTGGCGCTGCTTTGAGTTGGACCCTGCGCGGCGGCGGGAGCGGGAGAAAGCCAGTGCAGCCAAAAGCAGCCTCATTCACCAAGGCATCCGTTGAGGACCAACTCATCACCTCAGTTTTTTGTTTTTGTTTTTTATTTTTCTAATAAAGTCATGTCTCTCTCTCTTCTCCTTGCATGACCTCTGTCCCAGTCTTCCCAGAGCCTCCTCTCTGCTGTCTGTCATCAGAGAGCCAGAACCATCCCTCCTGTTTGCAGATAATAAGGCTAGCACCTCTTTCATTCACACATGTACACACACAGCCTTGGTGGTTTTCTCTGTCACTTTTAATGGAGACATAAGCGAGGGAGCAGCCTCCACAGGCTGTATTCCCAGGCCCCCCACCCACCCTGACCTTTGGCCAAGAAGCTTCTGCTTCAGCGTGGGTAGAGGAGGGATCCTGGGTCCACAGTGACAGATTATTGCTGACCTCTTCAGTGTGAGGAAAAAGGCCACAAGACCCTGGTTGAGGGCCAGTCCTGAGTGCTCCTCTCCCAAGTTTAAGGCAGGGAGGGGGAAATAAGTATCCAGCCCTTTCAAGCCCCCAGCTCCAGAGTGGCAGAGGGCAATGAGGCCACATCCTTGGAGCTGGCCAGGAGAAGTGGGTGAGGAACGGAAGCTGTGGTCCCTGTGTACCAGCTGTGGCGAGGGGAGGACCTGTCCCCTGCTCAGTCCTGACCACATAAGCCCTGGTCACAGGTATAGGTGGGAAGAAAAATGTCAGATGCTGCCCAAGGCACAGTCCTGAGGCACTTAGGTGGGCGCCTAGGTAGGCCATGTTTCTCAGTTGGCCTTGACTTTGGCAGTACCTGGAGCTCCGTTCTGCTGAAGTACGCGGGGGAGCCGTTTGCCTTTGGTGTAGGAGTGATACCAGAAGTTGGAGAACAACACGAAGAAGATGGTACCGTACATCCAGATGAGGTGGATGATGACTGGATACTGGTAGTTACAGCTAGGCATGAAGTAGTATTGGGAGATGTGCAGGGAGACCAGGACGAACTGAATCTAGAATGGAGGAAGGCAAGGGTCAGAGGGAACAGTGAGAGGTGGCAGAGAAAGACTGAATGTGGAGTGTGGAGGGATGGGGTCAAAGGTAAGGCAGGTGGGATAAAGGTAGGATCCAGACCAGAAGGTTGGGACAGTTATGGGCCAGGCCCCTCACCAGCTGGATGGCTGTCATGTGCTTTTTCCACCACAGGTAAGGCTGAGCCACAGGGCCAAGGGCAGACAACCCATAGTACAGGTACATGACGACATGCACAGAGGAGTTGATCATGGCGTGGAAAGAGCCCATTCCTCCTGTGAGGGGACAATGAACAAGGTCAGAAGAATTGAGCTGCTGGTCCTCAATGCCTGCCCCTCTTCCCCCGGTGGCCTTCACCACTCACCTGGGGCAATTTTTACCCCCCACCACCAGCTCCAAGGAAGCACTGAGTGGTGGAAGACATGTAGAAAGGTCACCTGTCCGTCTTTTTTCCGGAGGATAAAGATCACCTGAGAAGAGTGGGGAAAGGAAAGGGGTTTCTGAGCCAGGGCCTCTCCTTTCTCCCTACAGGTTCTCACCTCTCCTATAACCACTCACCGTGTCCATCAGTTCGATGAACTTGGAGAAGAGGAAGAGCCAGGCCACTCGAACCATCTGCAAGAAGTCAGGCAGCCTTAGGACACCCATGCTACTCCAAAAACTTCCCTAAATTGGGCCAGGAGCCCAAGTCACACCCAAACTCCTATCCCCAGGTTGCTTATAACCTACCCACCCCACACTACGCTTGTCCCTACTTACCCTTAGTGCCTCCGGGCTGTTGGAATAGTCCACAGGATCGCAGCGCCAGGTGTAGGTACTCAGCCAGCCAGACATCAAGAACTAGGAAGGGGTGTGGATTAGACCACCAGAGTTCCACCCTGCCCAATCCCTCTTGCTATCTAGCTGAAGAAATGGATTTCAGCCTCTCTGGAAAGGAGATGCCATGCTCTGGCCTCAAGGCCTGCCCCTTATCCTGCCAGCAGGAATTAAAACCTAGACATGCCAGGGGCCCACCTCATAGACAATGTAGAGGGAGAGCGCCACCAGGGAGAAGTTGTAGACAATCATGAAGCCCCGGAGCTGGAAGGGCTTCCGATTGGCCATGATGCGAGGCCCAAGTGAGAGAACGAAGTACACGTAGGTCAGGAGGATGGAGGTCATTAGCAGGGGGGACCCCATCAGAGGGTAGCCCTGGACCCGAGGATCTGTAGAATAAGGGTCAAGGAGTCAGAAAGGGTCACGGGGACCCAAAGGGTGCCCACCAGGTGTACAGACATGGGGCCAGGTCACAAAGGGTCAACGGGTTCACAGGGACTCTCCATTAGGAGACAGCCCTAGATCCAGGGATCCCAGGACAGGAGAAAAGAAGGGTAGACGGCATCTTACCTGCATACTTCATCATCTCCTGGTACAAGTTCACAACTGCCTCCATCCTGGCTAAGGATTCTGGGGAGGTATGGAGGGTGGGTGTCAGGGCTGACCGTGCCCCCATCCCACCCTCGACCCACAGACAGGAAGCAGACCAGATGAGACAACTCCCGACACCTCCCTGCATAAAGGCCAGAAGACTGACAGGAAGGAATTGCTGGGGATTGGGGGTAGGAAGCCGTCTGGCCAGGGCACCGCTTCCCTGCACATCCCGCCTGCCTGCTGGGAAGGACAGATCCCGCCCTCCGCTCCACACCTCACTCGCCTCCCCTCACTCTCTGCTCCTCCAGAGATTCTCACCCCCAGACCTCTCCTCCCCTCTTTCTCTGCAGGGGAACTCTCCAAGTCCGGTCTCTTTCCGGAGAGTCTTACCTCTCCTCTCCGGAATGACCGCTTCTTCCTTCCCCACCAGTCTCCCACCTCTCCAGCTCTGGTTCTGTCTTCTCCCCAGGGATCCTCCCCTTCAACCGCTCCGGTCCACCTTCGGGATGCTGGTCTCTCGGGACGCCGGTTCCCTCCTGCCCCTTCCTCCTCTCCTCTGCCCTCCCGGGCTCTCACCTCCAGCGTCTCTCGCAACTCCTGGCGCTCCTCCTCTCCGGCACCCCTTCCAGCCCTTCCACTCCGGAGCCTTTGAGACTCAGGAGCCTTTGAGACTCCAGCCCCGGCTCCACCTGTCTGACTAGATCTGGCAGAGCCCCGCCCTCCGCCCGCCCCCGCTGCACTGCGCATGAGGTGGAGGGTGGGGCCAGGCCACAGGTCAGGGCCCAGAGGAGCAGGACCCACCAGGATTGAGAAAGCCAAGTAAAGCATGGGGCTCACACCCACCCTGGACAGCCAGATGACCTAAAGCTCTAGCTTAGTTTTGAGTCAGAAACCTCACGGGACTTCAGCCCTGGGCTCACCTTGATCCCAAGAGAACTGCTGAAAACCCACACCCAGCATCTTCTCCTAAACTAGCCAGAAAGTCTCAGTTTGTCCTGTTTCAGAATGGGTGCAATCACCCTTCTCTCCCTGGGAGGGGCAGGGAAGCCAGTGGCATGTGAGGAGGTGGGTGAGTGGGGGAGGTCTCAGGAATCTTCCCCTCCTTTAGGGAGGGTCCTAATGAGCTAGGCCCTCTCCCCCTCAGAGCCTGAAGGAATGTCGGGGGAGGGCGCCCTGGGACACAAAAGCTCCGGCCGGTCCCCAGGAGAGCCTGGGATGCCGGGGCGGTCCCTGAGGGACGAGCCTTGCCCTAAAACGGCCAGGGCAGCAGATGCTCTGCGAGCTGCCTGCCCGCCAGTCTGCCAGGCTCCCTCCATCCAGACAACAACGTGAAAAATACAACAAGTGAAAAATACACCTTCTGACACATCCACTGAGGCTGCACCCGTGCCCCTCCCACACTCACGGGGCACACATCTCGCAGATGCTCCCCCAGCCTCTGTGACGACCCCCAGCTGCCCCCACCACCGTCAGGCCCCAAGTCCTCCTGTATGCACAGAGCGCCTCTAGCATGGCTCTCCCCACCACCACCATCGACAGACTGACCACCGCCCGCCCCACTCAGCGCACATATGTACACACGGAGCCCTCACACCTCCTGCTGGTGACAACCACCCTCCTCTGACACACCACCCAAACAAGCCTCCACGGACTTTGACATGCAGTTCCCGATACTCAGACCTGCTCCTCACTCCATTCACGCTGGCAACACACCCAGAACACTCTTCGTTGGTCCTGCATCACCATGTGCAAACGGCCCACACGCAGGTTTACGGGTTTACTCACACGTACGTGAGTCACAGATAAATGTGGTCACAGACATAAACTCGGACACTCCACTTTGAGGTGAATGAACATAAAACCACCCACACCGCACGCAGACACACACCTGCCTTGGGTCATGCATACAGGTCTCTTTTCATGGATGACCTTCATCATTCATTCATTCACAACCAGATTTTGTTGGTCCGCTGCCTCTCCTGTGGTAGGGCCTACCTGGCATAGGCCTGCACTCAGACACACAGTTCCTCCCTGACCCATGTGAGTTTGCCAGCTGGTTATCTCTCCCGCTCTCTCTCAGCCACCACTCAAGTTCACCTCCCACAAACACTCATGCGCCCTGAAGGTCAGGAGTGGCTCTAGGCTCCGGAGAGGACCTCTCCCCAAGCTTGAGAAGCACTGGGTGTGTCTCCGGTAGGGGAACTCGGTTGGGTGCTTCCTTCCTTTAAGATGGATGGAAGGGAAAAGGAGACAGGCAAAGGAAGGGGGAGGGGAAGGGAGAAGAGAGGAGCAGGGAGCGAAGGAGAGGGAGGGTAAGAGGCACAGAGGGACGAGACCCAGAGGTGGTGGAAGAAGGCCTAGGTTTGAGCAAATGGGAGCCGGGATCGGAGGGAGCCTGCCGGCCAGGGCCGGCCCCAGAGAGCTGGGACCTCCCACCCACGGTCCGGGAACAGCCTCGCCCACAGGCTGGGCAGGGCAGGGCAGGGCAGGGCCAGCTAGGCAGGGTGCCCGGGCACGTGGGCAGCCCGCCCGTGGAAGGTCCAGACTCACCAGTGGGGGGCCAGGCGGGCAGGAGTGGAGGGCTTGGAAGGAGCAGGGCCAGAGAGAAGTCCCCAGGGCCAGCCTGCCTGCCACTTCCTCATCTGCTGGGCCGACTTTCTGTCACCAGAGGGGGACAGGGCGGGCCGGGCGGGGGGCGCCTGCTGATTGGCCCCGACTGGGCTCGGCCCGAGGGGCGGGCGCAGGGGCGGGCCGCCAGATTCCGGGGCAGGAAGCACGCCCAGCCCGGACTCCCCACCCCTTCCCTCGGCATCTTGCCGCTCGCCTCCATCAGGTCGCCCTGCGCCGGCCCTGGCCCGCCAGAGGTGCACCTTGCTTCTTCCCGACCCTCAGTCTTATTCTGGGCCCTCTGGTGACTGTCCACCCACGTGACCAACACATCCTCTGTTTGTGGCAGGCCCACCCAGCTTAGGACCCTGAGGAAAGTTCCAGGACTAAGCAGACCTCTCCCCCTGAGCTTTCACTCCAGAGGGTGATGGGAGGGTTGGACCGAGGCAGTGTGTGTTATATGGGCTGACCTGGGGTGGCAGGGAGGTCTCAGCCAGAGGGAGCAGCTGTGTAAGGAAGCCTTCCCTGGGAGCCCATAAACTTGGATGAACCCTAGCATTAGGGACTGCTAGGAGGATTTGGCTATGGGAGAATACAAATGCCCCGAGGTGGGAACAGTGAATCACTAGCTAAACTGGCCTTGAGGGTAGTGAAAAGGGGTGGGGGTGGGGGGGGCGAAAGGAAGTGAAGCCAGCTGTGGCTGAAATGCCATAGGGCCTGAAGGCCAACCAGGGCACTTTGGTTCTATTCTGGAAGTAGAGGAGAAACAGCGAAGCTTTCTGAGGAGGCTGCAATGAGGCTTGTATTATCAGATATTTATTGATATTTTATCTCACACCTACCGTGTGTGAGACTGTGGTAAATACCGGGGACACATCAATGAACCAGGCAGATGCTGTCCCTGCATGGGGTTTGGGTTTGCCTCTAGCTGAGTCATTTCACTCTGGCAGCCAGGGTGATGAGGCTATTGAGGCAGCCCAGGTGAGAGAAAACAGCCTGTTGTAAGAAGGTTTGGAAACTGATGGGATAGGAGAGGCAGACACTGGAGATGTCCCAAGACAGGTGCACTCTCTATATATACTTAGCTGTCCATCCGCCTTCCTGCACTCTCCCCTCCTAGCTCCACACACTAACCTACTAGACTGAACTGGGATAAGGGCTAAGTTTTAGCAAAATGAAACCTATATCTCTGGCAGCTCCTGGAGCAGTCCTTTGCATATAGTGACCCAATAACTGCTTGTCAGATTGGATGGTGTAAATGTGGACAGAAAGGGAATTCAGAAGAAACAATGGTTTGGAAGAAACAGTAGTGCGTAAACGGTGGAACGTATCTGTGCGAAAGTTTAGTCTTAGAGGTAAGAGGTCAGAGCCAAAGAACAGCTATGATCCAGCCCATTAGTAACTACCCTGGAAAGGAAATAGCAGAAGGACTCAAAAGGCTCAAATTTCTTAGTGTTGTTACACTAAGGCCTCCCTGATCTGGCCCCGTCTCCCACTCTACCTGTGTCCTGTGCATATCCTGTGCTTTACCTTCCCCAAGGATGTCAACATCTGTCACACACGCCCACTGCTCCAGGCCTGGCCACTGGCTCAATACAAGGTATAAACAGCTCTCCCAAGGTAGTAAATCACTCCACCTCTCGTTGAAAGCCTAACGTGTTCCAGGTATATTTTAGTGGCTTTGGGGTCACACCTGACTCCACAGGCCCAAGTTTAAACCTTCCAGGGAGTACATGTGTAACCTTCTGAGAGTTGCCGAGCCTCTATGAAATGGGAGCCACAGTGCCTACCTTGCTATGGCGAAGATTAAAGGAGTGAGGTCACGTTAAGCGCTTAGCACTGTTTCTGTTCTCACTGGTTCATAGATAGGGTGGGGAGCAACTAGCCCACCAAGAATATACCAATATAGGGGCACCTGAGTGGCTCAGGTGGTTAAGCGTCCAACTCTTGATCCTGGCTCAGGTTATTATCTCACGGTTCGTAAGTTTGAGCCCCGTGTCAGGCTCATGCTTGGGATTCTGTCTCTCCTTCTCCTTATCCCTCACCTGCTTGTGCTCTCCCTCTCTCTCAAAAGAAATAAACTTAGAAGGAGAAAAGAAGAAGAAGAGGAAGGAGGAGGAGGAGGAAGAGGGGAGCCTGGGTAGCTTAGTCCGTTAAGTGTCAGACTTTGGCTCAGGTCATGATCTCACGGTTCATGAGTTTGAGCCCCACATTGGGCTCTCTGCTGTCAGCATGGAGCCCACTTCAGATCCTCTGTCCCCCTCTCTCTCTCTGCACCTCCCCTGCTCACACTCTCTCAAAAACAAAATAACAAAAGCATTAAAAATGAATACACCAATATTAATAACCAATATGTCAATATCGTATGCATATTCACGAGCATTTGTGTCACCAGTATTTCCTACATGCGTACCGTGTGCACACACCATTCTGAGAGCACTACTGGAGGGGCTTTGGATTCGGCGTCCGTCTAGAGGCGAATTAGAAACAAACGAAGCAGATTATCAGGGATGATGTAACAGTCCCAGAGGTCAAACATAGTAGAGACAATTGTAGAGACTACAACTACCATTTATTCACCTGTGGTACATGTCCACAGCAAGCCCCCAGTCAATGTTGACAGATTAAGTGAATGAACACGCACCAAGGCTCACTTCGCGCAGTTCCTGTCCCGGTCCTGGGAGAAAGCATCTTCCAATATCTGAGAGAGATCATCTAGCCCCAAGTCCTACCAAATGGCATCTGCGTGGCCCTGGGTTTCCTGCAAAATATTCGCGGTCTAGAGGAGAAGACAGATGTCTGAGTAACCAATTATAGTGGCATGTGGTGAGTGTTCCCACAGAGATAAACCCAGAGAGTTATGAGAGCACGAGGAGGGGCACCTCACCCCAGGGTGGGGGTGAGCTCTTGAAGGCTTCACAGAAATGGCACCAAAGCTGAGCCTTAAAGGACACGTTCTAAAGCAAGGAAATGCATTGCTGGCAGAGGGAAGCAAGTGTGTGAAGGCATAGAAGCAGGAGATGTGGTGGGTTTGGGGGGCTCTAATAGTCTGATGTGGCTCAAGCTCAGAGGACATAAAGGTATGGGCAGGAATTGGTTTATAAAAAGCCCTGTATGCCAGGGTAAGAAGTTTGGATTTGTGTTATTCAGCCCTGGCTGCACACTGTCTATCACCTGGGGAGCTTTTAAAATATCAATGTCTGGCTCTCACCTTCTAATGGCTGTTTTTAATGGGAAGCGGCTTGAGCACGTTTACGTGCTATATGGAGAAAGATCCAGCATCCACATGGAGGGATTAGCCTTTGGCTAAGGGGAACACCTCACAGATGGCCACGTCAGGGGACTCTCAGGGGACTGGGAGAGAAGGAGGCTGTTTGGGGCCTGCAGAGAAGCTGGGTGGAAGGTTACCAGCATGAGGGGCAGGCTGATGAACTGGAGAAACTGAAGGGGTCCGGGAACTCAGTCTTGATAAGGATGAAGGCCAGGTGGTGAGGAAGGGGTGTGGGGGGAAGAATGCCCAGTAGAGCTGTCTAACAACTCCCCCTCCTTCATGCGGCCTTCCTAATTGGAAGTAAGGTGACTTCCCCCAGGGTCCCACCTGATCTGACTCACTCCTCACTCACTGCTCTCTCAGGGGCCCTTCTCCATCCTCATTCCCCAGAAGATAAACCACTGATGTACTTTCTGCAAGGGTTCAATCTGAAACCACCCTCCGTGTGGATGCTAACAACTCGGTTCCCTTGATTATCTGAGGCTTTACATGTTCCAACAGAAAAATGCAAAGGAAGCGGGGTCAAAGAAGCAGGAACAACAATGAGGAACAAATGGGAAAAGGCGTGCCTGTGCGCGCACGCGTGTGTGTGTGGGGGGGGGGGCGAGCAGGTGGAGCAGTGGGCGGGGGACAGAGCATGGAGACACAAGGAGTCGTGGGTTAAAGACAATAGGAGCTGAGGGTCAGGGCACCTGGGTGGCTCAGTCGGTTAAGCGTCGACTTCAGCTCAGGTCATGATCCTGTGGTCCGTGGGTTCGAGCCCCGCGTTGGGCTCTGTGCTGACAGCTCAGAGCCTGGAGCCTGTTTCAGATTCTGTGTCTCCCTCTTTCTCTGACCCTCCCCTGTTCATGCTCTTTCTCTGTCTCAAAAATAAATAAATGTTAAAAAAAATTTTTTTTTTTTAAATAGGAGCTGAGGGTCTATAGGCTAACAGACACCAGGACCCTCCCCTGTTCATGCTCTTTCTCTGTCTCAAAAATAAATAAATGTTAAAAAAAAATTTTTTTTTTTTTTTTTAAATAGGAGCTGAGGGTCTATAGGCTAACAGACACCAGGAGTGGCAGGTGGAAACGGAAGCAGTCTCCTGGGGGCTGGGATAGACTTGTCCCTTCACTGTCCTGTAAAGGACAAAGGGCACTTTCTACACCCTCACCACACAGAGGAGTTGGGGGGAGGGCTGAGTCCGTGAGGACAGGGGAGTAAAGAAAGTGTGAAGGGCTTGTCAGTTAATCATTCTGCATATCCCTGGGCCTTCACCAGCTAGTTGGTGTCCTCCGCCTGTGGCTGAAGGAACCAGGGCTGGAAAGACATCCAGCTGGCAGAAGGGAGAGGATGCGTGCAAGCGCTCATCACAACTGTCAGTGGGTAGCCAATGCCTACACGCTGTGGGCAGCATTCAGGGTTCACGGAACAGAACTAAAGACACTCAGGTAGGGGGAGAGGACTGTGATAGAACCTGCAGAAAAGGCTCTGGAGGGAGAAAAGGGGAGACTCTTTCCTCCAGGGGAAGGCATCAGGATGGAGGAAAGACAGGTAGCCAGATCTGGAAGATGCGTGAGCAAGGCCGAACGGCGAAAAGAGAAAATGTAGCTTATTATTCAATACTTTCTCCGGCAGGAATGGGGCCAGCTGCTTTCCATATGCTCTTATGGTTCAGTCCTGTAAGGTAACTACTATTATCACTGCTTTGTGGATGAAAAAAACAGAATCAGAAAGGGTGATGGAGTTTTCTCAAGGCCACGTGGTAAGTAAGGGAGAAGCAACACAGGTGCTCCAGGCTGAGGAAAAAGTGTGGACAAAGGGATGGAAGTAGGAACATGCGGGACAGGTGTAGAGAATCGCTGCACCTGATGCTGCTTGGCCAAAGGATATGCTGCTGAATAAGAGGCCTTCATATGCAAGAAGGTTAAAAAGCAGGCCGGCCCCAAACCATGAAGTGGTCTGAATGAAAGTAGGAGGAGTTTTGTTTGTACTGGGGTGTCCCTGAGGATTTTTAAGAAAGGGGTTGGGGGCACCTGGGTGGCTCAGTCAGTTGAGCGGCCGACTTCAGCTCGGGCCATGATCTCGCGGTCCGTGGGTTTGAGCCCCGCGTCGGGCTCTGTGCTGACAGCTTGGAGCCTGGAGCCTGTTTCGGATTCTGTGTCTCCCTCTCTCTGACCCTCCCCCATTCATGCTCTGTCTCTCTCTGTCTCAAAAATAAATAAACGTTAAAAAAAAAAAATTAAAAAAAAAAGAAAGGGGTTGGTAGCATCCCCATTGTTCTTTACAAAGACAAACCTGGAGACGGTAAGATATATAACATCAGGGGGAAAGGAAAGGAAGGAGGGCCCGCTGAGAGACCAGCCCCGATGCACAGGTGTGACACGCCCAGGGCTGTATCTAAAGTAAGGGGAGGGCGCCTGGGTGGCTCAGTCGGTTAAGCGTCCGACTTCAGCTCAGGTCACGATCTCACGGTCCGTGAGTTCGAGCCCTGCGTCGGGCTCTGGGCTGATGGCTCAGAGCCTGGAGCCTGCTTCCGATTCTGTGTCTCCCTCTCTCTCTGCCCCTCCCCCATTCATGCTCTGTCTCTCTCTGTCCCAAAAATAAATAAACGTTAAAAAAAATTTTTTTTTTTAATAAAAAGATAAATAAATAAATAAATAAATAAATAAAGGGGAGTGAGCAGGGAGAGAAGACAGAGCAGAGAGAGACCCAGAATTGACAGTAAGATGGTTGTGCGGGATCACTCAGGTGGAGCAGGGTGGAGGACTTGAATGCCTTTGGGGACACGTGGATTGTGAGGGAGGGTTGCACACTGCACAATCTTAAATACAGTTCTGTAAGTTTAGAAGAACAGGTGGAGCTCGAGGCAAAAAAAGAAAAAAAACATCCAAAGATTCTCTGAAATCACACAAAGTGGACTGTGGGAGCTCAGACACTTCCCCCACCCCCTTGTTTTCATTTCCTTTAGGGAATCCCTGCCCCACTCCATTGGCCTGGGAATCGTGGTTCCTCCCACTTCCCCCAATCCAAGCTCCTCATGGCACAGAATCCCAGCAAGAATAATCAGAGTTCCTGGGTGAGATGAGCCCCTTCTGTTGTCAAGTGGAAAAACACAGAGACAGAGAGCCTCGGACATTGGACATCCATCGGACATCGGACCCTTGAGCCCACCTACAGCCAGTCACCTTTCAACTTCCCATCCACATAACCCAAACACAATTGGGGCCCCCTTCCTTTGTTTTTGGTTAGGCTAGTTTAATTTTAATGTGCTGTAACCAAAGCAGTCTAACAGGCCATGATGCAATAAAAATGAAATTCCTCAGGAGAGAGTAAGGGAAGAGAATAGGAGTTTGCATTTGAATGCTGACTCTATACCCAAATGGCCTTTTATGCCCTTCTAAGAAGTTTGGACCTTACCCTGTAGAAAAGCAAGAGCTACTTAAAGTTTTAACTTTAATTTTCAATATGTTCAGTTGCAGGTACACTTTTGAGGTCTGTGCTATAATCCCATCTTACAGAGGTAGAAACAGGTTCTTGGAAGTGAAGTAACTTGCCTAAGGTCACACAACAGATGTGTCCAGGTCAGGAGGTGGTAGACGACAGGAGTAGGGGACACTGGAAGGATGAGTTATTCACTAGATGAACAAGGGGGCCTGGAGCAGGGAAAAGAGAGGGCAGACCCTCCAAGGAGAGGGTAGGGCATGTGCAAGCTGTGGAGGTGTGAGACAGCACCTGACTCCCAGGTCAAGGCCCGGCTGAAGCACTTCCAGCGTAACGGCAAGAACAGTGGAGTTGCCGTGACAAAACGAGGCCCGTGGAACTGGTGGGAGTGTGAAGAGAAGCAAGCAGGAGCTCAGGACTGCGATTCCCCTTGGGGGGGGGGGGGGGCGACAACAGCAGCCCAGGAAGACCTGAGGACAGGCCTAGTAAGCGTGGACAGATGAGGAGGGAACTCATCACACCTGCACAGAGACATCTAGGAGAGGAGTAGGGCCCCCGGTAGGGTCAGAATGTAGGCAGACTGTGGACTGAGTCTTCAGCTGGTTTGGACAGGGAAGAGATTCAGTTTATTTTTTTATTTTTTATTTTTTTTAGCGTTTATTTATTTTTGAGACAGAGAGAGACAAAGCATGAACAGGGGAGGGTCAGAGAGAGGGAGACACAGAATCTGAAACAGGCTCCAGGCTCTGAGCTGTCAGCACAGAGCCCGATGCGGGGCTCAAACTCATGGACCGCGAGATCATGACCTGGGGCGAAGTCGGCCGCTTAACCGACTGAGCCACCCAGGTGCCCCGAGATTCAGTTTAGAAGGGAGGACACAGAACATTTCAGGTGAGGGAGCTTATCATTCGGTCTCAAATCAAAATCAAAGTATACAGTGGGAGAGTATAGGTGTCAAATAAGGGGGAGAAAGAAAATTCACTAAATTCAAAAATGACTTATCACACCAGGTAAACCAATGTAAAAATGTTCCAGGGACTGCTCTGCACGAGCTGAGACATGGTGGGAGATCAGATGTGCACAGAGGATCTCTCAGGAGGCGGAGCTCCTGATGGCAGGCATGGTGTGAGCATAGACAAGGTGCAGAGAAGGGAGAAGTTATGTCCTCACAAAGGGACTCATGAATCACTGGTTTAAGCAGCAATTCTGGACATTAGAGTTCTAGACACTACCCTGAGGATAGTGGATATTTATTGAGCTTCTATTGTCAGGCACCGTTCTGAGCACTTTGTACGTATTCATCTATTTAAACTTCACAGCAACTCTACAATATAGCCACTAATATCATCATCCCCAGGAATAAGGAAGTTGAGGCAGAGAGAGGTAAATTAACTTGTCCAAGTTCACACAGCTAGTAAGTGGCACAGCTAGGATTAGAATCCAGGCAGTCTAAACCTGTTCTTCTTTTTTTTTTTTTTTAATGTTTATCTATTTTGAGAAAGAGACTGCAAGTAGGGGAGGGGCAGACAGAGGGGGAGAGAGAATCCCGAGCCGCTTCCATGCCATCGGTGCACGAGTCTGACGCAGGCCCAATCCCATGAACAAGATCATGACCTGAGCCAAAATCAAGAGTGGGACACAACCAACTGAGCCACCGAGGCCCCCCTGAACCTGCTCTTTTAACCAAAATGCTACATTATACTCTCTCTCCAAAGTCAACCAAATCATCATACCACTGATAATAGCAGCGGCTACCATGTATAGCGTTTATGATGGGTCAGATGTTATAGTGTTTCATGCCATACATACATTTCATGCCAAAGCTCACACAGCTAGCAATCAGGTAGAAGAACTGGAATTCAAACGCTGACAGTTCAGTCTGCTTGAACTTGGGGGACAATAAAGAGCATAAAAGAGAAGGTAACTGACCTTACTTAGTTGGCGTGGTGCTGAGTTGTGCACACACTGGGTTGTCAGGAGGCTTCACAGAGGAATGGTTCATTGGCTGAATTTTGAAAAATGATTGGGTATTCATCAGACAGAATGATGGGGGCAAAGTGTTACTCGCAGAGGGAACAGTGGGAATAAAGGAATGGAGGCCAGAAAGAGTTTGTCACTTTCAGGAAATCTCCAGGAGTTTGTACAGCTTGGAAATAGGGTGGATGGCAGGACAATATGGAAAATAAGTCAGGAGAAGCAGTCAGGGGGCTAGATCACATAGAATCTTACTTGCCTTTCCAGGAAATGTGAGCTGCTTTTTCAAACCTTTCCAATGAAGTAAATGTAATGACAAAGAAAGAAAGAAAGAAGAAAGAAAGAAAGAAAGAAAGAAAGAAAGAAAGAAAGAAAGAAAGAAAGAAAGAAAGAAAGAAAGAATCCTAGGAAATCTGGTAGCTTACTCTGAATCCCGTCAGAGTAGGACTTCCTTGAAGTATATTTTCTCTTCATAATGCATACATGATAGTTTTGTGTTGTCTGTTTAAATTACTCCTGGGAAAAGGAGTGTACCAGGATGATTTGATCCTGGTACTTTGTGCCTTGGCCACACTGCCCCACCAACCTGCCAGCTATGTGGACTCCAGCTTAAGAAACACAAGGAGGGAACTATCAAAAGAATTTTCATCAGGGGCGCCTGGGTGGCTCAGTCAGTTGAGTGTCCAACTTCAGCTTAGGTCATGATCTCACAGCTCGTGAGTTCGAGCCCCACGTCAGGCTCTGGTGCTGACAGCTCGGAGCCTGGAGCCTGCTTCAGATTTTGTGTCTCCCTCTATCTCTGCCCCTAACCCACTCGCATTCTGTCTCTGTCTCTCTCAAAAATAAATAAACATTTAAAAAAATTTAAAAAAAAAAGAGTTTTCATCAAAGGGAGCAATGTGATCACATCCACAGCTTACCCGGGAGCCAACGCAACCCGGCATATGCACTGGAGTGGGAGACAGGGAGTCTGAAAAACTCTTTTGGGGAAAGAGGCCTAAGTTGCAGGGCGGGATAAACAGATATTGGGGAGCCAGAATGGACAGAATTTGGTAACTGACTGGGTCACGGGGGGACCAGGGACACAGAGAATGAAAGGTTTAGGATGGCTTCCACAGACTTGGCTTAGGTCACACCCAGGAAATGGAAAAAAAAAAAAAAAAAAAAAAACAGGTTCAGAGGGAAGGATAGCTGGACTTAAACGTGCAGTATCTGAGGTACCTATGGATCCTGGGGCAGAGAGCTCTGAGCTGAAAATAAAACTTGAGTTACAAACAGAAAACGTAGTGGTCACAGAGACAGCAGGCAGAAGGACAGAAGGCCAAAAGCTGCAGAGAAGGAATGGTTAGTGAGGTTAAAAAGGTAATGGTCAGCACTGTCAAACACCATGGAGATGACGTAAGATGAGCACTGAAAATAATTCTGGATTTAGCCAGGAGGTCAACAGTGATGTCTGAAGAGGAGTTCCAGAGGAGTGGTAGAAGGAATGGGAGGGGTGGAGGAAGAGGCAGTGATTGGAGCCCTGTATATCAAGCCCTGTATATCAAGAGTCAGTGAGTAGACAGGTGAGGTCAAGGAGTAACATGGAAAAGACACAGGACACTAATGGGGGCCATGAAAATGGGAGCAGCCCAAAGAAAGTAGTAAAAAACAAGCAAACAAAAAACACAGGTAGTGCACGTGCAGGGGTGTGGGCAAGAGAAGACCTCAGACAGGAGATTCAGGTGAGAACAAGGGAAGGTGGTAGAGCGGCAGAGGGCAGGCAGGGAGGGGAGCAGCCCAGACTCTGATCAGGTTCTGATTCAGTAGGACAGGCTATCATCCCATGGAAAATGTCATTCACTGCTTTCACTGGAAGAGTCTCTCTGGTACACAGATTTTGGCCAGGGGATAGAGAGGGATGCTGGACAGTGGGAAGGTAAATTCTGACATACATCCATGTGTCTCTGGGGTAACTTACCACCTCTTTGATGAATTTTCACTAGAGAACCAGTGCAAGCTAGAAAACAATTGAGGGAAGTGGTCTAGAGGGAGGTTGGTAATGTTAACTTGCAGGTGATGGAGAGGGAGCTTCAGGAATAGTTTGTAGGGGGTTGAAGGATTCAGGGGCTGAGCTAGGAAAATTTCAGTTTATCTTATATAACATAGTCAGGCAATGTGGAAAACAATCAAAATGTATGGGGACAGGACAGGTAGGCTTGGGAATCATGGCCAGAGACTTTAAAGCTAGGAAGGATATCTGGGATCAGCCAGGTGAGAAAACGGAGACGCAGGGAAGTCAGGTACCTTGTCCATAATGCACTTGGGGAAGCTGCCATGTCCAAATGGTAGGTGGCACTTGAGAGCTTGTGAACTCATGTAGAGACCATTATAGAGATCCAGCTCTGCCTCAGTGACTCACAGGAGTTCAAGAACAAGAGAGAGAGAAGTTAAAGGGGAAAAGAGAGGAAGAGAAAAAGAATGTCCTGTGGGACACATACACACATTGAAGGGATGGGCGCCATGGCCCCCATCAGATGGGCTGGAGAGGGTACCTTCTGCTTCAACTAGAAAGCCCCACGTGAAGGGCGGCAAATTCTTTCCGAGTGTTCCCCCTGTGTTTGAGGCCATCAAGCCAGAGCGACATCAAGCCTCCATGGGTTGGCATGATGAACTCTCAGGAGTGATCCGAAAAGGGACCGCAGTCTCTGGCCCATTGTTAAACTTCAATAGGCTATCCTCCCAAATTTGGAACAGATGGAAGAAAATGTATATCCCTTAATCATTTCTCTGGATAGTAATCAGGATTTGACCCAGGGTGGGCGTTTGTAAGGATTCAGCCTCCGTCCTGCCCGGTGCTGGGATCAGCTCACACGGCTCCTGTGTCCACAGGGCACAGAGAATACATTGTCCCTAAGGGGGATTATTCTGTACAAGAAGCTCAGACAAAGGGAGAGGTTGTTCCCAGCTGCCTGGGGGAGGTGAGAATGGAGTGGGAAAAGGGCCCAGCCTTGCACTAGGGCATTCCTGCAGAGTTCAGCTTCGTGCCTGACAGCGGCACAGGAGGTATGTAATACAGCCCTTCCAGTTCAGTCCTAAAGCCAGAATCTCTTACAGAGCTGGAAGGAGCTGTTCCACAAGAAGGTACAAGGTCAGGTAAAGTTGGCTAGGTAGGGCAGCAATAGACATCGTAAGAGAAAGAGAATAGGGTGACTGGAGCAATGAGTAAACAGGAGGATCCACAATGACAGAATGCCAGCCACAGGGCAAACCTGGAGAGGAAGCAGTCCTAGACAATGGTTGTCATGTCAGCGTGGATTAAGTAAGCTTCTGCCTTAAGCAGGGTGAACTCTGTGCTGCATTAAGATCTCATGGTTTCACAGCTGCTTCTTTCTCCATCCTAGGCATAAACCTGGGGTACAATGACCTAATCTCGTTCTCCAGGGGCCCCAAGAATAGGAGAAAACAGTCCCCAGGCAAAACAGAGCAGCCAGAAACAGGAACACCATCAAAGTGGAGCAACAGAGCCATCTTTTACGAATCCTACGTCTGAACAAGTAAGCAGGTCCTGTCCTCTTCTTCAAAGGGAATTCCATATATATCCCCTCCTGAGGGAATGAGTGTGTGAGCGGAGGGAGATACCATCCACCGAGGCGCTTACTGGGCTGTCCGAATCCTGAAGCTGGCGATGCTACGTAGGTGTGTGTACTCCAGAGGATCTGGGAGTGGGAGGGAGTTGCAAATGAGAACATGTGCTTCCAGAGTACAGAATATAGAGACGTGAGTGCCTTTGGAGTAAAGAACGTGTGCTTCAGGTCACCAGATGTAGGTGAGGTCCTGCATGTGTTCCCGTTGGGGCAGGAGGATATTTCCACTCTGGGAGGACAAGGAACCCATTTCAAATGTTGAAAATGAAGGTGGGATTACCTGGGACAACAAAGAAACTTTGGGTTGGTACCTCTCAACAGGAGGGAATCTTCTGGTGGAATTAAGGACAGCAGTCACCAGAAGATCCAGGGCTTGTGGAGAAGTACAACTTGAACTCCACTCAACATGATAGTTAGCTCTGAGACTTCCAGCAGGAAGGGAAAAGGTAAGATCAGGAACACCCGAGTGGGCTGACAGAGCAATAAGGCAGTACTGCTGAAATGGAGGAAAGGTCCGGCATTGCCTCAGAGCTGGTAACAGGACTCCCCGCGCTATTGTGTGCTACGATTAGTGCGCTTTATGGGTACCATTTCTTGTCTTGATGGAACAGGAATGGATGTGACATCAGGGACCACTTTTCCAGTACTTTGCTGCCACAGCCTGGCAGAACTCTGCCCGGCACCAAACAAATGCCAGAGTACTGGTGTGCGACAGAAGAGAACAGAAAAAAGGCAGCTGGAAGGTATGAACAGGCTCTCCTCAAACCTCTCGGGACTTTTAGATCAAAGATAATCAGAGCTAAGAGAACGTTTGAGAGAGAACAAATTAGAATTGCCTTGTATCAACTTTGAAAGTCTCGGACATATAGTCTCTGACCTCGCTATAGCTCTCTTAAAAATCGCTATTGGCTAACACTGACACAATGGCCATCAATTTAAATAACTTTATTCAGGGGCACCTGGGTTGCTTAGTTGGTTAAGTGGCCGACTTCAGCTCAGGTCATGATCTCAGTTTGTGGGTTTGAGCCCCGCATCGGGCTCTGTGCTGACAGCTCAGAGCCTGGAGCCTGCTTCGGATTCTGTGTCTCCCTCTCTCTCTGCCCCTCCCCTGCTCACATTCTGTCTCTCAAATATGAAGAAACGTTAAAAAAGAAAATTTTAAGAATTTTATTCAGAGAAACCCTTTGGTCTTCTGCTGACTCAACACCTGCCCCTGCCTGCAAAGGAGCCCCCTTAGGCTACAGACCTGACTCACTCTGCTCTTCAGCGTTATAAAAGCAGGCGAAGGTACTGGTGGCTGTTCCCACCCACCAGCAGTCTGGCTCAGGTTTGATCACAGTTTCAGTGGACTGGAGGAAAGCCATCCTGGCTGGAGTCCAGGAATTAGGTATTATTATGAGGATAACTAACCCCTGATGAACCATGGTGTGAAGTATAATTCCCCTCCCCCTCCAAAGTAAGAAAATCTTTCACGTGTATGGAGTGGGGTAAAGGACAGGGGACTTTGTAACTAGTTCCCAGGGAACAGCTGAACTGGCTTCTTAGAGGAGAGGAGGAGAGCAGGCCCAAGCTTCACCAGAACTGCAGCTGGACCGTCAGACCCAGTTGAGAAGACTTGTTGCCTGCAGGTTGGAGAGACGGCCGGGATGGAAGCTGAGCAGGGAAGCCTACAGAGCCAGTGTGCCTCTAAGGACACATAAAGGTTGTGACAGTTTCCGGGAGCACAAAATCAGCACAGGCTTTCAAACAGAACAGAGCAGTCCATGACCTTGCGTCTAGCACCTCACCACTGACACGAAGCACTATCACATCACCCTAAGTTCTGGATCGAGGATTGAGGAGGGCAGTGGGGAGATGTGGCTGTAGAAGCTATTGGGGCGCCTCGGTGGCTCAGTCAGTTATGCATCCAACTCTCGGTTTTGGCTCAGGTCATGATCTCACAGTTTGTGGGTTTCAGCCCCGCGTTGGGCTCCATGCTAACAGTGCGGAGCCTGCTTGGGATTCTCTCTCTCTGCCCCTCCCCTGCTCGCTCTTTTGTCTTTCTCTCTCTCAACATAAAAAAAAACAAAAAAAAAACCTATCATTTATTGAATACCCATTATTTCACACACTGTACTAAGTGTTTTACATTCATTTTCTCATTTTAATCCTCACAACAACCCTATGAGGTAGGTATCACCATTTATAAACAAGAAAACGGGTTCAGAAAAATTAGGTCACTTGCCCAAGGTCACACAGTCAGTCAGTGGTGAAGCTGGGATTTGTCTGGTGCTGAAAGCTCACGTTCTTTATTGTACACATCTAGTTCAGCTTTGGGCAAAAGGCGATTTCACTGCCCACCTCTGCAAAGAGCACCTGGGAGTGGGGATTGCCAGCCACACTCACCGCTGGTAGGGATGCATTGAAGCTGACTTGATGTTGGTTTTTATTCCACTTGGCATTTTTCCTAAAAGGAACACAAAGAAAGATATCTGAAGCACAGTAAGATTTTCATGATAAATCAGACAGGTGGTCTCTCAAGTTCCCTTCTGCCACCACTCTCATCTCAGAACCTCTGCAGCCCCGGGTAGCAACGATCAGAGGTGTGGTTCTTGACCAGCCCTCTCCCTGAAGGTGTCTGGGAGGGAGGGGCTCATAGGGAAGGGGTCAGAACACACCCCAGCAGTCTCCTGCTCAGCTACTCCCAGACAAAACAGCTAGACCCCATTTAATGTCACAGGTGGAAGAGTATGTTCTAATTGTAATTGTTCCTTTTCTTAGACAGCTTTGAAAGAAAATGCCTCTTCTAGCTACTCACGTCTGAATTCCCCCACACCGTTCTCGCAACTATTAACTGGAAGCAGAAAGACAAGACACAGAGAAGAGTACGTGTTGCCTATTTGTCAATCCTCAGTGCACCTACCAGATGGTCTCCACTGAAGTCTGACCATTGCTTTCTTTAAGAAACGACCCTGACGGCACACATGATACCCAGAGTAAATGGGACAGAAAGGTATTTGAGACAGAACTCTATAATGGGGATGGGAGGTGCAGTCTCTGCTGCTCCAAGTTCTTCTCTTCTCTGGTGCCTGCTACAGAGTCGCAAATGAGATTTTTACTCCTGAAAAGTGTTTTCTGGGTCACAGTTCAAAAAGAAAAGGAGAAAATCTCCAGCTCTGAGATGGCAGGGGCCCATTCCATCCAGCTTATCCCTACTTCCCTGCTCAAGGTCATCCCCTGCCCACCTTACCTGTTTGACCTGCTTGGGCCATCTGCACCCCACTGAGCATTGGCTGCTGCTGGCTTGGAGCTCCTGCCATCTGCACTTGCTGTAATCCTGAGGCTCCTGCAAGGATTGTGCCGGCTCCCGGCTGGCCTGGCTGGCCAGGACCACTGCTGCCTGAAGGTCTCCAGTTAGACAGCCCCTTCCCAAAGGCCACAGCTGCTACTAAAGCATTGGTGTCTGCAGGGTTAAAGGTCTGCTTGTTCGGCCGAAGACCTGAAGAAAAAGGTTAAGCGAGGAGCCTGAGGTTCGCCTCTAACCCTGGACTGAACGTAGCAGCAGGAAGACCAATATGGGCACCAGGGCCTGAGCAGCGTCCACACTCAATGGCAGCCCCGAGGAAGAGCCAAAAGACCCCCACAACTATCTCGGAGCTCTCCCTTCTCATTTACACACACCCTCCACCTGCTCTAGGGCAAGCCCTAACTACAAAAAGCTAACAGAACATAGCATACCCTTTCCTAAGCAGTTCATTCTTACGTCCTCACCTTGCCACTACCCAAACCACCATTCCTATCCCAGTGATCTATCCTCCTTTTCCTTCTCCATTTTGCCACCAGTCCCTCCATACCTCCACTCTCTGATTCCCGCTCCTCTTTGCTGATTTTCTCCAGGAGGTTTGAGCACATTTTATTCAAGCTCTGGATCTGCTTCTGTAACAAACATACATTTGTGCAGAGATCAGGCCATTGACCAGAAATGATGACGGTGAAGTTTCTTCCTTGTGCTCCTCCAGGGGCAATTTATGGGTAAACCATGCATCCCTACCAGGCGCACACGGTAAATCCTAGCTTCTCACGATGGGGTTCGGGGCGCTAGGGGGCAGCAGGGCAGGGACTCAGTCCAACCTGAGCCACATCAGCACCAATGCGGGCAGCATCTGTTGTTAGTTGCTTCTCTTGCTCTTCAACCTCAGGGTCAGGCTTGGTTCTCAGATGGTCAGGGACCACCTCATGGCTGAAAACAGGCACTCGTCCTTCAGTCTGCCGCTGTAACACACAGATTTTACTGATCCTCCTATGTAATCCACAAAGAGTTGATCTGGCCCGATATATAGTTCCTTCCATAGGCAAACAGTACATTTTCAGGGAAGACTCCACCTGACACTTCCAATACCTAGCTTCCTAGGACACTAGTCTGCTTACTCCATGCTTCATTTCTGTCTCCTCACACCGGTTTCTACCAGACCCAGGGGCAAGTTTCCCTTTGCTACATTTTAATAAAAGATTGAAATAGACAAAATCGCAATAGAACATACCTCTTGCTCAAGATAGGTCTTGGAGAAGAAAGATCTTTGCCTTGGGGACATAAGCCTCAGGGTTATTTGGTACTATTGGGGAGTGGCTCCTCAACTCTACAGGGACAAAAAGCAAGGCCTCCAAAATGCAGCCTTTGCTTTCTATTGCCACAAACTACTCCTCATTCAGAACTTCTAAAGTAACCCAGCAACAATTATGCTCTAAGTTCTCATCTAAGAATTTAATTTCCCACACTGTACCCTTCTCCTCCTCTTACCATGAGATCCTCATCTCGGTCTGGGGACAACACCAGAGGGATGATAACCTGGTTACGGAACAGTGGTGTCTTTTCGTGCTTCAAGACCTTGTTCAAAGTATTCAACTGTCCAGAGAGCAAGGCAAAGCTGTCCAGAACAGAGGGCCTGGTGGTGATAAGGAAGCGTCAGAATGTCTCAGTCAAGTAGCCTTGAAGGGGTGCTTCAGACTAGGAACACCCAGGCTCACCCCAAAAAGACTCACTGCACTACAGCTGGACTGGGCAGGTACCAGACTGGCTCCCGGGGATTGTGGGGTTAGGAAAGAGGGACATACTTTCACTTTCTAGCAGAGATGGAGAAATAAGGCAGTTTGTTACTTGAATGGGGTGAGATCCAGTGGCAAAATAAGAACCATGGCTATACTTATCACTAAAAACTCAGAAATGGTAAAATTCTCCTTTCCGGCCTAAAAATAGGATCCACACTTCCATAGTAGGTTGGACCTGAAAAGATTCAGCAGCAACTGTGGTAAGAGACCCAGGATGAACACTGCATTCTTACTATAGTGGGTGGATTACTGAGGGAGTACCTCCTCCCAGAGATGTCAAAGGGTGAGAATCAAAAGCTAGAAAGACCTTGGGTTGGGAAACTAGGCATTTCTCTACTTCCTTGCCACAGAGGCCCTAAGCCAAATTTCACTTGTTAAATGTTGGGAAACCCAGCTCTTACCAAACCAAAAGATGTTTGCAAAGTGATAAACTGTGATATCACTGGTCCACCAGGAGGCCTAGCCCCCCACCCATGGAGCCCTCCTTGGCTTACCCTGGCAACCCTTACCAGGTCAGCCGGTCATACTCGTTCTCCAACTTGTAAATGAAACTCCCCAGTGAGTTCTTCAGATCAGCCACTTGACTCAGCAGTGCATCTAATGATGCCTCAAGCTGCTTCTCCTCCCTCTGCACCAACAGGAACAGGTGGGTTACCCAGATAGGTGTATGACACATACAGAGGAAGGCTGAAGAGCCAGGATGACAGTGTGCAACACCAGTCGAGAAACACAGGATCTCACTGGCACAGGAGAGCCATGCTTTCTATCTTTGGTATTTGGGTTACAGACAGCATCAACCCTCAGACCTTTCAATCCATTCGCCTGACCTCAATTCCTCCTTTCTCTCATCGTCTCCTAATTCACGTCTGGCTTTTCTCCGTGTTAGATACACTCTATACTCTCTCACTGAGACATTTTCACCAGACCTAATGCCTGGGCTTTATAATCTTTTGTGAACCCCTGCAGCACGTGTACTCCAACTTCTCCTGTACTAGAACCTGCCTTGTGAGCGTGGCAGTCTTGCCAAAGACACAATCCCTGGGAAACCTACCTTCACATGAAGGTTTCCCTGAATACCAGGCTTGTACCACCACCGCCACCCCCCCCCCACCTCCCACTCTTCATTTGCCCTCAGCATTTGATGTTTTCAAGCTTCTTCTTGCTGAATTAATCGGCACCCATTTTTTTCACAATGCCAATATTTCTGTATCTCTTTCACAAGCTCAGTCAACTGAAAAACATTTACTGACAGCGGACCAGGTGCAAGAAAGTAAGTGGCAAGTGAAAAACAAAACAAAACAAAACAAAATGCATATGCTCCTGAGCACCGGAGAAACAATTTTAAATGCTAGGGTATCCGCAAAGCGTTTTCCTCCCATCTGGGGTCTCCAGTTTTACTTCATTTCTCCATCCTTAATAACTAACCGGCTCAGGCTGGGAAGAAAGATGCAAAATTGTCTTGCAAACTCGCCAACGTGCAAGACAGGGGCCTGGATCCTGGGTTCCACCCACAGCCTCAGATTATAATTAGCTTAGCTTTTGGCCACCGCCCCCCGCCCAACAATTCCTTCACCTCTCGGGCTGCTCTCCAATTCCAGATCCCCTGTTACGTCTGCACCCAACAGAGTCCATCCAACGACCTAGGCCGGGGCCTGAGCCAACACGCCTCCTTCTTGAGCCATCTTCCTTGGATCGCATTTCAACTTTGCCAGTTTACAGCCTGACCCTTTCGCGCACCCCAGCAAGTCAGCGGGGCCTCTTTCCACACGACTCGGCAGTCCGGGCCCCGCCCTCACCTCTCCAGTCGCGCCCCCCATCCCGCGGTCCCTTACTCGTCAGCTGCGGGCTCTAACCCCTCCTCTCAGCCCCAACTCCTCACCCTCCCCTCGGCCAGCCCACTATCGACCCCGCTACCCGAAACCAGCTAGCGGTCAAGAGTCCCAACCCCGCTCTCACCTGCATTGCGGCGTCAGTGTAGGCGGCAACGACTTCCCCTTCCGGTTTCCTAGTCCGAGAGCCTCGCTGAGAGGTCTTCGTCCCCCAATCAGGAAACTCAGAACTCGGTCCTCCCACTCACTTCCGGTTCCTGCGGGACGCTTGTAGCCGGGTCAGGGGTCACGAGTGGAGCATCTTCTCTGGCCCGGGCCGGCGCGGGAGGGCTGTGTGATGGCCTCGGAGCGCCCGGAGCCGGAGGTGAGGGGCGGGTGGGTGCAACGCTGGGCACTGGGCCCCGAGCTCCGAGGAGGAGGATCCGGCGGCCTGGCACGGCGGTGGCCTTCCCGTCTGGGGGAGGCCCTGCCCCGTAGGCCCAACCATTGAACCTCCTTCCCTCGGCCCGCAGTTTTGTCGGGGGGCTGGAGCAGAAACCCGTCGCTTTGTTTTGGTTACTGAAATTTCAGACACGTCGCTGACTCTGGGGCTTTCGTATTCTTTGATCTTAATAATGCTATTAACAAAATCTGTAGTTTGATTTTCTGCTGCAGTTTCCTTGGGCAGCACGGCAGTAGACATCGATGGTTTATGCGTTTCTCCAAACATCGGAATGCCGTAGACAGCATGAATTAATTTAGTTCTGGCGCTCGTGCATTTGGGGAGCAGCTTTGGTTTCGCGAAAAAACATTTGACTCGGAGTGAAACCTCGTCCAGCATTGGCACTGCCATTTAGCTATCTGTGCAACTTTGAGCAAGTCTTGATTTCCAGGATCCTGTTTCTTTCTTCATAAAATACCTGTCTTATGGTGTGTTGTGAGGACTTGACGTGTTAAACCAGAAAATGCACAGGAGGCATTCATTAGGTGCGAAGGACCACGCGAGGAACTCATACATACATTACGTTATTAAAACTTAGGCGAAGAATGTGGCAGTATCCGCTCTCATTTACAGATAAAGGAATTGAAAAGTGAGGGAGGTTAAGTACCTTACCCAAGTGCTCCTCACCTGGGGAGTGGCAGAGTTGAAGTTAGAAGATCTGAGCATAAAATCTCTCAGCTTTGGAAAAAAAGGAACACTAGAACAGGTGCCCAGTGATGTAAGAGAATATATGAGTAGGTGGGAAGGGTCGAGGATGTGTAGAATGACATAAATAGAAGTCATTTATTGAATGAGTACTGCATGCCAGGCACCATTCTAGATGCTTTGCCAATATCAATTAATCCTCTTGTCCTAGACACTTTTATCATCTCCCATTTTTCAGTTGTGGAAATTGAAACACAGAGATCCTTGCAGCATAGTTACACAGCTAGTAAGTAGGGGAGCCAGGACTCCCAAAACAGGTGGCCTGGCCCCAGATCTTGTGTTGTTAACCGTAGTGATTATAGTATAAATAATAAAATATCCACAGGATGGTAAGTCTCCAGTTTGTTGGGATTTGGTGTTATGAAACCCAAGATTAAGTAGGAAACTCTACCCTATTTTAAAGAATCAGACATGTTCACAAAGAAGCCATGCATCTGAAATGTCAATACTGAGAAAGACTATGAAAGAATTTGGAGTACTCCTCCGTAAGAATTAAGATGAGAGGAAATGGGGGCACCTGGGTGGCTCCGTAGGTAACGGTTAAGCATTCAACTTAGCTCAGGTCATGATCTTTCAGTTCACGAGTTCAGGCCCCGCCTCTGGCTCTGTGCTGACAGCTCAGAGCCTGAAGCCTGCTTCAGATTCTGTGCCTCCCTCTCTCTCTCTGCCCCTCCCCTGCTCTCTCTCTCTGGTCTCTCTCTCCCTCTCTCAAGAATAGATAAACATTTACAAAACAACAGCAGCAAAGATGAGAGGAAATGGGATGTTGTAGCAAAATACGAAGGTGGTGTAAAACAGCACTGTCCAATAGAAATCTAATACAAGCCATGTATGCAAATTTTCTAGTAGACACATTTAAAATGGTAAAAAGAAACAGAGGAAATCAATTTTAATAATGTATTTTATTTATATATATTTCCAAGATATTATTTCAACAGGTAACAAGTATTAAAAACTATGAGCTACTTATCATTCTTTTTTGTACCAAATCTTTAAAAATCTAGTGTGTGTTTTACACTTCTAGCACATCTCATTTTGGACTTTTGGACTCACAACATTTCAGGTTCTCAGTAGCCCCATTTGGTAGTGGCTACCATATTGATCAGTGCAGATCTATAGGAGCTTGGAGTCAAGACACATACTTGTGGGAGTCTCATTCAGCCAAAAGTGAAGCATCTGTTAAGTTCTTGATTTGCATTTCTGAAAATTTTATCTCAGAAAGTAAAGGGAGTAAAGTTTGCCCCTGGGCAGAAAAGTCACTGACTTTGAGAGGTTGTTACAATCCGAAGAGAGAAAATTGGGCATAGTCAGATTTAAGAAATCATTCATTCATCAAATATTTAAAATATTTTTATGAGTGCTGTGGATTCAGAATCGTGCTAAGTATCAGGGTGGATACCGAGCAGTGTGAGGCAGACATGTCCTCTATTTTAATAGAGTAAACAAACATTGAATTATAATAAGGGCTGCAAAGGAAAACTACAGAATGAATGAGTGTTTAAAAGAGGTTCTTAACTAACTTTGTTAAGAAGTGTGTGGGGCGGGGGTGGTTTGGGATGCCTTCTCAGAGAAATGACACTTCAGCCTGAAGACCAAGTAGAAGTTGGCCACGAGAAGAGCCAGAGTGCATCACAGGCAGAGGCAATAGTGAAAATCCTGACGTGAGAAGGAGCGTAGAGCCCTCAGAGAACAGAAGAAGCAGCTGCTAGTGTGGGTGCAATGTGACAATGAGAACAGCTAACGCTTCCAGAGTGCTTACTAAGTATCCCCTAATCCTTGTAAAATCTCCACAAAATAGGCACTATTATTTTCCTGATGGCACAGATGAGGAAACTAAGGCACAGTAACTTCACCAAGGCCTTGTATTAACAAGCAGCAACAGAACCAACGTTTGATCCCTCTAGGTCCTCTAAATCGGCAAGAGATGGGTAAGAGATGAGAAGAAGATTCAGGCTGAGTCCATGCTAGAGGTTCAGGACTTATGTGGCATAAGTCCAGTGGTAAGGAGCCTTCAGACAGTTCAAGGGAGAAAATGTCTACATTACTTCATGGGATTCTTTATTTTTAATTTATTTATTTATTTATTTTTATTAGAGAGCACGAGCGCACGTGAGTGGGGAAGAGAGGCAGAGAGAGGCAGAGAGAATCCCATGACCCTGGAATCATGACCTGAGCCAGTGTCAAGAGTCGGATGGAACCGACTGAGCCATCCAGGCACTCCTCATGGGATTCTGTTAGCAAACAGCATAATGGTTGGAAAAGGCTTCAAAAATTATTTATACCTTAACCACAAAGGGACAGGTGCAAAGAACAAACAAAAAACAAATTGAGATGGGCGATGTTTCCGTCATCCTGATATATATGGTATGCAGTACAGTGCCTAATAATGTATTATTCATCTTGTAAATGGTATGTAGGCCTCAATAAATGTTCCAGAAAATGATAGGCTTCCTCTACCATTGTTCTCATTCTCACGTTTAATTGCAGCAACATCCTTATGAAGTAGGTATTCTTACCCACATGTTATCAATGAAGAAGCTGAGTCCTGGAAAAATTAAGTAACTTGTTCAAGCTCACATAGATAGCAAGTAGTAGAACCAGATTTCAATCCAGGTCTCTGACTCTGAAACCCTGCTTTCTCTTTGCCAGATTAGTCCCAAGAGTAATGCATTTCAGACTCAGGGAGATTACATAGTAGGGCATTGAAGCTCCATGTGAGTGTGGATGCCGAGAGAATACAGCTAATTTAGGGTTTGTCAAAGCAGAAGAATCACTTGGGGAGCTTGTTAAATTTAGATTCCTGAGTCCTGTCAACTTGAATTCAGTTGGTTTGGCTGGGGCCCAGGAATCTATCTTAAAAAGCACCTCGCCACTCTCATGCACCTGGTCCTTGGATCACACTTTGAAAAATACTATTTTAGCTGCTTAAATTAATTCTTATGTTTTCTGGTTCTGATCAATTACATCTTGAATGTGAGGCAAACTTCAAGATGATGGTTTGAACATGTTGCTGTTGACTTCGAAGGGTCATGTTTGAGGGAGAAATGTGAGAAAGATTAAGTTGGGCCAATGTTCCTGGTTTCAAGAGAGTGGATTCTGTAAGAACTGGTTGATGAACTAACTACGTAAGCTTCACTTGGCCTTGGACAGTCCATCATTCAAAATAACTTTCATTTGTTTGTTTTAGTTTGAGAGAGCATGTGTGAGCACAAGCAGAGGAGGGGCAGAGAGAGAGAGAGAGTGAGAGTGAGTTCCAAGCAGGCTCCACACTCAGCAGGAGCCCGACACAGGGGCTTGATCCCACAGTCCTGGGATCAGGACCTGAGTCAAAACCAAGCGTCAGTCGCTCAACCGACTGAGCCACCCAGCACCCCTGTCATTCAAAATAACTTCCAAGACAAGGTGGAGAAATGGAAGCTGTACTGTAGTGAAATCAAGCCGTCTACTAATAATCTAAAGAACGTTTACTAATAGCACAGCACCCATCTGTGTCTTCCATCCGCTTTATCTCCCCTTTTCCTCTTCACTTAGCAAACCCCACTCAACCTTCAGTGTCACTTTCTCCTAAGATCCTAGCTTGGGTCAGGTTACTTTGTTATATGCTGCCATAGAACCACTTTCTTTTCCTTTGGCACACTTACTCAGTTTGTAATCAGATAGTTAGTAGAATGATTATTTGATTAATTTTTTCTCCATTACAGGGTAAATGTTACGAGAGCAGAGAATGCCAGTTTTTGCTTTTCGTGGTATCCTTAGGACCTAGCCTGGTGCTAGCATGTAGCTGGCCCTCCATAAATTTGTTGACCGATCAATGAATGCACACTCACCTTGTCTTTGTCCTCTTTGGACAGGAATGAGGACTTGATGGCATCCTGATGAAATTAGCAGGGAAATTAAGCTGGAAAGAGATTTGCTAAAAGACAAAACAGCACTCTAGGTTTCACAATAGAATAATAGACTGAATTTATCCAATATAACAGGACTAATTGAATAATTGGATGTGTCCCAAAAAGCCAGCTGCATGAGGACAGAACAGAGGATGTGTCTTAACAGCAACACAAGTGAAAAAGTTATGGAGGTTCCCTGCGCCAACAGTATGGTAAAGTCAGTCGGACTTAGGAGACTCTGAATCTGTGACCTCACCTGGGTATTGTGTTCCATCCTAGCCCCCACATTTTGAGTTGAAAAACAGACCAGCCAGAGTTCATAGGCATATGATCTAAGATATAGTGGGGAAACTTGAAACAATGCTCTTTAAGATTTACCTGAAGAACTCAGGAGATGTTTATTACAGAGAAACAGAGACTCAGGGCTGCCATCAGATGTTTGATAGATTTTCCTTTGGCAGAGGGTCAGACTTTCCTTTGGGTTTTATCCAGGGGTAAAACCAGAAATGGGTTCGATGTTTTCAAGAGAACAGATCTCAAGAATGGGTCAAGATTATATCAAGAAGACAGATTCTGGCTTAGTGTGAGGAAATATCCAGCTATGCCAGGTAAATGGGGACGAGCAAAAAAGCTGAAGTGAATGGCTGTGCGGGACTCTTTCCAGACACAAAGCAGCAACTGATCAATGAATTGCTTGTTTTCACTTATTACACTAACGCACGCATTTATACTTTCACACGCCATTGGGATACATGGTAATGTTTTATGGAGGAGGAAAATAAAGTTCAAGACCAGATCCTCAGCTATCAAATCACATTTTCTTTCAAAACAAATCAATTAGAACTCACACCCGCAGCCCTTCCCCAGATTCCAAGAACTGTAAAAAAGAGATAATATTTGAAAAGAAAATAGTAGTGAAAACCTGGTAAAAACAACTTTGGTGGAAGCAGAAGAAAAACCCAGACATAAAATAGGCTCGTTTTTCTATAAAGTGGATGAGGAAGGATGGGATCTCTTGGACAACACAGAGCAGACGTTGCTAAAAGTGAAAAGTTGGGAATCAGTGGTAAATTCAGAACATAGCTCAAAACAGAAGAAACATAGCTTGTGAGAGCCATTTCCCTCACACATTCGGTCAACAAATATTTGAACACCTAGTACATCTTAGCATTGTGCTGGTTGCTAGGGATACAGCAAAGGACAACATATAGACAAAAGCTTCTACCTCCTTAGAGCTTCTAGACTTGCAGGGGAAACAAAATTTACAAAGTACACAAATTCTTCATTATAAACTGGTGGGTGCCATGAAGAATTCTAAACTGCTTTGTGACTGTGTGACAGAAGTGAAACCTGTCATGCCTAACATGGTGCAGGGGATCATAGATTCGTTAGTGAAACCCAGAATCACCAACATTTTAGACCTAGAAAGTGGAGCGACCAAGTGTTCCCAATTGTTCTTATGGTGCTGACCCACGGATGTGTGTTCTCCTCTGTTTAACCCAGCTCAGTATGGGCCCAGATTCCTTCCTATGGTGTTTTCTTGCATAGCTGAAACAGGCTGGCATTTGGGGGGAAAAAAGTCTTTACTAACTACCAAAGAAGAACCAGAGGAATATAGTACTGAGATTAGTGTTAAGATTATCTCACCTTGAGAAGAGTTGTAGAGAAAAAGAGTTGTACTGATTATTAGTTTTAAACATCAACTTAACTTTGCTTAGAACATATGGCAAATTCACTTATTCAGCAAATTGTATGGAGCATCTGATGTGCCAGGCACTGCTGTAGGCTCTGAAGATAGAATGATAAACAAAGGACTGCTGAATGCAGGTATCCTTCCTATTCTGATAGTACTCCCGGCCCCAGCCCATCCTTTCCTAGATAAGAGCCTTGGCAGGGATCCAGCACCATCAGTTAGACAAGAGTGGGCATCAATCTCACACCCACACCAGCTCAGCCAGTCCTGAGGGAGAGCTTGACTGGTTTAGGAGAGCATCCCATCCCGAGACCAAGGTCAAGCAGAGGGCAAGTGACTGCTGCACATTCCTTCTTGGCCAGTAGACCCTTTGCTGTTTCTAGCATCTTGGTGATAAGGGTGTACAATCTTAAGGGACCTTTTGAGGGGAATGGTGGTTAGAAATGATGGTAAATACCTGTATCTGATTTTTCTCACTAACTTGGAAATCATTCTGCAATTTACCGGTTTCCAGGGCTATCTTAGTCGTCCTTGATACAGTTTTGTTCCTTCCTCCCCACTGCTTCCAATTAATCACTGATTGTTGTCTTATTCTAAAGGGTCCTTAAAATGGCAGCTAAGCTCACTTGTCTTGAAGGTTGCATTAGCTGAGTGTGTGTGTGTGTGTGTGTGTGTGTGTGTGTGTGTGTGTAAAACCAGGCTTTGTCAATGAAAGGCAGTACTGGCTTTACATTCTGGCACAAGTGCTGTCTCATCGGAGACCAGTCTCAAACAGTTCACAGAATGGCTACTATGAGTAGCTCTGGTCTAGGCCACTGCCATCTCCCCTGGTTGTCAGGGGATCTTTCTGAATCACATGGTAGCCAGAGGGAATTTTTTTTTTTTTTTAATGCAGATAAAATATTATAGCTCTGTGAAAAAAAAGTTCAGTAGCTTGCTCCAACTCTTGGGAAAAATCCTTGGCCAGCACCTACCTTAGCCTGGCGTACAGAAGCAGCATAATAGAGAATAGTGTGATTTTAGGTAGTATAGAGACGTAACACAAAATAATATTGAATCCTATATCAATATTTCAGTTGTCTCTTTGTCTTTCTGATTATGGCGGAGCATCCTTTATGCTTGTAGAGACCCATCGTGTTCCTTCTCGGGACCACTTCAAATCTTTTCTGTTCTTAAACCCCCAGTTTTATCTGCTTGTCACTCTTCAGTAGTTGGGCTTTGCAGCTCATGAGGCCTGGGTCTGACTTCTGACCCTGCACCTACTAATTGTATTAAATCATTTCACTTTTTTGGACCTCCGTTTGTTTCTGTTAAGTGTTTTATGTGAAGCCTGATTGAGTGTACGAGTGTGAAGAGCCTTCTATTATGCCCGGTAATAACCTGGTGATAGTTCACTTTTATAATATTCTTTCTGAGCGCCAGGCATTGTGCTGAGCACTTCCTATACCTGATTTCGCTTAGCCCCCTTAACAACACTGTTAGATCGGTATTAGGATTATATCCATTTTACAAATGAGGGCACTGAGGCTTAAGGAGGTTAATTAAGTACCTTTTCCCTGATCTCACAGGCTAAAAAGAGGCCAAATTGGGATTCACACCAGGCCGTCTGAAACTGAAGTTCTTGCACTTAGCGTCTCCAGGGGCCTGTTGAATATATTACAGGTGCTCAAGAAATGGGAGTTTCCTGCCTGCTTCCACCTATGCCATTTCCCAGTACCTGTTTCTGTGTCTTTTTTTTTTTTTTTTTGAGAGAGAGAGAGAGAGAGCAAGAGCAAGCATGAGCAGGGGAGAGGGGCAGAGGAAGAGGGAGAGAGAAGATCTTAAGCAGGCTCTGTGACCCTGAGCTGAAATCGAGAGTCAGATGCTTAACCAACTGAGCCACGAGGTGCCCCTGTTTTGTGTCTTTTTTTTTTTTTTTTCAACGTTTATTTATTTTTGGGACAGAGAGAGACAGAGCATGAACGGGGGAGGGGCAGAGAGAGAGGGAGACACAGAATCAGAAACAGGCTCCAGGCTCTGAGCCATCAGCCCAGAGCCTGACGCGGGGCTCAAACTCACGGACCGCGAGATCATGACCTGGCTGAAATCGGACGCTTAACCGACTGCGCCACCCAGGCGCCCCTGTTTTGTGTCTTTTGAAGCAGGCCTTCTGTCCTGAAGAAGAATGGCTTTCTTCATCTTTAGTCATTGTGTCTGCTTTCCACACTCCTCTCTGCCATCAACCATCCTTCGTTATTGCTTTTCCAGGGCTTTTTCTATTTCTTCAAATTTCCCCATTCGGGGGGAAGAAACCTTCACTTCCTTTCAGTACCACATTTCTTAACAGTTATTGGCTTCTGTTTATTTCTACCACCCTCTTCAGTCCTCACCGCCTGGCCCTTCCCCTCACCGGCCAGGGACCCAGGGGGAGAAATTTGCAATTTGTCTAAGCCAGAAGGAGAGTCGTCTTTTCATCGGAGGCTAGAGTAAGGGAATAAAGGAATTTCAGGTAAAGATTGGTCAGGAAAAAATGTTGGGGGAGTTCAGGGCAGTGGATCCTTATTTTCTCTGTGAAACAGTGGGTGAGTTTATCTGCCAGGCCCCCAGGGGCTGAGAGATGGGAACAAGTTCTGAAGGGGATGGGAGAGGTTGCTCACCGGGGAGAAGTGAAAGGATAGGTAAAGTCCTGCTGGAGCTGGCGCCCCTGGCAAAGTGACACGTTTCTCTCTGTCAGAGTGCCGCTGGCATGGTATATGTGTGGATGAGGGAGAGCGTCGAATTCATCCCGAGCCAAGATTCGGCTCCTGAGTGGAAGGACAAGGCCATGGGTAAGGGAACTGATGCCTGTCCGGACACCGCGGAGCCAGCTGCCTCTGAGGCAATGGTGGGAAGGAGCTGGAGCACTGACCACTGAGAAGTGTGGAGGGTGGGGAAAATGTGGGTCGTGACCCACAGGAGTTTAATTTTGAGGCATTCAGCGGGCTTGCTAGTCACCCAGTGAAGGTTCCTTTAGGGGCCGCTGTCGTCAAGGCTTATTAGGAGGAAGTGTCCGGCATTACTGAGTATCTGCTTCGTTGTCAGCAATTTGCCAAGCATAGGGACACACACATAGAGCAAGACACAATCCCCACCCTTAACGAGCTTGTAGCTTATAGGAAAAACACCTACACATTCAATAATGTTAAAAGGGCACTTGGTCAACACAGAAGTCCACATAAGGGGAATGGGACCAGAGAACTGAGTCCTTGGGAACATGTTGCCCTGAGGGGGGAGCTAATTTTTCTCCTCTGCTGCCTTGCCTCTCCCTTACGTGTTGTGAACTCCTTGGACAAGTCACTTGCACAGCGATCTATGTATACCAGGAACTCAGTGAATTTTTCTAGATTATTTCTAATGTCTCTTTGTCTCCAGGTGGAAGAAGCTGGGCAGGTGTTCCTGTTGATGAAAAAAGATTATCGAATCTCCCGAAATGTCCGCCTGGCTTGGTTCCTCAATCACCTGCATCAAACTGTGCAGGCTACACCTCAGGAGATGCTGGTGAGGCCCAGAAACCTACAGGATGGGAGGGGCTGGCTCAGAAGGATCTGCTTTTTTAAGGGGGTCCTAGAAACAGGATGGGAGACGAACTCTAAGGGGTCTCATTCTAGAAGGGGCAAGTGACTTTTCCCAGAAAATGATTCCACCCAGGAAATTTTAATTTTCCAAATAGGAAGAGTATATAGTTGGGTTGCAGGAGATAGAACCAGTGGTTTGCCATTTTGGATACAAGAGTTCAGGTCCTGGACGAGGCGCCTGGGTAGCTCAGTCGGCTCAGGTCATGATCTCACAGTTCATGAGTTTGAGTCCCATGTCGGGCTCTGTGCTGACAGCTCAGAGCCCGGAGCCTGCTTCGGATTCTGTGTCTCCCTCCCTCTGTCCTTCTGGTGCACACACTTTCTCTCTCTCTCTCTCTCAAAAATAAACATTTTAAAAAAGTTTTCTAAAAAAGGAAGAAGAAGAAGTTCAGGTCCAGGAAATAAAGGGGTGACTCTTCCCTGACCCTTTCCTTTTCTCTCTGTCCTAATTGTCAGCTCCAGTCTGAGCAGGAGTTGGAAGTCCTCAGCGTCCTGCCCCCTGGGTGGCAGCCAGATGAACCAGTGGTCCCAAGGCCATTCCTCCTTGTACCTTCTACCCGGGTTACCTTCCTGGCTTGGCAGTACCGATTTGTCATTGAGCTCGACCTTAGCCCGTCTACTGGCATTGTGGTAAGGGACTAGAGGGAGACAGTGGGAAGAAGGAATAAGGGATGGAGTAGGGGGTGAGGAGGAGAGGGAGAGGCCTCAGAGATGTGAAAAGTGATCCCAGCCTACCATCGTGGAAAGGAAATAGGCTTTTAAATGGTCAGTGTTTAAAGACGTCCCATTCCACACGTGGCACTGTATTTGGGGGTGTGACCAACTTTAAGATGGGAGTTCCACTGACCCACGGAAGCTGCTTGTTTCTGCCCTCTGCTCAGGGCTGCTTTTGCTCACATTCGAGAGATCTTTCTCTGCATTGCCCTCAGGATGATTCCACAGGGGAGATCTTGTTTGATGAAGTTTTCCATGCGCTCTCCCGCTGCCTAGGCGGGCTGCTTCGACCCTTCCGAGTGCCCGGATCTTGCATCGACTTCCAGCCTGAGATCTACATAACTATCCAGGCCTACTCCTCAATCATTGGCCTGCAGGCCCACCAGGTATCACATCCTTTCTCCAAGTTTGTACCCTTAGACCTCATTTCTGGTAGTCCATTGACTAAGTCCTTATTCTGTCTCTACTGTCTATTTTCAAAGTCCCAACCTGTTTACCAGTCGTCTCTGAGTCTGTCTCCTCTTGAGAAGGATCCATTCCTCAGCTCTTAAAGAGCCTTCTCGGGGCGCCTGTGTGGCTCAGTCGGTTAAGCGCCGACTTCAGCTCAGGTCACGATCTCGTGGTCTGTGAGTTCGAGCCCCGCATCGGGCTCTGGGCTGATGGCTCAGAGCCTGGAGCCTGCTTCCAGTTCTGTGTCTCCCTCTCTCTCTGCCCCTCCCCCGTTCATGCTCTGTCTCTCTCTGTCTCAAAAATAAATAAACGTTAAAAAAAATTTTTTTTTTTAAAAAGAGCCTTCTCACGAGCTTTAGGTCCGTTGGCCTTGATTGAACAAATGCCTCTCCCACTCCTTCTGCAAGGCTGTGGTTCTGGCCACTGGATGTCTGTTTCATGCTGCCACTACCACCCTCCTTTTAATTTGATTAGAGGGTTTGCTTATATCCTGACTCCTGGCACTACCTCTAGGAGATGATCTTTTAGAATAATTTTATGATTTTGAAATATAACAAATGCCCAGAACCATAATTTCTTCCAAGGACAGAGGAGGGCCATCTTCCCTGAGGGCCCTGTGAAGTGCGGGGTGTTATGCTGACCATACAGATAATTACGAGCCTTATCCAACACCCAAACAGGCCATCACAAGACACTCCTTTTGGAGAATGGCCAGGTCTGTTACTGGAATATCTGTTTTTGGCTTAGATAAGCAGTGGCCCAGTTTCCCCTCATCTGCTCTTAACCACCTTCAACTCACTGTTAGGGGCTTACCCTGAAACTGCCCCTAATGGCCATGTTGTCACCTTGGCTGTCAAACTCGCTTTGAGATAGGGATGCAAGGAACAGCTCCCGAGGACCCGAGATCTACAAGGCAGTCGGTGCGTGTCTGGATCCCAGCCCACTGCTGTGGATTAAAGTGCTCTCCTAGCACAGCTGTTAGGACTGTTGCTTGTGGCCTGCATCCCCAGACAGAGGCCGGGCTTCTCAGGCACTGATGGCCAAGACCGGGAAAGCATGAGTGTTAGGTAATCACTCCACACTTGGTTCATTTCGGCAAACACTTACTGAAGCCTGATCTATGCGAGGCCTGGGCTAGGTCCTGCAGTCACAGATGAATCAGGCACTGTCCCTGTCCTGATGGGAGGACTTGAGGTTTTAGTAGGGGAGACAGATATTGAAGGAGGTAATTTCGGCCGAATGTGATAAAGACACATTACTAGTTAAGTAATGACTCGAATGCTGTGGGAGCACCAAGAGGGAGAGCCAGCCAAGCCCAGGGAAGACTTTTGGACAGAGAGGCATTTGAACTGAGTGTTGAAGGAAGGATTGATGTTAGCCCTTCAAAGAAGGGGAGTGGGCTTTCCAGACAGAGGGGCCAGCAAAAGCAAAGCTGCAGAGCTGTGAGATTGTGCTCTTGGTCACAGTTGCTCTAGGGGACTACACATTATTCTGTTTGACACCGTAGTATTTGAATGTGGAGGTGGGGAGTGGTAGTAAAGAGGAGATGAGAGAGAAGTAGAGGCAGAATTATGAGAGACCCTGAATGTCACGGCTAAGAACTATAGGAGAGTTTAGTGTGGTGATGATGACAAGCGCTGCATCTAGATTCACACCCCCTGTATTTGCTTGCTGTGTGCCCTTATGCAAATAACTTAACCTCTCTGTACATCTGTCTTTTCTTCAAAATGGGAAGATTAACAGTACTGATATTATGTGGTGACTGAGTTCATATATATCACGCATTTAGAACAGTGCCTGCCCCATAGAAAACACGGAAAAGTTAGCTATTAAAACTGTTCATTTTTATTCAAACTGTTAAAAATGGAAGGTTTTTAAGTGGACAGTTATGAGATCAGATTTGTACACTGGGAAGATCGGGCTTGTTTGTAGCCAGGAAGGAAGATGGACTGGGGGGCAAATTCTGCATTGGGAAGAACAGGCCGAAGATTATTGCAGTACAGGAGGGGAGGGGAGCCCTGAACAAGGCCAACAGCTATGGAGAAGGAGCAGGCTTACTCAGTTTAAGCCCTCAGGGCCACTTGTCAGCCCTGGGCTAGCTTCCTCACCATCTCTAAAGCTCCCCAAGATGTATTCTACTGTTCCTTAAAACAGAACAAAAAAAGAGGCACCTGGGTGGTTCAGCTGGTTGAGTGTCCAACTCTTGATTTTGCTCAGGTCATGATCTCAGGGTCATGAGATTGAGCTCAACATGGAGCCCACTCTGCTTGGGATTCTCTCCCTCTGCCCCACTCCCCCCACTCACACGCATGCGCGTGCGTGCGCGTGCTCTCTCTCTCAAATAACATTTAAAAAAATAAAAAACAGAACAAGTTAAATCACCTTTATAATGTATGTCCATTGAAGGAAACTTGAAAAATACATAAAATATAAGGAAAAACAAAGCTTACCCATAATACACCACCCAGAAATAACTACAATTAACATTTTATGGAATTTCCTTCTTGCCTTTGAGTACTGGTTTATCCTCCCTCACCACCACCATCCAAAGAGAGGAGAAGAAACTATCAGGCTGATTCCAGACACATAGTTTTACATCCCGCTTTTTAAATCTATAATATGGGTATTCTTCCTGGTCACTAAGTATTTTTTGAAAATATGATTTTTAATTGCTGCTTGGTTTGATATTTCATCACAATTTATCATTATATATTTGGCCAAACCCTAGTGTAGGATTCTTGGGCTGACCCACTTTTCACATCTAAACAATATAGCTGTGAACATCTTTCTCACCTTATAACCCCAGTCCCTACTATTCCTCTGAGTCCGTTTTTCTTCTCTTAGGCCTGTGGACTTACAGAGTCCCCCTCTCCTGGCTGTGACCACCCATTTCCCCAGTTCCGGATAGGGAGTGAGGAAGTAGTTGTCACGCAGGAGGGCAGGGGTAGGGGAGTAGTGGGCCTGTGAAAAGGTTGTAGGAGTCTGAAAGGAGAGTTCCCAGGGGCCACCAGGCCTGTATGAAATTTCTAGGATGGGGGCACTTAATTTATGTTGAAAGGAGGAGGAAAGGAACCCCATGGAGAGAGAATGAAGGCATTAGGCAAGAGGTCCAAGATTAGTTGGAGAGATTAGCTTTTGGGAAACAGAAGAGGATGAGGAATCGTTTCTTCAGAGTTTCAAAAGAAGAACAAGGACACAGATGCAAACTTCAAGCAAATATTGTGGGTGTTTTCGGTGGTTGGAGAGTAGTACCCCCCTGGGGTTAAGGCAAGTAGGGAGCTCCTGCTGACTGGTTTCCTTTCTGTATGAAGAAGGGGGGGTAGGAGTTACCTGCTGAGGGGAAAAGGAAGGAAGGAACATTCACAGGGAAGATGATGTTGTACCTAAAAGAAAAAAGGTCCAGAACTGCCTCCGTGTGCAGTGCTTCAAGATCAACAAGAATAAAAATGTATGAGTCGGAATGAGAAAGGCTTTGCCAGGCTGAGGTGGGGCTGTCTGCTGACCCAAGATGGAAGATCTTATGGCACCCCCATGTGGGAGCTTGGGGAAACCCAGTGTGCAGGACCATAAGCAGAGGAAGGTTGTGAACCCAGATGAAGATAACTAACGGCCTGGTATCCCTGGTGGAGTAGATGATCTGACACGAGAAGAACTGGCTGTGGATTTAGTCACCCTGCTTGCGCGAGAAGTCAGGAGCGCCTAGAGAGAGCTGTGGAGATACATAGGCAGACCAGAAGAGTACTTTCCTGTGTCCCCCTGACCTTCATGTCTTGGTCTTTCCCTTGTGCTTCTCAGGTGCTGGTACAGGGCTGCCTTTTGGACCCTTCCCAGCGGGAGGTGTTCCTGCAGCAGGTATATGAGCAGCTCTGTCTCTTTGAGGACAAGGTGGCCACCATGCTGCAGCAGCAGTATGACCCTCAGAGTCAGGTATGTGGGAGAGAAAGTGGGTGGAGACCACTTAGAAAGAAGAGCTCTTAAGGGACAGAGGGGAGAGAGGAAGGACAAGCCCCAGTACAGAGGGAAGAGAGGTCAGGGAAAGGGGCTAAGAGCCAGAGTGAGCCAAGGTTAGAAGTGCTGGTGAGTGCACGCAACAGGTTCCCTGCTGGAGGAGGAGGGCTCAGATACATTCCCAAGACACACATTCTTGCCGGGAGAAAACGCGAAGTCCATGTGCTGGTGTCTTTTTCAGTCCTAGATCTCCTCCCCCAGTGGATCTGAGAAGGTGATTGTGTGTGGCTTTGATCGCTACGATTTTGTTCAGTCAGGGATAGAGCTGCTTGAACTCACTAGAATGCACTTGGCGCATTCCTTTGGATATCCTAGAAGTCGCCAAGCAAATTGAGTGCTCTATGTCTGAAGACTTAATTCGATTGATGTGTAAAATATTTCATAATCGTGATGGGAAAGGGGCCATAAAAGGTGGAGAAGCCTGCTCCAGTGTAATCCGGTGCTTCATCTGGTGTCCGACTCCTTGTCAGCATCTGAGCACATGCTAGGAGAACAAGCACAGTCAGGACTTGGCTGCATGGCAAGGGGTTGAGGTCCTCACAGGATTAAGCCTGTCAGGCCTGGGCAGTGCTGGGCTGTAAATTCTGGCTTTGCTGTGGATGGGAGGGACGGTAATTCTCTCTGACCCATTCTGTCTTATCCGTAACTCGGGCCAGGCCGAAGACCAGTCCCCAGACTCGGGGGAGCCCCCTGGCCGGAAGGTGGGAGTCTCCATGGTGACAGCTGACCTTGGGTTGGTCAGTATGATTCGTCAGGGCATCTTGGCACTGCAGTTGCTCCCCTCAAACTCTAGTGCAGGTCAGTAGAAGGACCTTTGGTGGGGCTGGGGAAATAGGAGGGTACGGGAAGGGGGCATTAGCAGTAGAGATACAGGTTCCAGGGGATCAGTGGGCCCCAGAGAAGAGGATCTGTCTCCTTGTGTGTGTGTTTGAGCATCTCTCTCAAGCACCCCCAGCTCTGACAACCATCCAGGACCCTAGTGGGAGGGATTCGAGCTCCAAGGACATCACTTCGGAGACTGGGGTCCAGCACTCAGGAGGGAGAAGCAGGAGGGAAGGGAAAAGGGAAGGGTGTGGATCATAAAACACATCAGTCGGTAGACACTGAGGTCTGAAGGGCCCCATCAGTTGGATGCCCCCCTGTAGCTTTGATCTGGTCAGTGTCCCCAGATCTGTCTGATATTTCCTGCTCCAGGTATCATCGTGATCACAGATGGGGTGACCAGTGTCCCTGATGTTGCTGTCTGTGAGACATTGCTGAACCAGCTTCGCAGTGGCACCGTGGCTTGTTCCTTTGTGCAGGTGAGGACTTTCTAGAAAGGATGAGAGGGAAGTGTGGTATATCACAAAGTTGGATATGCCTGATTACTTTCTTACTGGGGATGATTTCCCACATAAAGCCAATAACGTAGTTGCTTGTGTGTCGGTGGGGGGAATAGGTGTCCTGTCTAGAACAGGATAGATGGGGGCGCCTGGGTGGCTCAGTCGGTTGAGCGGCCGACTTCGGCTCAGGTCACGATCTCGCGGTCCGTGAGTTCGAGCCCCGCGTCGGGCTCTGTGCTGATAGCTCGGAGCCTGGAGCCTGTTTCGGATTCTGTGTCTCCCTCTCTCTGACCCTCCCCCATTCATGCTCTGTCTCTCTCTGTCTCAAAAATAAATAAACGTTAAAAAAAAAATTAAAAAAAAAATGGAACAGGATAGATGGCAGTGGTGGGAGAGGCCTCTCATCTTTGTCCTCAGGGTGTGGGGAAACAGCATGTTATAGTAAAAAGAGTGCAGGTTTTGAAATTTGACAGCCATTTCCAGCCTCATCTCCCCCATTAGATGAGTGATTACCATTTTCATTGCAAGGATCAGAAAACCCAAAAACTAGCTTGAGCAAAGGAAGGAATAGGAATTTTCAGTGAACCACAGCCAGTTTGGATTGATGGACTGTAGGGTGGGAGGCAAAGCACTCTGGGAAACAAGGCTGGAGGGTAGGCACTGGGCAGAACACGAAGGGCTGGTTCTGCCGTATTACGGCATTTCAGCATAACTCTGTGGGTGACACGGGTAAGTATAAGTAAAGCCACTAGTTGGGTTTATGTTTTATAAAGGTCACTCTTGCTGTTGCGTGAAATCCGGAGTGGAGGCCGGGAGGTTATTAATTGAGGTGGTCAGTGTGAGAGAGGAGCAGGGCTTAAATTAGGGGGATAAAGGGTAAGAGACAAGGGGATAGAATTGAGAAAATGAAGAGGTGGAGTCAGCATGACTTATGATTAGCAAGGTGTGAGGGGTGAGCAAGAAAGAGAGGTTAAAGATGTCTCTAAGTTTGTGACTCCAGTGGTGGCTGGGTAGCCAGCAGAGCAAACGAGGAGAAGCAGCTGGGGTAGAGTGAGGACAAGATGATGAGCCCAGGTTTGTGCATGTTGCATTTGAGGCGCTTATGGATCCGTGGGATGGCAGTTGGAAGCATCACCTTCGGGGTTAGGCATACTTGGCCTGAATCCCACCTCTGCTTATTAGCTGTGTGACATTGGGCACATCACTTGATTCTTGGTCGGATTCATTTGTAAGTGGAGATTATAATGGTGCCTACTTCACTGGGTGCGACAATGCATTTAAAGTGCTCGGCAGAGTGCATAATTATGTAATAGATGGCTGCTATTCATAGCAGTTAGCAGTTGGAGATGCAGATCTGGTACTCAGGAGACAGCACTAGTTGAGAGAGTTAGAATTTGTCAGCCTACAGATGGTGATTGAGAAGAGAAGAGGGTCCCTGAAGAACCTTGGGGAATACCGGTGTTTAAAGGTCTTTTGTAAGAAGAGAACCCAGCAAAGAATGAAGGGAAATAATCAGACAAGAACCAGGAGGTTCTCATGTCAAAGAAGTCAGAGTTTGGGGAGGAAAGAAGTAGTTAACAGTGTGAGATGGCAGCAGAAAGATCGTGTAAAATGAGGAATGAACAGTACCCTTTGGATTTGGTGATTAAGAGGTCACGGGGATCTTCTTCAGGTCATTTCAGTGAAGAGGTGGCCAGGGAAATGATTGCAGTGGATGGAAGAGTGTTAACACAGGGAATTTGGATGCTCAGATCAAGTGGGGGAACAAGAGCGAGAACAGTAGCCAGAGGGAAGTGCAGGGTGGAAGAGACAGATGCTTGGTTCTGTTCTGTTTGGTTTTGTTTTTTTAAATGTTTATTTATCTTTGAGAGAGAACATGAGTAAGAGCACGAGCGGGGAAGGGGCAGAGAGCGAGGGGGACAGAGGATTCCAAGCGGGCTCCGTGCAGACAGCAGAGAGCCCGGTGCGGAGCTTGAACTCATGAACCGTGAGATCATGACCTGAGCCAAAGTCGGACGCTTAACTGACCGAGCCACCCAGGCGCCCCTGTTGTTTTGTTGTTCTAAGCTAGATACCAGCATGTTTCTGAGGAACCGTGAGGAAGCAGGATTTGAAAATGAGGGAAAGAGAAGGAAACCTGATGGAGTAAAGTCTCTACATTGGCAGGACGGTGTTGGCTCAAGAAGTAGATCAAGAGACTCTTTTGGAGTGGATAGAAGTGAAGATGTAGATAATTCTGCTAAGGGTCTCTGGTCTCTCCCTGAAGGAAAAGGGAAGGGTGAGTACTGTGAGGGAGGCCAGAGTTGGGAGAGCAGGATTGAGGACAGCCCTGAAGGACTTGCTGGGTTGGGTGTCATATGTTCTGATGTGGTGTCAGCCTATACACCATTGCACTTTTCTCCATTTGGGACCCAGGTATAGAGGTTGTGATCCCAGTTGGGCTTTTAAGGGGGAAGAGGAGTAAAGTCAAGAGGGCCAGGGATAGACTTGGAAAGAGTAGAGGTTCAAGGGCTGGCAGTCTTAATGAGGTCAAAGAGCAGCAGGAGAAGGAGGATGGAAGGAATCCAAAGAGATAAAATTGTGTGTAATCAGTAGGATGTGGCAACTGAAATTGCAAAAATGAAGTGGTTCCAAGTGAAGCTAAGAGCCAGCATGTAGCCAGCAGGCAAGTGAGTGGAATAGAGTTAGTTTCTGGAGATGAGGGTTCAGGAACTCTGAGAGGCCAGGGATTTGATGAACCTTCTAGAATAGGTCTGTCATCATTTTCTGAAGGGGCCAGCTAGTCAGTATTTTAAGCTTTGCTGGCCAAACGGATGTCGCAGCTACTCAGCTCTGCTCTTACCGTATCGAAGCAGTCACAGACAAGATGAATGGGAATGGCTGTGTTCCAATAAAACTTTATTTACAAAAATGGCTGATGTGCTAGATTTGGCACACAGGTTATGTATAGTTTGCCAACCTCTGATCTACAGGCTTCGGGTTCAAAATATGGCCCATGGACCAGCAGCATTGGCATCACCACAGAGCTTGTTAGGAATGGAAAATCTTAGGCCCATCCCAGACCTACTGCACTTTAACAATATCCCCAGGTGTTTTGCACTTGATCTTAGCCAAAAGGCTGAGAAGCGATTCCCCAGGTGTTTTGTACCCTAAGGTTTGAGAAGCATTTTGTTAGAGACGCTGACGTCTCTCGGATGGTGACAGGAAGCCAGTGAACCATTTCGCACAATCTTTAGTGAGTGGTGCAGTCTGGTGTTTGATGTTCTGAAAAAGGGCATGGCCAGATGGAATGGGCTTCAGACAGGAGCCCAGGGAAGGAAAGTTGCAGAGCAGTGGTCTTTCCTGGGAGAATGTTGACCCTCTTCCCACTCTGTCATCTGGGAGATGGGCGCAGCCACCCAGCCCAGTCTCTTCCACTTTTTGGTACTTCCTTCTCAGGTGCCTCTCTTGGTGCCTCTAATTCCTCATTTTCTCTAGGTGGGAGGAGTTTACTCTTATGACTGCAGTTTTGGCCACGTGCCCAATGTGGAATTGATGAAGTTCATCGCAATGGCCACATTTGGTTCCTACCTGTCCACTTGTCCTGAGCCAGAACCAGGCAGCCTGGGTCTGACTGTCTACCACCGGGCATTTCTCCTCTACTCCTTCCTGCGCAGTGGGGAAGCCCTGAACCCTGAGTATTACTGCGGTGAGGATCAGACTGGGGCAAGAGGGGGCTGGCAGGGGAGTGTAGCACGGACCCAGAGGTGATTCGGGAATGGTTTGAGAGTTCTGGTCCCTAGAGAGATTGAGCGCGTACCTGGGGCTGACTGTTCTGACACTCTTCTCTCCCCGGGATTTCAGCGTAGCCCCTCCCCCTAGATCTCTGTAGGCTCACAGAGAACCACCTGCCTCTTGCACATCCTTGCTGGTCTTCTAGGCTCTCAGCACCGCTTATTTAACGAGCACCTGGTCTCCGCAAGCAGCAACCCTGCCTTGGCTCTGCGCCGGAAGAAGCACACTGAGAAGGAGGTGCCAGCCGACCTGGTCAGCACCGTGTCTGTACGGCTTCGAGAGGGCTACAGTGTTCGAGAAGTCACCCTGGCCAAAGGTAAGGGTCACTAGGCCCTGCCACGTCATACAAGGGTCAGACCTGCTGGGCAAAGCAGAAGCCACCTCGGTATCACACATGAGATTCTGCTTGTCATTTGAGACACATGGGTTCTGAGCTGCCTTCAGGGGTTAGTCTTCTTAGCATTTAGCTTCCCAGTTCCATCTCCTTTGCCAGAGAGAAGTCAGCTGAGGTTGGTGTGGTGTCCTGAACTTGGCTCTGTTTTCAGATCACTCCTGTAAACTTCTGTTTGTGGCAGTTGGCAGGCTCTAGGCCTGAAATCTCTGGAACCATGCTTGGAAACTTTAGCCAGGCTAGAGTTCCATGAGGTAGGTGGGGGTTTCGGATAGAACTCAGTCCCAGGCTGGAGTCCTATCCCTTCTTCCCCTGAGTAGCCTCCTGCTTCCCCTGAAGGAGGGTCTCAGCTGGAGGTGAAGCTGGTGCTGCTGTGGAAACACAACATGCGCATTGAGTATGTGGCTGTGGCGCCCTGGCCCCTGGAGCCGGAGGGCCCTCGAGGAACACGGGTGGAAGTGACGATGGAAGGCGGCTATGACATTCTGCATGATGTGTCTTGTGCGCTAAGGCAACCCATTCGCTCACTATATCGTACCCATGTTATCCGGCGGTTCTGGAACACGTTGCAGAGGTGAGTGAGGTCACCACTCAGTGAGCGACACCGTTTGTTGTGTGGGAGGGACAGAGGTGTGAAACTGGGAGCTGGAGAGAGTGCCCCTGAGGACCAGGCTCGTGTCGAGGGTCCCAGGTGCCCCCCCAAGCTGCCTTCCTCCGTACCTGCCACGGTCAGGTGTGACTCAGGGCCAGCCCTTGTTCTGCAGCATTAACCAGACGGACCAGATGCTAGCCCACCTTCAGTCCTTCTCTTCGGTCCCAGAACATTTCACGCTTCCTGACAGCACCAAGAGTGGGGTGCCACTCTTCTATATCCCTCCTGGCTCCACCACCCCGGTGAGTGGCCCTGATGCTCGGGATCCCTGCTTCATGCCTGCCCATGTTGGACTGGCACAGCTTCTGGAGCCCAGAACCACCTTCTCTTTCCTTCCCTCGTGTCTGAGGCACCTGGACCAGAATTCTAAGCTTTATCCTTGAGAGCAATTCTCCCTCCTTCCAAGTTCCTGGCAGAGAAGGGTCTGTAGAGAGAGGCTGTCCTCAACAGACCACGGGTGTCGTGTAGGTGGTGGCATCCCAGCTGACCGTGAGCCCCTTCGCCCCATCTCCATGTGACATACTCTGGCTTTCTCTGGCAACTCCATTTTCCACCAGTGCCAACCACCCTCAACTGTGTGCCTCCTGAAGACCATAGCTTCCTTTGTCCTGTGCTTATTTCGCACTCAGCCCACAGTTGTCAGCCTTGAACCATGAGGGGGGGTTTATGCTGGCGTGTGGTGGCCTCATCCCGAGTTCCTCCCATCATTTAGCGGCATTCCTCTTAAGTCAGTGACGGAAACGTGGCAGGCTCCATCCTTTGCCTGGATTTAGCTCTAAAGGGCTACACGGTCTGTTTCTGAGCTCATCCTAATCTGGCCTTCATACTAGAGGCCTCTGTTTTTCGCTTCTGTCTCAGGCTGGGCTCTAAGTTCCTTTGGCTGTAAACCACTGCCATCTCCGACCCCTGGGCCCCGTGGTCCTGTTCGCTGTTTGGAGGTTGTGCCCTCTTTGTCCACAAGTGCTTCTATAAGACAGGCCTTCCTGTCCCCAGGTGCTCTCCCTGCAGCACAGCGGATCTGACTCATCCCACGCCCAGTTCGCTGCCTACTGGAAGCCAGTGCTGTCCATGGATGCTAATTCGTGGCAGCGATGGCTGCACATGCATCGCCTAGTACTGATCCTGGAGCACGACACGTGGGTACCCTCCGCGGGCTGAGGGGACAGGGGGTGATGGGAAAGGGGAACAGCAGACGAGCCCTCACCAACCTTAGCCAAGGAAAAACGATGACCCTTTCCTGGTCTTCCTGCTCGTCCACCCCCACATCCTCAGATAGCACCCAGAAGAGAGAAGTAGCAATTTATCTGTTTTTTGTCCCCAAGCTTGGGGCTGTGAGATGTGACCTCTGTGCACCCATCTTCCAGACCAATTCCCAAGCACTTGCACACTCCCGGCAGCAATGGGCGCTACAGCACCGTGCAGTGCAGGATCTCTCACTCCTCGCTGACCTCTCTGCTCCGGGACTGGAGCAGCTTCGTGCTGGTCGAGGGCTATTCCTATGTGAAGCTGCTCTCCAGGTGGGCAAAATGATGTCCCCTCACTCCTCCCCCTCCACTGCATCCCATGTCTCTTCCTCTGACCCCAAACCTCCCCCCTCCTTCTCAACCCACTTACTCCCAGTCTAGGGCTGCTCACTCACCCCCATTTTTCCTTAGTGCCCCAGACCAGCCCCCCTCCTCCTTCTACATGGTCCGCATCATTTCCAAGGCCCCATGCATGGTTCTTCGTCTGGGTTTTCCCATCGGCACACCAGCCCAGGCCCGGCACAAGGTAAGCTGGGCACTGCCTGACTCCCAGACCTAGGAGCCCTGTAGAGTGGACTAGCTCCTTCCCCACAAACTGCACAAGGCCAGGGCCAGCGGAGAAAGGAGCCCCCAGGCCAAGGAATGCTTGGAGTAGAGGGCTGAATCACTTTATCTGGGGACCCCTTCTCCCAGATCTATAGGAGACGGGGTTAGGAGGATCTGATCACATTTCTTCCCAGATTGTGTCGGGCTTGCGGGAAGAGATCCTGCGGCTGCGTTTCCCCCACCGGGTGCAAAGCAAGGAGCCAACACCCAAGGTCAAACGAAAAGGGCTGGGGGGTGTTGGTGGGGGCAGCTCTCCCTCCAAGTCCCCCCCCATGCTGGGCCCGCAGCAGGCCCTGTCTGACCGGCCCTGCCTTGTGGTCCTGCATAAACCCCTGGACAAGCTACTCATCAGGTTGGTGTAGAGGCTGGGGCCCAGGCCAGGGCACGTGGGAGGGCTGGGGCGTAGCTGGGAGTGAGCGGAGATCAAGCGATTGCCTCCATTGTCCAGGTATGAGAAGCTACCCCTGGACTACCGGGCACCCTTCTTACTGACGCTGGAGCCACCAGGGCCACTGCCGTTGGTGTCAGGCCGCTCAGCCTCCTCTAGCCTAGCGTCTCTGTCCCGCTACCTCTACCACCAGCGCTGGCTCTGGAGCATCCCATCGGGCCTGGTCCCCGCACTGCCACTCAGCGCCATCGCGCAGCTCCTCTCTGTCCTCACTGAGTATGTTACCCAAGCCTGGCCGGGCAGCTCAGGGCAGGGAGAGAGCAAGCATAGACTCTGGGTGGCCGCTGGCAGGAAGCCTGAGTCAGAGCCTGCCCATCTCTAAGCCTCTGAGCCACTGCTGTTCTGCACAGGATTTAGCGCAGAGCAGCGCCTGCCACTGCCCTCCCCTGCCCCTCCCCCAGGTCTGTTCACTTTGGCCTGTGCAGCTAGAGCTGTTGCACCTGAGGCACCAGTAGTCTGAGCAGGGTTGTCAGCACACAGGTCTGCCTGGATGGCTGCTGGGAGGTGGGCATGGAAGTGGCATGGGGTGGGGGGACGGACTCTGAGCATCTCTCTCCCATCTCATCCTGTCGCCGCCCCCACCTTTACGGGGCTTCAGAGTCCGACTGTCAGAAGGGTTCCACTTTGCCTGCAGTGGGGAAGGAATCATCAACATGGTCCTGGAGCTTCCAATTCAGGTGTGTGCCGTCCCTTGTGACACCTCCCCAACAAGGTCTGTCACTGGAGGGACACTTGCCTCTGAGCTGCATTGGGGCTGCTGGAAACGGTGCCTCATGGGGACCCTGTGGTCAGAGGACCCAGAGCCTGAGGCCAGTCCCAGGACAATGTGGCAAGGGGCTAGAGTTCTGGGGGCCAGAGCTGGGCCGGGCCAAGTCTCTGGCTTGGCTGAGGTTTACCCAAGATCTCCCATTCTGCCCCCAGAATGAGCCCCTGGGGCAGGCTGCAGGCGAGGAGAGGCACACATGTGTTGTCCAGTACATCCTCTTCCCCCCACACTCTACCTCCACCAAAGACAGGTGAGACCCGGGTCTGCCTGGAGAGCTGCCTCTCTCCACATTCTCCCTTCTCCCTACTACCCCTGAAGTTCTGTCTTCCGGGCTGCTAGAGAGTCGGGGTAAGGGTGCTATTTGTTGTTGTTTGTTTCTTTGTTTGTTTTAAGTTTTTTGGGGGGAGGCGGAAGGGGCAGAGAGAGAGAGAATCCCAAGCAGGCTCCACACTGTCAGCACAGAGCCCTATGTGAGGCTCGATCTCACAAACTGTGAGATCATGACCTGAGCCAAAATCAAGAGTCTGACGCTTCACTGAGCCACCCAGGCGCCCCATTAGACGTTTCCTCAGGCAGACACGGGCCCAGAGAGGCCACGCACAAGTTGTGTTCAACCTGTGTGCCTTCCGTGAACTGACCCCCTGCCATTCGGTTGTGGATCGGACTCTCCGCTCTGCCAGGCTCAGGGCTCCTCCTCCTTTAGCTTCTCGACAGATGATGACAACGATGTGGAGGTGGAGGCCCTGGAAGGAGACTCAGAGCTCAACCTGGTCACCGAGGTGTGGGTAGAGCCGCAGTATGGGCGAGTGGGGCCTGGCCCCGAGAGCTGGAAGCACCTACGGGACCTGACATACTCTGAGATCCCTCGAGCTGTGAGTGACCTCTGAAGCACCCCCACACCTTACCGGGTTAGCTGCCGTCCCTCTGGAGTACCACAGCTGTGGGCTTCCTGGTCCCTCTGAATCTCTGTGTTCTGCATGTCTGTGACTGTGTGGGCTTCCTTGAGAGCTGGACACCAGAGTACTCTGGGCTAGGACAGGCTGACCCCTGACCTCTGCTGTTTGTCCCCTAGCTCCACCCTCGGGACGCTGCCTGCATAGGCTCCATGCTGAGCTTTGAATACCTGATACAGCTGTGCCAGAGCAAGGAATGGAGTCCCCTGCCCCCAGAGCCAAGGATCTCTAATGGTCAGTGAGGAAGGGGCTCCTGGGATGGAACAGGAAAGTGTGTGGGGAGAAGGCAACCGTAGCTGGGGAGTCCGGGTCTCACTGTGGCTATCGTCCTCCTTCCCTGCCTCCTAGGATTGGACCAGGGAGGAGATACCTGTGTCCACGAGATCCCCTTCCATTTTGACCTAATGGGACTGTTGCCTCAGTGTCAGCAGCTCCAGATGTTTTTCCTTCTGCTTTCCAGAGGTGGGTGAACTTCGTACTTACTCACCCACACGTAGAGGGTCAGCATGCGTGGGAGCATTGGGGCAGGAGGAGGCTTGGAGGCCGCAGGAGGGCTGCCATGGTCAGGGCTGAGCCAGGGGGCTGGCTGGCAGGAGGCTCTTGGTGCTGAGCGGAGTGTATGTCGGGCAGAACCAGAGGGTGTCCCTCTCGCCGAGGGGCCCTGTCCCACCAACGACATGGTGCTGTGCCTGCTGCACAGCTGCCTGGGGCAGGAGCTGAGTGACCGGGAGATCCCACTGACCACTGCTGACCAGGCCACCTTCTTGAGTGAGGTGCTGCGGCGGACCTGCCACGGTCCAGGTGAGCTCCTGCCTCTTTCCCGAACAGCACGCTCTGGCCCAGCCCCATTTCCCCACCCCTCAGGGGGGCTTCTATCTTTGGGTTTTGGTCTCCCCCTCTCTTCACCTCAGAGCCCTGCCTCTCTGCCGGCCCTGCCCTCTTCCACCCACCTCTACCCCCATCGTAGGTCCGGAGGAGTCTCCCGTGGGGGGCCACGGGATCCTAAAGGATCAAGCAGTCAGCAGCGCCCAGGCCGCTGGAGACTCAGCGCTTCCTCCCCTGGTCAGCACTGATTTGTCTCCTTCAGCCCCTTTTCACACTGACCTCCTTCTATTACCACATATTCGTGCCCCCCCTACCCCCGCTTTCTATCACCGGGGATACTGAATGCCTCCTGCCAGTGACAGGGTACTGAGTTCCTCTTTGCCCTGCATCTTGCACTCTATACCTAAGGCTGCGCTCCAGGGTGGAGGGAGGGAGCAGGGGTTGGGCGGTCCCTTACAGATTGTTCTGATTTTCTGTCTTAAAGGTTATAGGCCCTCCTGAGACTCTCAAGCCTCTCATCTCTACCCATTCCCCTCAGTGGCGCTGCTATGCAAGGCTTGTGACTCCCCAGCATGTGTTTCTGACTTTCCTCCCAGCTACCTTCTCAGGTACCACCCAATGGCCTTTATCACTGGCCTCAGATACAAACCCCTCTTCTCCCTCACCAGCCCACCAGGCAGCTCTAACTTATGTCTCTCTTTTCGTCTTCAGATGTCCAACATCTGGCTGCCTGTGGCCTGGAGGGACCCTCTCAAGAGGAGACAAAGCCTAAGTTTGGGGATGGGAGCGGGGCCCCCAGCCTGAAAGACCTGGGAGGAACTGGGGTGAGGGCTACAAAGGCCCAGGTTCCCACACTCAGCGTCACTCCAGCTGGAGGTAAGGCGGCTGACTCTGAAGTCAGTTAAGCAGGAGCAGGATTGGGAACAAATAGAAGGCTTGGAGACCATGTGACCCTCTTCCCACAGACACTGCCCAGATTCCAGGAGACCTAAGCCCACCTTTCCGTCAGGACTTACAGGCTTACGCCGGGCGTCAGGCTCCACAGACAGAGAGTGCAGATGGTCCCCGGACCCGGTGTCCTGTTTACGTCTATAGCTGTGCCCTGGAAGCACTGAGGGAGCAAATGGTTGGCCTGCAGCCCCCTCAGGCACCCCGAGACCTCATCTTCCGGTGAGTACCCTCAAGGTCCTCCCCCAAGCGTGGCTGCCAGCCAAGGCTCATGACCATAGTCCAGGGCACGGACAGACAGGCTGACCATCAGTGGTCAGAACTCAGTTTCTTAGCCAGGTCCTGCCAGCCCCTTGCTCAGCTTCCTTCAGCAAATCAAGTGAACTTGCTGGGCCGTGAATATATTCAGTAGAGGTGTACCGACCCTCCAGTAGAGTGTGGGTAGACGGCGAGTCAGAGATGTCACTAAGGAGAGCTGGCCAAGCTCTCTCTTTGCTCCCATTCCTAGGACTCAGTTCCTCGACCAGCCCTCCCCATCCTCAGTCTGGATGGAGCCCAGGCACAAGGAGGCAGCCAATCATTGTGCCTTGCTACAGGAGCACGCACAGCGATGCTACGTCCGTGGTGAGGAGGGGGCCGCCTGAGGGAGCCTCAGGAAGGAGTGGGGCTTCGCAGGATTACGGGGATGGGAACTGGAGAGGCCATTCCGGTCGTGGCCCCTTCCTCTTCCTCAGGACTGTTCCGGAGTTTGCAGCAAGCACAGAGCGTCACCTCACAGGACTTGCTGATAGCGGTAGATGCCTGCGAGGAGCTACTACAAGAAGTAGACATCACCCCTTTCCTGCTTGCACTGTGTGGCCACATTCGGGTTTTGCCTCAGGCACCCCCAAGCCCTGGGCCTCTTAGCCCTGGGCCTTTCAGCAGCAGCATCGAGGAGGGCCCTGAGCCTCGGGAGCGAGCTGTCCTGGCTTCTGAGTCCAGGTTAGGATTGTCCCTTAGTGATGTGTCCGGGGTGCACAAAGGTCCTGTAAACAGAGACCTTCCCATCTGGGGGAATGGCCATGCACGATCGTGCCCACACACCAAGGAGGCAGTCGCTTCGTCGCTGGCTTCCTGCTCCCACCCATTTGGCATAGACCCGAGTCTCCTCCCCGTCTCTTCTGTTCTGGTGTGGAGTATTGAGCTGGGTTAGGAGTAGGGAGTTGCCACTCGCCATCAGTGAAAGTAGAAGCTTGTTCTGAGGATGCTCATACAATAGTAATACTCTCTGGAACTACCTGTGAGTTTCGCAGAGTGTTGCCCTCACTGCTGAGTCCCCAGCTCACCTTGGGCCCAGCAGGTCCCTGAAGGGAGAAAGGCAAGCAGGCAGACGGCTGTGTCTGGCACCTGCCATCCTGCCGTGCCTGCCGCATATTAGCATCGGGGAAGCAGCAGACACAGAGGGAGGAGTGTGCCGATGACACCCAGGTCTGCACTCTAGCCAGTTCCCCGTCTGGAGCCCTAGATCCCCCACCTTTCATGCCCCGAAATCAGTGCATCTTCTTCCCACCAGACCTTGCTTCTCCACCTGTTCTCCTTCCGTGGTGAGTGAGATCACCCTCCACCCAGTGGTCTAAGTCAGAAAACTGGGAGTCACCTGTACTCATTCCTCTGCGTCACAGCAATGTCCGGTCGTTAACAAACATGGAGGTTCGAGCCAAAATAGGTCGGCTTGTTCTCCTCGCCTCTTCCACTGCCCGTGCCATTGTGCTGAGCATGCTTGCTAGAGACAGGTGTGGGCTGCGCCTAGTAGGGAAGCAGCCTCCTCTAGGGCTCGCTGATTCTTAACACCTCCTTAACACACCCTTCACCCCCTCCCTGACCACTCAGCATAGAGACTGAGGACCTCAGCGAGCCTGAGTTTCAGAGCAGCCGTGTCCCTGGGATTCCAGACCCTAGCCTGGAGATCTCTCTGACGGACGTCTGCCAGCTCCGAGGAGAGGCACACGATGCCCTTCATAGCCTCATCCAGGTGGGACGCTTGGTGAGGGCAGAAGAGGGGTGGAGCACTGCCTGCACCGGGCGCAGTGTTCTCTCCTGGGGTGGGGGTATGTAGCTGTCTATTCTAAGGTAGGGGATAGTGTTCTGCTGAGGGCTGGCTGACATAACAGCCTCTTTCTAACCCCAAAACAGGAGAAGTTCCTGGAGATCAGTGGTCTCTACTTCCGCACAGTGCCCTCCAATCCCCACTACTTCTTCTATTGCCCTCCATCCAGCAGGCGAGAGGTGAGCGGCTTCCTCCCTTCCTCTCTCGTACCCCCGACCTGTAGCCCAGAGGCCCCACTGGGCCCACCCAGGTCCTCTTGACGCTTGGCTCCCTGGGGTCCAGATGTGGCTCTTGTCCTGCGTTGGATAAAGCTCTCTTTGTTTTGTTCAGGATGAGGGCCCCCGGGACACAGTAGACAGAAAAGTCAGTGACCTGGAGTTTTCGGAGGCTGAACTCCTAGGAGAAGAAGGTGTGTGTGGACAATGGATAGAGATGAGAAGGCTGCTTAAAGCCAGGATTCAGGGCCCTCCACTGCCAGCCTCTCCCATTAACCACACGACATGCATCCACGTCTAGGAGACACAGCCTGCTGTGTGGTCACTGAGAGTGACCCAGAGCTAGAGGTGGAGTATCGTGAGAGCCGTGAACCAGACCTGGGGCCAGCTGGGCTCGACTCTGCCTCACTGTCAGATGCGGACACTGTGAACCCTGATGAAGACTCCTTCAGTATCCTGGGGGGTGATTCGCCTACCGGGCCTGAGGGCCTGGTACATGACCTGCCACCTCTCTTCCTGCACCTCACGTGCTCTGTGCGGCTGCGCGGGCAGCACAGCTCAGTACCTGTGTGCAGTCTGCCCACCTGCCTGGGTGAGTTTGGGGTGCCCAAGGGAAGGCCACAGGTCCCAATACAGCCTGCCTGCCTGCCTGTCTGTCTGTGGGTGGACGTAACTCATTAGCACTGAGAACTTGAAGTCTGTGCTTGTCCCCAGGCTCCAGCAACCCCTGACTCTCCCCCTCTTCCAGGCCAGGTCCTTTCCAGTCTGGAGGGCCCCCCCATTGGAGGCCGCGTGCCCCTGAGGGACCTCAGTATTACGCTGGACGTCTTTGTGCTGACATTGCCTCTGGAAGTGGAGCTTCCCCCGACCTCGGACCCTCAGCACCACCGGTGTGGCAGCAAGTCTCGTGGGGGGATCTGGGGCCTTGTTTGGGTAGGGGCCCTTTAAAGGAATCTAGAGGTACTTGAGGGCTCTAGGACCCCTTAAAGAGTCCCAAGAAAGGAGTGCCTAGGAAGCCCTAGGAGGAGAGTAGCTGCCGTGGCTGCTGATCTTTGACCTTCGCTCCCACTCTGTTCAGGTCCACATCTGAAAGCAGTGCTTCCTTCCCACGATCCCCGGGGCAGCCATCATCTTTAAGGTCGGATGATGGCCTGGGGCCCCCAATGCCACCCCCAGAAGAAGACAGGTACTTCCCTTTGTCCCTCTCAGAGTTCCTCACTTCCTGTCAGTTTTGTTTTCTGGAAACCAACATCTAAACCTTTCTTCCACTTAGGCACCCTGGACTGTCCAATTTGGCCACACCCCACAGACTGGCTGTTGAGACCACCATGAGTGAGGTGAGGGCCTTCCCTCCCCCAGCCTAACTGACAGCCCCTCAGCACTGTAACCGATACCCTCTCCCTCATATGAGTAAGCTAAGGCGCCCCTTTATTCTGGGATCAGAGTAGGGCTGCCCTCAATCTGTGAGGCAGAGTACCTTCTAGTCTGGGAGTGAGGTGATGTGCCAGGCAGCGAGGGAGGTGCCCTTGGCTACTCCCCTGATCGCTCTCTGACTGTAGATCCACTGGTTGCTGGAGGACGAGATGGTAGCGGCCCTCCGAAGAGGGGGCATCCCCCAGAGCCCTACCCTGCACCGTGCAGCTGCCCACATCCATAGCTCTCCTGGACGCTCCACCTGCCTTCGCCAGACCCTGCCACTGAGTTTTGTGTTTGGGCCAGAACGTTCCCTCACACAATTCAAGGAGGTATGCTACCCTCAGAACACCCCCTGGTCATCCTGGGGCCCATTCTTCCCTGGGCTCCAGATACGGAAGTAGACTGGCCTCCCTCCAGAACAGCCTCCTCACCACACTGTCCCTCACCCCATGCCTGGGAAGGGTGGGAAGAGACCCAGCTCCCCTCCTTGCCACTAGGCCTGTTGAACCTTAGGCAATTCGCTGAACCTCTGCATACCTCAGCAATGGGGATGCCAGTGTCTGCTTTACCAGATGATTGTGGGGGTCTGCTGAGGAAGCGGGGGGTTGGAGGGGGAGGGCGTGAATAGGGAGGGCTGCTCCTGCCTAAACTGTGACCTTGGCTTCTGCTCCCCAGGAGTTCCGCCGCCTTCACCTCCCTGGCCACATTCTTCTTGAGGATCCTGACAGTGGCTTCTTCTTTGTGGCAGTTGGCCAACAGCCAGGAGGGTCCCAAGGGGAGCTCCCTTCAGCAGCCTGGGCTTGGCACAGCCATGAGGACAAGGCCGAAGGCGTCGAAGCAGAGGTGAGCCTTTCCTGGGATGACCTGGGAATGAAGGGGGTGGAGGTGGGTGTGTGGGGCCTGTATTCAGTCCTGACTTTCTGCCTAACCTTAGGCCCTGACAGCCAGCCCCCAAGCCCCTGGCTCCCCAGAGGGTTCTGATGGCACGCCCCTCCTCAGCCTGCCACAGGGAGGTAAGAGAAGACTTGGGCAACAAAGTCTGCGGGCTAGGACCAGGGACTTGCAGATCCCTGGCCCTGCTTCCATTTTCAGAGGATGGTCCTAAACAGGATCACTAGACGTTCCAGGATTTTCCTTCTCTTCCCAGGGAGACAGCCTGGGCCTAGCCGGGGGCTGAGCCTTATGTCCAGTCAGGGCAGTGTGGACTCTGACCACCTAGGTAAGCCGGGGCGATGGGCGGAGGGGTCTGAGCTGATAGGAAGCAGACTCAGGGCTGTGCAGCAGAAGGACTGGGCAGGGGGCATCAGAAAGGACTAACATGGAAGGGCCCATCAAGCCTGATATGCTCGGAGGCTCAGATGAGCCAAAGGACGGGGCTGAACTTCGGTACATTTGAAACAGGTTATGATGGTGGCAGCAGTGGCTCAGACAGCGAGGGCCCCAATGAGACCCTGGGGGAGAAGCCTCCCTTCACGTTGCGGACCCCACCTGGGCAGGCACCTCCACAGCCTTCACTCTCGGGCCTCCCTGGGCCCTGCCTGCCTGACTTCTGGCTCATCGTCCGCATACTACAGGATCGTGTAGAAGTGTATGCACATGCGCGGTAAGTAGGGTCCTGCGCCTGACTCTGAGGTTAGCTGCTTTCCCCTGGTCCCACAACACTCCTCTCCGATATCACTCAAAAGTAAAACTTGGGACTGAGGGTTTGTATTCTAAGGCTGGGGGGTCCTGACCACTTCCCACAGCCTATATATAACAAAGCAGGTTACTCTTTGCTTTCCTAACAGAGGTAAAAAGCTGGTAGGATTTGGGCTCCTCGTCAAGCATTAAGAGCATCTACAGTTCAGAACAGCTTCAGAAGTTGATATGGGAATAATAGGTAATATTTCACAAGTGCTTATTATGCAGCAGACAGTGTTCTAAGTGTTCTACCTGGATCAGCTCTTTTCATCTATGAAATAGTCCTCGAAAGTATTATTCTCCTTATGGCATGGATGACAAAACTCAAGCACAGAGAAATTAAATACTTGCCTAAGGTCACAGTAAAGGGCAGAGCCAGAATTCACAGGTAGGCTTCTGGTTAAATATGGCTCTCATCACAGAGTGGAGGGGGTTTGAGAAGGGAAGACCGCCATTCTGATCAAGATTGGAGAATGGAGAAGAGGTGCACCGTGTGAAGGAAGCCTTGGGGTTGGTGTGCTGCCCACTTAAGGGCTGACAAAGCAAGCGTGGAGCCTATGCTGCCATAATTGCTACCGAGAATTCTGTTTCTCCTCTTTCCCAGCATTTGCTTCTCTTTGTCCAGTCCTACTCCCTTTTCGTGATTTCTCTTGGCCTCAGCTCTCAAGCCCCCCGCCCCCACCCCAGAAGTGTGTCTGATCCATCCCTCCCCTCTAGGAGCCTGATTCGGGAGGATGGGGGACCAGGCACCGAGTGTCGCCACCTGCAGCAGCTCCTGGTGAGGCGAGTTGGGGAGATCTGCAGGGAGGTCAACCAGGTAAGGGACGGCTGGGGGCAGGGCTCTCTAGGCACGGGACACTGTTCAGATGAGGAAGGAGTTTCCAGGAACTTGACCTTCACAGGCTCTTGATCCATCTTGGCCATTTTCTTTGACACCTGATTACCAGGGTACTGTTACTCCACGGACTCTACAAACTGGGAACGCTCCCTCACTCGTCCCAGTAACGCGGGTTACTCTCCTAGGCCCTGACTATGAGCTGTCCCTTCTAGTTGCACTGTGCCAGTGTTAGGGATATAATAGTGAACAGCACAGGGAAAACTCTCTGGAGCTTGTGTCGAGTGGGGCAGAGAGGCATTGAACAACTGAATTGTATGAATTGTATCCATTACAATTGTGAAGAATTAGGAGAGCAAATGACAGTCTTGACCTTTTGAAGTGTCAGGGGAAGGGTTGATTTTTAAGCTGAGACCTGAAGGATGGGGAACACGTTCTGGCAAAGAAGAGGGATGAGTTCTAACAGGGGTTCAGAGCCCAGTGACTATGGGGCACATCTCTGACCCCCCACCCCGACCCCCACCCCAGTGATTACTGATGCTCTGCTGACCACTGACCCCCAGTAATAACAGGCATCAGCTCTGGCCTTTGATCATCCCTGACCACCACCACCAATTTATGAGAAATATTTCAGTTCCCTCATACCTTGCTCCTTCTCCCAGCGACTGCTTCTGCAGGACCTCCATGACAGTCACGTGTGTAACTCTCTTCTGGTGGCCGAGAGTGAAGAAGATCTATGGCGCAGCGAGACCCCCTTCCACTCCCGTCAGCGGGCACCGCTGCCCAGCGATGGTGAGACCCCACCAGGAGCCTCCCTCACGGGCTGCTGCCCTCTCTGTATCCATTCTTGGGTGAAAAGACAAGGGCGGAGGCACCGTGACCTGGTCACCAGTGCCAGGAGAGCAGGGAGGATAGGACAGAAAAGGATTGCTGAGTTGGGCTCTTGAAGAGTTCCTCTGTGTTGTCAGTGAAAGTAGTTTCAGCAGGGAGGTGGGACTAGGAACCAGAGAAACAGAAGCGAAGATAATTACACAGCCGGAGCAGAAAATAGCTACTCATTCAAGTGGCGGAGACTAGAGGAAGATGGGAGGCAACGGAGGAACTTGATAGTGAGGTAGAGACTCGCACATTTATGTTCCACAGGGAAAGAGCCAGTAGAGAAGGAAAGGTTGAAGAATACAGGAGAAAAGGGACTGTGGAAGGGGCACCGGCTGTGACCTGTCTTCCTGAGGGCGTGCCTCTGCCTGGCCCCACCTTCTTTTCCAAAATGACCGTCTTTCCCCTTTGGGTAACAGACAGGGCCAAAGAATGGAGTGAGGGAGTGTGGACTTATAGGCCAAGTCACAGGGGGGAGAAGGGCAGAGGGGAGGAGGCTAAGGCCCAGTAGGAGGATGTGTCTTCCAGTTGGCTGTCCCTCCAGACAGGCAGGTACAAGATCCCTTTGGGATTCCTCAGATTTCTGGTCATGGTTGGGAAACATGGTAATTCTCGAGATGCTAATTGAAGTCTTGACACTTCTGCAGTCTTCTCTTACTCCTGATGACCTCTCACCCCAGCGCAGAGGGGAAAGCCACATCATGGCATTCCTTTGCAGTTCTCCCTTCTGGTTTAAAAGTAAAATCAGACCGCTTCTTAATTTTAACATTCTCCACAAGTCTGTGGGCAAATGTCCCTAACAGTCCTGGGCACTGCATCTCTCTGCACATCCTGAGATGTGCTCCATATCAAAGCGGAAGTCCCCTAATTAGCGGACTTCCCAGGGAGTTGATGGCATCTTCTACAAATTGAGCATGAGCCAGGACAGCCAAGTACTTTTGCTTCAAAATGACTTGTAGCAGCCTGAGATGTAAGACCAGTTGGAGCCCAGAGATGGCTGCTCCTCGTTATAGTCTCTCCGTGTGGTTTTGCCGAAGGTCTTAGCAACCAGCATTCCATTTCAAACTCTGCAGCCCCCTGTGTGGCCCGTACACCGCTCACACCCGGCAGCAGCTTCTCTGAGAAACCAAATCGCCACCTTGGCCCTACTGGGAGGTTCCGCATCAACCTGGGAACCTGGCAGGGGTCCGACGAGGCACTGGACCGTGTGCTTGGGCTCTTGCATTGTGTCCTACCGCCCTAGGGGTTCCCTGGGATAGCTGTCCTCCAGAGCATTTTCCCTGACTCTGCTGTGAGCGTGTGTCAGCACTCACATCCTCTCCGTTCTAACGGCGTTCTTGTTGCCACTCCCTGTGAGCACACAGATGGATTATAACATGTTCTAGTATAACACAGTCAGAGTGTCTTGGCATTATCTTTGGGATTTTCCTGTGCTCTGCCTTACCTGATGCCTCTTCTTAGCTCCTTCTCCACACCTCCCGAGAGCCTCTGAGCTGTCACCTGGCTTCCCAAGAGCATGGTCCTGCCTTGTTGCCCAGAATGACCATCTTGCCCCTGCAGGCTAATAGACAGGGCCAAGGAGTCCTGGGGAGTGAGGACAAATAGGCAGTTCATTAGTGTGAAGTAGCAAGGGCAGAGGGCCGTGTCCCGCTTCTGATCCAGTGTCTCCCTTCTCCCCAGATTACGCTGCTGACGAGAGTTGTACACCCCGAGGGTACCTAGCAGCCACCATGCAGTTTGTCCCTGGCCATTTCTCCTGTGACGTTGTGTGGAAAACCGTGATTCGAGTCCATTCGCGCCTGAAAATGGGGCCCAGCATGGGGGTCTCTCGGGGTGTGTGATGGGCATGAGAGGGCAGGTGGAGTGGGAGGGAATGTGAAGAGGGGAGCGTCCTGAGCCCCTGTTACTCGCACAGCCATCCAGGCCCTGCGCTCTGTGCTCAATGCCTTCTCTGTGGTGAACCGGAAGAATATGTTTGTCTATCAGGAGCGAGCAACGAAGGCTGTGTACTACCTGAGGTATGTGGGTCCTGGGAAGACAGGGCAAAGCATGGATCAAGGACGGAGGCAGAGGAGGTATGTCCAAAGACTCTGCCTCTCTTTTCCAGACTCCTGGAGACGTCCTGCAGTGAGCGGCCTTGGGAAGGTGATGCCCTGCCCCCCTCCCTAGCTCTGTCCCGAAGCCAGGAGCCCATCTACTCTGAGGAAGCCTCGGCATGTATCACCCCCATATCCTGGTGCCCTGTGCTCCCCTCATACTCTACCCCCTGGAGCCGGGCCCTGACCAAGTTTCCCTGCAGGGTCCTCGTTCTCCCCTGGACATGGCTTCTAGCCGCAGTTCAGATGCTGCTCGTCCTGTGGGCCAGGTGGACAGGCATATCCAGCTGCTCGTGCATGGCGTAGGACAGGCAGGTACGCACTGTGAGGAGGGGGCAGGAGTGTAACCAGATGAGGTTCCAGAATTCTCCGAGACTTCCTTTGGTACCTTCCCACTCTAGCTCGTGCCGTGCTCTGGGTTTCCCTCATGCCAGAGCTGGGTGGGACAGACAGACTCCGGTGATGTTTAGAGGGTAGGCCCTGTAGCTGAATGAAATGCAGCTTGGGGAAGAGAAACCGTTAAAGGTGATATCAGGTATCTAGCCTGGGTGACTATGTGTAGATGGTGTTCTATTGATAGGTCTGGGGCGAAGGTGATGGGTTCGGTTTGGGATATGTTGAGCATGGGGTATCCAGTAGGTGACTGGGTGTTCCAGCTGATATTTATAGCTGGTTTCACGTGTACCAGGTCTTGGGCTAAGACTGTTACATATGAGGTAGATGTTATTATTTCTCCCATCTTATGGATGAGGACACTGAGGCTTTGAGAGGTGAGACTCACTTGTCCACAGTTACACAGTAAACTAGAACTTGGCAGCTCTAGAAACTAGTGCTGGCTGCCTCCAGTGTGTGGGGGGATGTTCAAGGCTGGGGTTTAAGGGCCGTACTGGGGGTTGCTGGATCCTCGGTCAGTGTCTCCACCTTACCATGGCTGTGTCAAGGTCCCGAGATTACAGATGAGCTGGTACGGGTTCTGCGTCGGCGCCTGGACGAGGCCACGCTGGATGTCATCACAGTCATGCTGGTTCGGAACTGCAAGCTGACACCGGCTGACGTGGAGGTCAGCTCCCTCCCAGCCTCCAACATCCCTCCAAGGCTCGGGTATGGGGACCATCTCCGCTGTACCCTCTCCGTGCAGCTCTGACTCCCCTTCCCACTCTGCAGTTCATCCAGCCCCCCGGAAGTCTCCCCTCAGAAGTGCTGCATCTGGCCCTGCCTGCCTCCTGCAGGCCCTGGCTTCCTGCCCTGGCCTGGTACCTGCGGCAGAACTTGCTCATCTTCCTGCACTCTCCCAAGTACACGGACAGCAACAGCCGGAACCACTTCCAGGTGAGGTTTCAGTCCCTCCCGTGCACACATGCCCCCACTCACCCCCTTGCCGTTGTAACCGTTTTCTACAGGTGTCACGTGCTTACCTTTGCCCGTGGACCTGTATACACCTGTGCCTCCCCCACCCCCTGCACCTTTATTGTCTTCCTGTGCTCCCGGGTGTGCCTGTCTGCCATCCCCCACTGTGGACACCACCCCCTGATGGCTTCTGTCCATCCGCTTAGTCTTAGTGCTCTGTGCTTGTCTCCCCAGCACCCGCTCCCACCGCAGGGCGGCCTCCCCGACTTGGACATCTACTTGTATAACAAGCCTGGCGGACAGGGCACCGGGGGCAAAGGTATGAGGCAGGCCTGTGCCACTGCTGACTGTGGGAAAGCCTTTCTTGTCTTGTGGCTGACAGGGCCTTTTCCAGCCTTGCAGCTCAGGGCGATCCAGAGGGGGCGACAGGATGTCTGGAGGTCTCAGACCTGAGCCTTCCTGTGGATTTCTACCCAGGGGTTGCCTGCATCACTCTAGCCTTCGTGGATGAAGGGGGGAACCCCATCTCACTGGCATCATGGCCCCCCTCCTCTCCGGGGCCCCTAGACCCACTGCAAGAGGAGGAATTTGAGCAGCTGACCCAGGTCACCCGCTGCCCGATCGTGCCAGACAGTTCTTCAGGTGGGACAGCTTGGTCAGAGGAGGGGGTGTATAGTTAATGCTCTGGGAACAAGAGGCACCCCCAGGTCACCTCCATTCTTTCCTTCAGCTCAGAATGGGGCCCCACGGCTTCGACTAGATGTGTGGGAGAAGGGGAACATCAGTATCGTACAGCTAGAGGAGAAGCTCCGAGGAGCAGCTCGCCAGGCCCTGGCTGATGGCATTATGGAGCTGCGGCTGCTGCCAGCCTCGCTGTGTACAGAGGACACATCTCCAGGTACGTGGGGTCCAGAGAACACCCCAGGCCCCAGGAAGACAGTGGTATCTGGTGAGATTGCAAAGATGGGGGTCCAGGAAGGCATCACAGAGGCTCCCTCCAAAATACAGATTCACGGTTGTCCTTTATCTTCCCTGCATCAGCAAGGTGACACGCCAGCAAAATGCACACATGCAGTAGGTCACCCACTTAGAGAGGGATATCTGCTCACAAACGTGTGGCTATCAGTTGCACATACTGTCATTCACTAACAGGTAGAGTAAGGGACAAGTCACTCTCATACCTGTCTTGGGGCTAGGCTGTCGGAAATAGGGATTGACGGTCAGTGACAGGCTTCTGTAATGTCTGATGTCCGCAGGAAGTCTCAGGAGCGGGTCGTTGGAAACCAAGAGCCCTGCAGGCCGAGCTAGCACCTTTCCCCCTGGCCCTGGCCCTGGCCCTGGGGAGCCTGTGACTCCCCCCAGCAAGGCTGGCCGGCGTAGCTTCTGGGATATGCTGGTAATGGGAGGATGGGAAGAAGTGGTGAAGTTGGCATCTACCTTCTTGCCTGCTTCCTAGCCCCCCTACCTTCCCCTGCAGACCTTGCCCCAGATCACCTGTCATATAAACGATCCTGTCGTTAGGGGTTTGCAGAATGTGGCAGGTTCTCTCTGACATAGAGAGCCTCAGCTCATCAAGTGCCTTCGCTTCCCTTTTTCTTATGGGGCCCTCACAGCAGCCTGCAGGATAAGTAGGGCTTTTCTCAACGTGGGTGCCGAAGCTCAGGAAAGCTGTGTAGTCTGCCCAGAGCTCCTTAGTGAGCCTACAGCAACGCCAGGGCCTACACCAAGCCCTCCAGGCTCTTGTTACTTTTCCACGATGCCCCCATCCTTCATGCCATCCCCCTTCCCGACGGCTCTTCCTCATTCACTGCCTTGCCCCCAGAGTAAAACAGAATGTGGGGACTTGGGTTCCCCCAAAACAACGGATGACATTGTCCTGGATCGGCCAGAAGACACCCGGGGCCGGAGGCGTCACAAAACTGAAAGTGTTCGGACTCCGGGTGGAACTGAGCGGGCACCGGGCCCAGATTCTGGAGCCCAGAGACAAAGGTGTGTGTGTGTTGTGGTGTCCTGTTGTGTCATGGGAGGGTGTGAAGTCACAGGTGAGTATCGAGTTTGTGTAAACACACTCGTGTCACATATGGATGTGAGGGTCTCACTCCTACTGTGTCTTCAGACGCCGGACCACACAGCTAGAAGAGGGCGAGGTGGGGACCCTGCAGCCTGTGTTTGCTCGTGTGACTCAGCGCTGGATGGAGTTTATGGTTCAGATCGGTGAGACCCTAGGCCCCCCTCCCCTGTACTCAACCCCATGGCCTGGTCCCCATCCTGCAGCCCCATCATGACTTCTCTGCGCTGGTTCCAGGTTGTGCCTCAGTGTCCAGAAGCTCCACCCACATGGTGTCCCGATTCCTCCTTCCTTCTGTCCTTTCTGAGTTCACCGCTCTCGTTACCTCCATGGCTGGAGACACCAGCGTCCGTGTCTTTGAGCAGCATTTGTGAGTTTGGGGTCTCATGGAGGCTGAGCTAGGGCAGGTGGGGGCTAGGCCTGGGAGGTGGTGGCCAGAGAATAGGGCCACGGGTGGTCTGCTTTCTGTCCCTCCCTCCAGGGGTTCAGAGCCTGAGATCTTCAGTCCTTGCTCCCTTGGACAGCTGGGCCCAACCCCACGCCCAGCAGCTGAGAGACATCTGCTGCTTCTGGGCAGGAACTTCTTGCAGTGGAGAAGACCAACCCAGCAGGGTGAGGGCATGGCCTAGTGGGGGTGAGTTCAGATAGCTGCTGGGGCAGGGTGGGCTCAAGGGGATCTGCCTCCAGACCCCTATCGAGCCGCTTCCCCCTCTAGCCGCCAAGGCCATGCAGCGCTTCGAGCCAGGAGGTGATGGGAGCTCCGGGCGAAGTGTTCCCCGGCAGAGGTTCCTGCTGTTGGAGGTCGTGGACAAGAAGGTAGATGTGGGGCCAGCGGCTGGGTCTGAAAAGGGGTTCGGTGATCTCCCTGACCCCGACCCCTGACTTCCAGCTGCAGCTGCTGACCTACAACTGGGCTCCAGACCTGGGAGCAGCATTGGGCCGAGCGCTGGTTCGCCTCGTGCAGTGGCAGAACTCACGTGCCCATCTCATCTTCTGCCTCCTCAGCCAGAAGCTTGGGCTCTTCCATCATTACGGCCAGTTGGACTTCCCGGTGCGGGATGAAAAGGTGCCCGTTGCTTGGGCCCCCTCCTCTAGTTCTGGTTCCTGAGGGATTAGTTCAAGGAAGTGCCAGTCTGAGAGCAGGGGAGAGGGGACAGACTGAGGGCAGAGGTAGTGGGGAGGGTGAGTCTGAGAAAGGAGGCCATGGGGTGGGCGAGAGGATCTGAGGGCAAAGGCCATGAACCCATTGTGACACTCTGTCTCTCTCAGGAGCCAAACCCATTTCTGCTGCCAACCATGGAAGCAGAGACCCTCATCCGGAGTGCAAGCCCCCCTCTGAGCCGTGAACAAGGCCGGCTGAGTGCATCCTCTCGGGGTGGGGGCCCCCTTCCCCTGGACACATTCCCCTTCGATGAGGCCCTGCGGGATATCACAGCTGCCCGCCCCAGCTCCTCACTCGGTCCTGTGCCCAGACCCCCTGATCCCGTCACCTACCATGGACAACAGTTCCTGGAGATCAAGATGGCCGAGCGCAGAGGTGAGGGCACTGGGCCGGGCAGAATGTGGGAGAGAGAGGGCTGACAGCTCCCGGGCCGTTACCAATGCCTGCAACCCCCAGAGCTGGAGCGCCAGATGAAGATGGAGAACCTGTTCGTGACCTGGCAGCAGCGTTCTGCCCCTGCCAGCATGCCCATCAGTGTGAGTGGCCCGAGCCCGTGCCCTCCGTGAGCATCCTGTGACCCTCTCCTGGCCACCGTTCTGGTATTCACCGCCCCATGTCCCCAGGCTGCGGAGCTGGAGACCCTGAAGCAGTCGTCCCGCCTGGTGCATTACTGTGCGACAGCCCTGCTCTTCGACCCGGCTGCCTGGCTGCACGGGCCCCCAGAGACCTCTGGGCCCCCTGAGGGCCAGGTGAGGCTGGGGACTCCTGGGCTTCTCCCACGGGACCTCCGTTTACCTGCAGTGCCCTCCATTCCTCCCCCACTGTGGCGTGTTTGACGGCGGCTAGAGCCTCCCTTAATCTCCACTCCCACAGCGGCGCCATCGCCCCGAGTCAGGCTCCGGGAGCCGCGAGGCCCCCGCAGGCTGCGAGCCCTCAGATGTGCCTCCGCCAGGTGCCCGTGAGGAGCCTTGGCTGAAGGAGCTGAGCTTGGCTTTCCTGCAGCAGTACGTGCAGTATCTGCAGAGCATGGGCTTTGTGCTGGTGCCACTGCGGCCCCCCTCACCCGCCCGCAGGTGAGCCCGTCTCTTCCTCCCCCCCCCACCCCCCCCCCCCCCCCCGGCCAGGCCCCACACACCCTTGCTCTCTTCACACGGGTCCCGTTGGAACAACTGGGTTCTCGTGCACGTTCATCCCACCAGGCTGAACACATGCATGAGGATCTTGGACGCTTTCGTGCGGGCCTCCTGCACGTCGTCTAAACCTCGTGGCCACGTTTGTACGCGGAGCCGTGTACATCCTCACAGGGTTCATGCCCGCGTACGTCTTGTTGCTTACGTGCCGGTGTACAACCACGCATGTGAAGCTCCCAGGCTTCTGAATCTGGGGCTTACTGATTCCTGGCCAGATCCTGCATGGGCCTCTCCTGGTATTTCACATGCTTCGTGGCCCAGGAAGCCCTTCGTGGCCCCAGGAAGCTAGCGGTCTCTCTCAACAGGGACCCCTGTGTCTGGCCTGCTCGTGGGCAGTTGTGACAGGCCTGAGTCTTGGCAAGTAGGCAGCTCTTCTGTCATCACCTTTCCTCTCCCCAGAGCACATGAAACATCCACAGCCACCTTCCCTGTTCTGTGTCAAATCTCAAATCCCCGTTTCCGTGGCCCCTGCTTTATGTTCGTCTCAACATCTGGGCCTCCAGAGTCTGCGTTCCCAGCCCCTTCCCAGTGGCCATGGGAACGTATCTCTTCACATGGCACGGTTACTTTTGGGTCTCCACGTTTGTGAGTTTATCAAGGTGTTCTCTCCCTCCTCTCTGTTTTTAAGCTGGTAAGTTGTACTTCCTTCCTCAAGACACCACTTGGCCCAGAAAGCCAATTCCAACTCCTTAGCATTTCTGAAACCAGCGTTCCAGCTGCCAGGCCTCCCTTGCTCTTCCAGGCATTAGGAGGAGAGGACAGGCCTGCGCCTCTGGGACCTCACCCCTCTCGTTTCTGGGTGACAGGGACTGAGCAGGAGCTCTGCTTGCTGTCTAGACAGGTCCCCCTAAAGGAGTGTCTCTGAGAGACTTTAGTGTCCATACTTCCCATTCAGTGAAGCTCTTCCCAAAACTCTGGATTCCTTTTTTTTTTTTTTAATTTTTTTTATTTTTTTAAATGTTTATTCATTTTTGCGAGACAGAGAGAATGTGAGCGGGGGGGAGCAGAGAGAGAGGGAGACAGAATCCGAAGCAGGCTCCAGGCTCTGAGCTGTCAGCGTAGAGCCCGACACGGGGCTCAGACTCACAAACCATGAGATCGTGACCTGAGCCGAAGTCGGACGCTTAACCGACTGAGCCACCCAGGCGCCCCTGGATTCCTTTTTAAAACAAAAGACACTGGGTTGAAAAATACATTTCTAGAGCAAAATCTATTGTCAGGCCTTCCTTTCTCATCAGTCTTTAACCATTTCCAATCGCTGCCTAAGTCTTGTCCCAATTTCCTTGAGGATTAAATGAGACGCTGCTTTTCCCCAGAGGCTTTGACACTCCCCACCCCAGACTGCCAGCAAGAACTCTGGCAGTTTATAGCTCCTGAAGTGATGAGTGTGTCCCACTGGTCCCTGCTATTTCCCTTCTTCACAGTACCTTCCCTGCTTCTCTGCTCCCCTTGCCTCTGAGTTGAGCAGACCTATGGGACACTGAAGCTGCCATTTCTTAGTCAAAAAAAAAAAAAAAAGCCTTTTCCCTCTCAGCAAAAGTGCCTAACTACGGCCTCAAGCATGTGCTTGAATTTTCCTCCTGAAATCTTAGACGTGCATCAGCCTCTCCGTCCCCCTGCTCCCACTGCCCCCAGTACGCACACTCCATCTCTCATCACGGTGTCTCCCCACAGTCCCAGCAGCCTCTCTCATACCCTCACCTGACCCTCCTTCTCTCACTGGTAGAGCGAGGCCTGCTGTCCCCCTCCCCATGGAGTACTCTGGCTTCCCCTGACCACAGCAGCTGCTGTGGAGAGAATCCTGCCCCACGCTCTAGACCTGGACTCTGGTCTCGGCCACTTACCTGACACAGGAGCCCAGGCAGCTCCATCCCCTCTCTGGCCCTGTTTCCACCCCCTCTCTGGCCCTGTTTCCACCCCTGCTCGCCCATGAAATGGATTCTAGGTGTGCAGGCCATACCGCCTTACCCGCTGGCCTGCCTCATCCTCTTGTTCTGTTTCCTACAGCACCAGCCGGCTGCGGGCCATGGCTGTCCTTGGAACAGAGGGGCGTGGCTCCTTCTCCTGCCCTAAAACCAAGACTGACGGGAGCCCCAAGGTAATGCATCATTGTGTACCTTCACTGACAGTGAAACCCATGAGGCCCCAGACCCAAGCTAGCATCCCTGATCCTCCCCTGCTGGTTCGAGGCTGGTGAATCTCCAACCCCTGCCCCTGAACCCCAGTTTTTTTCCTTTCTTTAGAGCACTGGCTCTCCAGTCACCACCTACCACCTACAGAGGGCACTGCCCGGGGGCATCATCCTCATGGAGCTGGCTTTTCAGGTGAGCAGGAGGAGCACTGAGTAGGGAGAGCCAGATCCATTTGTCTCTTGCCCTCCTGACCTCATCTTCACCCTCTCTCCAGGGCTGTTACTTCTGTGTCAAACAGTTCGCCCTAGAATGTTCCCGAATCCCCATGGGGCAAGCTGTCAACTCTCAGGTATGTGGTAGGAACAGAGGGAATAGGGGGTCTCGGGCATACTCAGCGCATCCCCCGTGTGCTGTGGCCAGTAAGAGGAACACAGATAGTCTGGCCCAGTGGTGATCTGTTGCTGTGGGCTGGCCAAGTCAGTGGTCATTCTGGTGCCATGACTGGGTCATCCACCCATCAGTGTCACTGTGTCGATGGCCCGGAGCTGTTATTCAACCATAGCACTGGAGGCAGAAGGCAGTCCAGCACCGTGGCTGGTCTGGCACTGACAGGAGCCTGGCACTGTGGTTAAGCCATAACCAGAGATGGTCAGCTAGCACATTTGAACATAGTGGGTAACCTGACACATGGGTAGGCCAGTGCCAAGGGCAGTCCTGGCCTAATCTAGAGCTGGAGACAGCCAGACTTTGTCAGTGTCATCACTAACTCTTAGAATGAGGACCAGAGTTCCCAGCCACACAGCATACTCCTGGCCCTTAGTTGTTATTTACATCCCTGTCGGCCTCAGGGCAGAGCCCTATACCGGTGAGGGCCACACAACTCAGGAGTGCTCAGAATGAGTCAGAGGATTGAGTGAGGTCAGGGACCTAAAGCCCTCTGTACTTGAGTTAGTTCAGCTCCTTCAGGTCATCAAGCATGTCATGTGAGGGCCTGTACCTTCTCTGTGCCTCTCATCTAGTTTGAGATCAAGGTCTGACTGGGCCTAGTCATACTCCTCATATCTGGAATGCTCACGTCCAGCCCATAGATGGTTGCCTTTGACTTGAGTGTGGATCCCTAGTCCACTCATCACAAGATAAGGTGACCTAGGAAAGCATGGGGACTTTACGTGCAGGAACCTACCTGGGCCAGAGCGCTATGAAGGGAGCTCTGGACGAGCAGGTACGCTGTCCGTGTAGTGCTGTACTGGCAGGGAAGACCCACCTCCATGACTCTCTCGAGCTTCTTGAAGTCCTTGTGGCTTCTCTGCCCCTGATTTCCATCCAGTTTGGCTCGCTTTGCCCCTACTTGTGTAATCTCTGACCCTACCTAGATTTGTAAATTGTTTTATTGTTGCTGTTGTTTATTAAGTGTGGAGTATGTGCTCAGTGGAGAGTTTTCCTCCTGCTGCACACTTGAGGAAACCGATGTGCATGGATATTAAGTAATTGCCTGGGCACATGCCAGTTGGTGGCAGTACTGGGGTTGGAATTAGGTCTGTGGGACGTGAGCCCTAAGGTAACACATCATCGTGTGCCTTCCTAACAGTGAAATCAGTGATGTCCCAGACACCAGTGTCCCCGAGCCTTCCTTTCTTCCTCATCCCCTCCTCCGTGAGCATCCTGTGACATTTCTTTGGCCGCCTCTCTGGTGCTCATGATAATCATAGTCCTTGGTTATTTCAGTTTATCACAAGCTCTCTAGCTTTACAAAGACCTTTACGTTATATTCATGTACATGAGGAAACTAAGGCTGAGAGACCATGACTCAGCCAAGATCACACAGCTCCCCTGGCCCCTAGGCTGTCACTTCTTTGACAGCCAGTTATTTCCTTTCCTAATAACTCCTGTGCCCAGTGCTTCTGATGGAATGGTCGTGTAGATTCTGCCATCCCAGCACCGCAGATCCAGCCGCTAACACTCTCAGTGATGGTGATTTCCACCAAGAGAAGCACCGGCTCTGTGTCTCTGCCTTCCTTCCTTCCTCTGTTCATGGTTCATTCATTCGCAGATCAATTAGAGGAGGCCTACCCTGGCCTAGCCTTCGCAGGATATCCCAGATGCAGCTTTACGATTGAGTAGGAGTTAGCCACATTTGGGGAGCAGGGAGAGCAGCATTCCAGGCAGAGAGAACAAGCAGTTACAAAAGTGTGAAGAGAATGTATGATGTACTGGGAAGAGCGGTGCTTTGATGGAAGGTAAAGCTGGAGAGATGGGAGGGGCCGGGAAAGACTTTCTAATAGTAAATTACACACCTGGCCTACCCGGATCACCCTGTTTAAAACTGCAGCTGCTTTACTAGATTTTCCACAACCCCACCTTCTAGCGTACTGCCTCCTCATTTATTCTGCCTAACAGTTATCATCGTACCTACCCACTTAC